>NW_024423319.1:78359181-78362398 GCF_017311325.1 Ursus maritimus
TGGGGGGGGGGGTCCTGGGTCTCTTTACCCTGGGGAGGGCTGGGGTGAGGGGAAGATGATATGATTGTCTCCAGTACAAGGTGACATCAGTTGACACACTAACAAAGCGGGGGGTGGGGGGTTGCAGTTTTGCATGAATGGGGTCTGCACCTTGCCAGTTGTGGGCTATTCTGGACCCTTCCATGGGAGTGGGATGGGGAACAATCAGTTTATCTTTTATATGGGTTGAAGTCGCCAGTGTGCTAACACTGAACAGAATAGGATCTCTGGTTCTCCACATGGGGGTGGGGGGTAGGAACACAGCTATAAATTCAGTGGATCAGCCCTTACACTTTGCAGGGGGGGGGGGGCGGTTATCCTGGATGGAGAGAAAGACATTTGAGCTCCTCTACCTTGGGTAAGGGGGGAGCCCACATGCACAGAATGTAGGGTGATCAGTGATGTCACTGTCTCTCAACACTGCAGAGAGCGGGAGCTGCACCTCTCTGCTCCCTTGGTGTGGGGGGTGTCTCTCTTTTGCTACATTTGGTGATTCCAAATCTTTGGGGAAGGAGGAGCGGAGGGATGATCTCTGTTTACCTCAAAAGGAGAACAAATCTGAGCCCCTCTACCGCGGGGTTAAGGAAGGTCTGTTTCTCTTTGCTGCGGGACATTTCTGGGTCAGGGCTGTACAAATTCGGTAAACCAGCGCCTCCTTGTGGGGTGGAGCGAGGAGTCACGTCTGATTTTCCACAATGGGGACTCACTCTAGGCAAGGAGAGGAAAATCTGCGTGGTTCTCTATGGGCTAAGGCGGGTGCGAACCACTCGGAAGGGAGGCGATCTAACTTCGCTGCAGTAGCGGGGGCGGGGCTTCCGCAATTAGTTACTCGGGAAGTTACTTTTCCATCTCTGTATATTAAACGTTTCTAAGCTCCTCTGTACCCGCGGTCCGGCCGGGGTAGGCGGGAGTGTATGTCTGCGGAGGAGGTAATATATCAAAGTCTCTGTCCAAAGGGAAGAGTTGAGTCGAGGCCGATCTGTGTGCCTCAGCGCCAGTAAAGATCCGCGCCGCTCAGCCGGAGGGGGGGAGGGGCACTGGAAGGGCGGTGTGTCCCTATGACCGTGGGATCAATGTCGCCACACGGAGACGCCTGTCTACACTGGAGAAGTGCAGAATGGAACCTCGCTATCCTGAAAGCAAGAGGGCACTCGATGCTTCTTCACAAAAATGGGGTCTGTGACTTTCTAGATGGGGTGGGGCCGTGCTCCTTCACCCAGAAAGAGTGCATTTAGGCACGTGCCCATTTGCAGAGCGATCCCTGTTCCTCGTCTGGGCCCTTCTACCGTGGATGAGAGCCGGTTCTCTACCTCACCATTCCAGAGTGGAGGACACCTCTAGTTTCCACCTCAAATACACGACCCTTACCGCGCGGCTGGCTGGGTGAACGCTCAGGACCAGAAAAGAGGAGAGTCGTCTCTTACCTCCACTTCCGGCGAGGACCAGACAGGAGAGAACTGCACCACGATAGGGTTGGTCTGGAGGTTGCGCTCGCGCCGCTAGGCTCGGGCTTCCGGACCCCAGCCTCGCCGCGCTGGTCCGCCCGCCTTACGCCCCCTGAGGGGCGGGGCTTTGGATTGACGGCTCGCGCCCGCCATCCCTACTCCGCAGGCGCGCTGGTCCCGCCTCCCCGCTGCCCTGTGATGTGAGGAAGAAGCCGAGAGGGGTTAGGCTGGGAGCGGCGGGTTGCCTAGTGTGGCGGTATAACCTACTTGTAAGCCAAGATCTTGTCTGCCGGCCTCTACCTGGGTCCAAATATGCGTGTTCCGGAATCATAGTGACCAAGCAATCACCATGACTGCATCAGACAAGGGTGGGGGTCAGTCCCTTTGTCTAGAAAAGATGGCGACGAGCAGGGTTTGAGAAAATGGCCGCTGGGTCACATGTGTTGCCGAGTGCTACCCACCTAAAAGTGACTTTGTTAGCTGTTCTCAACAACCTTCCTGGCTTGTAAGACTCCAGACAAACCCTGAGGCAGGCACTCCCAGCTCTTTCTAAAGAAGTTCAAATCCATGGTCAGGCCCAACTTCTCCCACCCATTTGCCCTCTTCCCCTCCTCCTCCCTCCTTCCCTGTGGCCCCAGAGCGGCAAATGAAGAAGGAAATGAATATATACCTCTGAAGTGGAAACAAATTAGGATTTCTTTAGAAACCATCTTGAGGAGCTCCTGACATGCCTGGGGAATGAGGTCTCCCTTTAAAAACAGTAAATATTTGTCTGAAAATGTCTTCTTATTAATAATTTAATTCCAGCCCCTTCTCTACCTAAAACTAAACTTTGCGGTAGGGCCCAGCCCTATTACCCCTATGGTATGTTCGGTCCTCCACTAAAAGAATATCCAAGCAGAAAATGACTCCCTCTGCCTACTCCTACCCCTTACACTACTCACTTCCCCTACATTGATGAAAGGCGTCTAATCTCTCACCTCTCACCATGGAGATACACAAAACTACTCGGGACTCCAAACCAGCCCTAACCACCTTCACCCTTCCCCCTGCATTAGCAAATTCTTCCTATTTCTTTAAAACCTAACTCTTACCACTTCTATGAACTTTCCCAGCTGAGTTAGAAACTCAGAACACCTTTCTGCACTTATCCCTTAATGCTATAATCATTTATGTGGATGCATCTCCACATCAATGGAGATACAGTCTCACCTCCTGAGACTAGGGGCCATATACCTTCAAGACCTCAACAACACCCAGCACCAGACTGGTACAAATCAGGCTTCAGCAAATATATGTGAAATGTGTGAGTTTATAGGCCTGCATCACAAATCAATGGGAAATGGACAGTTTAGTAGATAGCATTGGGAAATTTGGCTCACCATAAGGAGAGAAATAAAACTGGATCCCTTCTTATTTCCATATAAGATGGTGACGAGCATCTTTGTCACCTACAACTGGGGAAAGAGTTTTTCAACAGGTCCCAAATGTGCAAACTATAAGGGAAAAATGCGATAAATCTTTGATAAGAAAGAAAACTGGTGTTACTACTTTGGAAAACAATTAGGAAGTTATGGAGAATAGTTGAAGGTCGGCCCTGGGACCCAGCAACTCTACTGGTAAAGATGTATATAACCTCTGGACTTTAAGTCCTAGAGCAATTCTTATACATATGCACAAGGAGGCATGTGCAAGAATATTCATTGCATAGCTGTTTACAATAGAGAAAAAAA
>NW_024423319.1:78362408-78389359 GCF_017311325.1 Ursus maritimus
AAAAAAATCTGAACAATCTAAATGTTCAACAAGAGAATGAATACATACAACAGAATACTATACAACAGCGGAAAAAATGAAATTGAGTTGCATATATCAACCCAGACAAATTTCAAAACCACAGTGCTGAGATAAAATATAAATTGTAGAAGGATATATGAAATATGAGACATTTATGTAGATTTTTTTTTTAATTTAAGTAATCTCTACACCCAATGTGGGGCTTGAACTCATATGGCCCCAAGCTAAAGAGTCAGGTGCTCTACTGATTTAGCCAGCCAAGCACCCCTATATAGACTTTTTAAATCTAGAAAACAATGCATGAAGTTATTTATAGATTGTATAAATATATAAACAATATTTTTAAAACAGGGAATTAAATAGAAAATGCAGAATGGTGATTAGTTCTGGGGAAGAAAACAAAGGAACAGAATGAGAGAGAGATACACGGGACTTCAACTGTTTGTCTAATATTTTAGCTGGGTGGTAGGTACACAGGTGTGTGTTATATTATTCTCTATACTTATTTGTATGCCTGAAATATTTCATACTTTTTTTAAGAAAGACTATAAGAATCCATAACAAAATTAATGATGGTTAAATCTAGATCAGTGGTTCTCAGACTTTGGCCAGCGTCAGAGCCAGTGGGAGGGCTTGTCAGAACACTGATTGCTGGGCCCTATGCCCAGAGTTGCGTTTCAGTAAGTCTGGTAGGGACCAGGAATTTGAATTTCTAACAAGTTTCCAAGTAATGATGATGATGGTGATGATGATGATGATGATGATGAAGGAGGAGGAGGGGGGAGAGGGGGAGGGGGAGAAGAATCATCTGCAGCTGCTGCTAGTCCATATTTTGAGAACTACTGACAGAGAAAAGGAGATTATCAGTGAATTTTGTTGTCTTCATTATGCTTTTCTATATTTTCCACATAGTCAATGAATATGAATTACTTTACAGAGAGGTTTTTGTTGTTTTAAATTCACCTTAATCTCTACTTCAAACTTTTATTTCCCTCATCAGCATCCATTCTATGGTGTTTTATGCAGATCTTTTTGCTTATATGCGTTCATGCAAAATATGTATTGTTGTTTTAGGTGCATGTATTTCCTCAAAATTTTTATTTTTCACTTTTTCAAAATTCAGAACATTTGAAAGAATAGTACAATGAAAGCCCGTATACTCTTAATATTTTGCCAGACTTGCTCTACTTCTCTTTATATGTGTATATATACCTTTTTTTTTTGATGAACCATTTGAAAGTTTCAGGCAATGTAACACTTCACCCCTAAATACTTCAGCATACATCTACAAGAATAAGGACATTCTACACAACTATAATGCCATTATCATACTCAAGAAAATTTAACAATAATTCAATAATACCATTAAAGATACCCTATATTCTAATTTTCAAATTGTGCCCAAAACGTTTTTAGATCTGATCGTTTCTTGATCTCAGGATCTAATCAAGTTTTATGCATTACGTTTGGTTGTTGTACTGCTTTAACTTAATCTGGAATGCTACTCCTATATTTTGTGTGTGTTTTCTGTTACATTGATGTTTTTTGAAAAGCCCAGGCAGTTTCCTTTAGAATGTCCCACACCTAGATTAATCTGCTCTTTCCACATGATTAGATTCAGGTTAAATGTTTTCACCAATAATAATTTACTTCATATTGTATAACTTCAGGAGGCACATACCATCAGGTTGTCCCACTATGGAAGATGCTTTATGTGTGCATTTTTATTTTATATAAATGGTATCTCATTTCTTACTTTTTTCATCCAGGCTTGTGTTTTTAAAGTCTATCCATATAGCTGTGTATACATCCAATCCATTGTTTTTACCTGCTCATGCTAAGCACAGCCTGCCTTCACATTTTCCCTGAATATTCCCCCAATGATAGACAGCAAGATTGCTTCCAGCTTGCTGATACCACAAATAAAACTTTGATGAACATTTCTGTGCATGTCCCCTTATTGGCATGTATGAGAATTTCTTTTGGAACATACACTTAGGACCAAAATGATTGCATCATAAAGTGTGCATATACTTAGTTTGACTAAGAACACTAATACTGCTAGATGGTTCTCTGGGAGGGTTACACCATTCCACAGTTTTACCATCAGTGCACAAGGATTCCTGTGTCCCTATGTGCTCACTAACACTTGACATTTTCCAGTTTTCTAGTTTTTGCCAGTCCAACAATTATAAAGTAATATTTTGATTTAGGTTGCATTTCTCTGATTACTAATGAATTTTTCAGCATCACTTCATATGTGTGTTAAATGCCTCTTTTGTAAATTGCCTGCTTATATAGTTGGCCCATTTTTTCTTTTTTTTAAGATTTTATTTATTTATTTGACAGAGAGAGCCAGCAAGAGAGGGAACACAAGCAGGGGGAATGGGAGAGAGAAGCAGGCTTCCTGCTGAGCAGGGAGCCCCATGCGGGGCTCCATCCCAGAACGCTGGGATCATGACCTGAGCCGAAGGCAGACACTTAATGACTGAGCCACCCAGGTGCCCTGAGCCCATTTTTTCCAGTGAGTTTCCTATCTTTCCTATTGATTTGCTAGAGTTCCTTATGTAGTCTAGCTACTAGTTCCCTGTCAGTTTCAGACATTGCAAATATTCTCTCCCTATTTTAACTTTGCCCATGTTAGCCTTTTTTGAATAGAAATCGTTGTTTTAAATGCAACCAAATCCATCAAATTTTTGCTCTATGGTTTCTGGTTTGGGGGTTTTATTTAAAAACTAGTTCCCTCCTTCCAGATCACAAAAGTATTCTATTTTTTCTATTAATTTTATAGTTTTATCTTTCACCTTCAGGTTTTAATCCATCTAGAATCCACTCTCATATGTAGTGATGCAATTTTATTTTTTCTATACACAGTGAGCCACAATTCCCATCATTAAACACCAAACAATCCTTACCTTTTCATTGATTTGCTGTGCCACCTTTGTCACATATTATGAAACACACACGCACCAGTCTGTTTCAGTTTTTGCACTAATACTGCCTTGCTTTTGATATTTTGTAGTATAACATTTGATAGGGTAAGTACCTCCGCTTTAGTCTTCTTTTAGTATTGTCTTAGCTATATCTCCACATAAATTTTAAAAAGAGTTCATCAAGCTCTTCAGAGTTTATCAACTGGAATTTTTATTCAGATCACACTAAATTTATAGATTAATTTGAGAGAGTTGACATCATCAAAATATTAACTCATCTTATCCAAGAACATGGAACATCTCATTTGTTGAATTCACCTTCTATGTCCTTTATTAAAAGTTTTAAGTTTTTTCTTTGGAATTGTGTATTTTTACTAATTTAATTCCTAGATGCTTTGTAGTTTTTGTTACTATTGTGAATATTTTATATTTATTTCTTTTTGAATAGATAATACACATACATTTTGAATATCAAAACCAAAAAAAATTATACTTTGAAAAGTGTCGCTCTTGTCCATTCCACCCAATTGCCACTATACACACCCACAGCAGTTACCACATTTTTTTAAAATGTGTTTCTTATTGAAATATAATTAACATGCAGTGTTATATTAGTTTCAGGTATAATCATTCAACAACTGTATACATTACTCAGTGTTCATCAAGATAAGTGTGCCCCTAATCCCCTTCATCTATTTCACCCTGCCACCTCCCCTCTGGCAACCTCCAATTCGTTCTCTGTATTTAAGAGTCTGGTATGTGGTTTTTGTTTTTGTTTTTTGTCTTTTTTTCCTTTGCTCATTTGTTTTGTTTCTTAAACTTCACATGTGAATGAAATCATATGGTATTGTCTTTCTTTGACTTATTTCACTTAACATTATACCCTTTGGTCCATCCATGTTGTTGCAAATGGCAAGATCGCATTCTTTTTTATGGTTGCATAATATTCCATTATATACAGAATATTTCATATTTAATATTTTTTCTTGTACTTAAGTTTATTTTCAACAATCAAGACAGACTCTATGAATGACAACAGGTTCAAAAAACCCAACATTTTAACATTCTTTTTAAGAAACAAAACATACACACTGATCTCTATCTGGCATGTTTGTACAGTCAACTTAGTACACAGATACTGACTTCAAGCTTCTTTCCACCTGAAGAATTGCTTTCTTTTAAGTTCAACAAAGAACATTACGAAATAAGAATGGGGGGCGCCTGGGTGGCACAGCGGTTAAGCGCCTGCCTTCGGCTCAAGACGTGATCCTGGCGTTATGGGATCGAGCCCCACGTCAGGCTCCTCCGCTGGGAGCCTGCTTCTTCCTCTCCCGCTCCCCCTGCTTGTGTTCCTTCTCTCACTGGCTGTCTCTCTCTGAAATAAGAATGGTACAAAAAAGGGACAGCAAAGACTGTAAGGAAGGAAGGAAAGAAGTAGAAGGAAGGAAGGAAGGAAGTAGAGAATACCTCCTTAATTTTGATTTTTGTGTATTGTTTCCTTAATGTATCAAATAGACAACCCAGTAACTGAACAGTCCAACTCCCCTAGAAGAAGGAAAGAGAAAATTTAAAAAGACATGATGGACGTATGTAGGTACATTACGGTCAATCTCCCTCTTCAGAATGTTCTGTTAACCAGATTCTACTGAAAAGTATCACATCACTGAAACATCCCTACGTTCAAAGGCTATTTGGAAAGAAGTTTTATACACACACACACACACACACACACACACACACACACACACACACACTGTTTGATATAGATATAGACCACATCTTCTTTATCCATTCATCTACTGATGGATGCTTGGGTTGCTTCCATATTTGGCTGTTATAAATAATGCTGCAATAAACATAGGGGTACAGGTATCTTTTCAAATTAGTGTTTTCATTTTCTTTGGGTAAATACCCAGTAGTGGAATTACTGGATCATATAATTCTATTTTTAATTTTTGAAGGAATATCTATGCTATTTTCCACAGTGGCTGCACCAATTTCATTCCCACCAATACTGTACGAGGATTCCTTTTCCTCCACATCCTCTCCAACACTTATTATTTCTTGTCTTTTTGATAATAGCCATTCTGACATGTGTGAGGTGATATCTCACTGTGGTTTTGATTTGCAGTTCCTGATGATTAGTGATGTTGAGAATCTTTTCATAGGTCTGTTGGCCACCTGTATGTCTTCTTTGGAAAAATGTCTATTCAGGCCCTCTGCCCATTTTTTAATTGTATTGTTTTTCTTCTTGGTGTTGAGTTGTATAAGTTCTTTATATATTTTGGATATCAACCCTTATCAAAATATCATTTGCAAATATCATCTACCATTCAGTAGGTTGCCTTTTCATTTTATTGATGGTTTCCTTTGTCATGCAAAAGCTTTTTATTTTGGCATAATCCCAATAGTTTAATTTTACTTTTGTTTTCCTTATCTAGAAAAATGTTTCTACAGCTGGCATCCAAGAAATTACTGCCTATGTTTTCTTCTAGGAGTTTTATGGTTTCAGGTCTCACATTTAAGGCCTTAGTTCATTTTGAATTTATTTTTGTGTTTGGTGTAAGAAAGTGGTCCAATTTTATTCTTTTGCATATAGCCCTCCAGTTTTCCCAGCACCATTTGTTGAAGAGACTGTGTTTCCCCATTATATATTCTTGCCTCCTTTGTCATAGGTTAATTGACCATATAATCATGGGTTTATTTCTGGGCTCTCTATTCAGTTTCACTGATTTATGTGCCTGTTTTTTATGGCAGTACCATACTGTTTTGATTCACAGTTACCAGTTTTATTATTAGTTTATTTTTTATTCTTTCAGTGTTTCTTTATGCAGATACAAACAAACATAAATGTATCTTATTCCATCTCCCCCTTTCTTACACATGTATATCCTGTTATACATGTTGCTTATTTCTCTTAATAATATATCCTGATGGTCTTTCCATATCAGAGCATTAGCGTTTCCTATACATAGAAAGTCACTGTATGGAAGTGTATAGAGTTACTTACTCAAAGTGTTACATTATGTGGATATATAATAGGTTGTTGTTGTTGTTTTTTTTTTTTTTTTTTTTTTTTTTTGATGACTGCAGTCCCCTATTGTGGATACTTGGGATGTTTTTAGTCCTTTGGTATTACAAATGGTGCCATAATGAATAGACATTTCATATATATGCAGATAATTCTGTAGGATAAATTCCAGTAATTATATTTGTAACTGGTAGATATTGCCAAAATTTCCCTCCATAGGTGTACAATTTTGCACTTACCATCCATGTATGAGTTTATCTGTTTTACCACAGGCTCACCCACAATGTGTATTGTTTTTTTGTTGTTGTTGTTGTTGTTGTTTTTAAAGATTTTATTTATTTATGTGACAGAGAGACAGCCAGCAGAGAGAGGGAACACAGCAGGGGGAGTGGGAGAGGAAGAAGCAGGCTCCCAGCGGAGGAGCCCAATGTGGGACTAGATCCCGGAACGCCGGGATCACGCCCTGAGCCAAAGGCAGACGCTTAACGACTGCGTCACCCAGGAGCCCCCACAACGTGTATTGTTAAAGACTTAGATTTTTTACAATGTGATAGGTAAGAAATAGTATCTCATGGTAGTTTTAATTTATATTTATCTTATTATGAGTGAGGCTGAGCATCTTTCATATGTTTAAGAGTCAATTTTATGTCTTTTTCTGTGAATTGTCTATATATATCCTGTATTTTTCTGCTGGATTATTGGTCTTTCCTTGATTTCTAGAATGTTGTTATATAATTAGAGAGATTAGACCTTTGTGAATTATATCGTTTGTCAGTGTTCTTCCTCAGTTTGTTATCCTTTTGACTTTGCTAATGGATTTTTTCCAGGCAAGTTTTATTTTATTTTATGTAAATAAATTTATCTATGTTTTCTTTTATGGGTTCTAGATTTTGAGTTGTTGTTGGTGACAGATTGCATTAATGACCCCAATTTTTCATGTGTCTATGTATCCACACCCTTTCATAGTGCCCTGCTATATTGACTCTGAGTGTGGCCATATAGCTTGCTTTAACCAACAGGATAGTAACAAACTTGATATAAGAAGAGACTCGAAAAAGCTCTTGTGTATTCTGTTTCCTCTCTTGGACCCCTTCCACTGCTACAAGAACATGCCCAAGCTAACCTTGGAAGTATGTGAGAGACGTGTAGAAATGAGCCGAGTCCTCCTAGTTAAGGCATCCTATAGTAGCCAATCTCTAGCCAAGCCATCAACTTAGAGCAGACACATGAGCTAGCCCAGCTGAGATCAACAGAGACTGATCCAGAATGTAGAACTTCCCAAATGACCCACAGACTCTAAGTTTTGGTACAGAAATATTAATTTTGTCTTTTTACAGAGCATTATTGTGTCAGTAGTCCCACACCATTGCTCTTCCTTTTTGGAGATATCCTGGCTATGCTTGCTTGTTAGTTTTCCATTTGAACTTTTTTTTTAAGATTTTATTTATTTATTTATTTATTTGGGGGGTAGGAGAGAGTGCATGTTTACATGCATGCGCCAGGGGAGAGGCAGAGGTGGAAGGAGATAGAATCTCAAGCAGACAGCTGCTGAGTACCAAGCCTGAAGCAGAGCTCACTCTCACAACTCTGAGATTATGACCTGAGCTGAAACCAAGAGTCTGATGTTAAACCAGCTGAGACATCCAGGCGCCCCTCCATCTGAACTTTAATTCAGCTTATCTAGTTTCAGAAAAAGAGGAAAAAATGGTATTTTAAATGAGTTTATATTAAATTTATAAATTAATTTGACATCTTTTTAATTCTGAATCTTCTTATTTAAGAACATGGGATGCCTTTCCATTTGTTCCTTCAGAGTGTTATAAATGTTTTCTCGTAAAGGTTTTGGAAATTTCTTATTAAGCTTGTTTCTAGGTATTTGTTATAGACTAAATGTTTGTGTGCCTCCAAAATTCAGATGTTGAAACCTAATCCCCACTGTGATGGTATTTGGAGGTAGGGCTTTTGGAAAGTGATTAAGTCATGATGTTGGAGCCCTCACGAGTGGAATTAGTGCCCTTATAGAAGAGGCCCCAATGAACACAGCTAGAAGGTGGCTATCTATGAACCAGGAAGCAGCCCTCAACAGAGATCAAATCTGTCTGCCTTGATCTTGGGCTTTTCGGCCTCAAGAATTGTGAGAAATAAATTTCTGTTGTTATAGGCCACCCAGTCTATGGTATTCTGTTATAGCAGCCACAATGAACTAAGACAGTATTTCACTTTTTCTGTTGCTATAATAAATGGAGCCTTCTCTTCCATATATCTTCTTTTTTAAAAAGGATTTTATTTATTTCTACACCCAACATGGGGCTCAAACTCACAACCCTAGATCAAGAGTTGCGTGCTCTACCAACTGAGCCAGCCAGGTGCCCCTCTTCTATACATCTTCTAGCTAAATGATTTCCATATATTAATTTTATATCCTGCTACCTTATCTTGTTTATAGTAGTTTTTCTGTTGATTTGCTTGGGTTTTCTGGCTATATAACCTTATCTACAAATAATGAAAGCTTTACCTCCTCAATTCCAATTTTATGCTTCTAATTTCTTTTTCTTTCTTAATTATAATGCTTGCTACCTCCAATACAATGTTAAATTATAGTGGAGAGAGTAGACATCTTTACCTGGTTTATGATTTTAGCATATAAATGCTGGTAGTGTTTCCTGGTTGAGTGAAAGGCTGGACTGCTGGATTTGGGGAGATATACACAAACACACACACCCATAATTAAATCATATCAAGGAAGAAACCCTATATTTCTCTTATTGAATTTTTTAAATAAAGAATGGATATTGAATTTTGCCAAATGATTCCTTGGCATCTCTGAAAATGATGATATGATTTTTCTCTTTAGATTTAATAATATGTTAGATTATATTAATGGATTTTGTAATATTGAGTGATTCTTGCTTTCTTGGGATAAATCCCACACAGGCATGGATTCTGTTTGCTAATGTTTTATTTAGAATTTTGCATTGCTAAAAAAAAAAGTATTTTGCGTTGCTATTCGTAAGTGAATATTGGTCTATATCATTTTCTTTTTCTTGTAAAATCTTTGTCAGTTCTTGGTATCAATATTATACTCACTTTATAGAAAGAATTTGAAAGTGTTCCTCCTTCATCTAGACTCAGGAAAATAAAAATAGCATTCAAATTACCTGCTTTTTAGTGTTAGTGGACTTCCCCTGTGAAAGCATCATAGTCTGGTACCACTGGGGAAAAGTACCTCTATATAGTTTTCTCTACTTCTTCCATGGAAATTGGCCTATATGGGTTTTTCTCTTTTAGAGTCAAATTAAAGTAAATTATATTTTCCTAGGATGTTTTCCATGTCTTCTAGGTATTTAAATAATTTGCATAGAGTTGGACAAGGAAGTCTTTTATGCTTAAAATGTCCTTACTATGGTTATGTCCAACTTTTCATCTCCTAATTTGTAAATTTGTACTTTCTCTTTTTTTCTTTTTCTTTTTTTTAGAGAGGGGGGAGGGGCAGAGGGAGAGAGAGAATCTTAAGCAGGGTCCATGCCCAGCACAGAACCCGATGCAGGGCTCAATCTCATGACCCTGAGATCATGACTTGAGCCGAAACCAAGAGTCAGATGCTTAATCAACTGAGCCACCCAGGGGCCCCAGCTTTCTCCTTTTCTCAATTATGCTGTATAATGACATACATATTTCTATTTAACAGAATCAGCTCATCTATTTATTTATTAGTTCTACTGTTATATGTTTTCTAACTTCTTTATTTGAATTTTACTGTTAATTTTTTCCTTCCATTCTCCTTAACTTTATTTTCTTTCTCTAACTTTTTGAGCTGGATGCTTATTCATTTATTTTTTTCCCTGTTTTAAGTACAAGTATTTTAAGCCTATGAACTTTGCTTTATCTGTATCCATGGATTCTGATATGTAGTATTTTCATTATCATTATCTAGAAATTCAGCAGTTTTGATTTGAGTTTCCCATTTGACCCGAGTTGTTTGACAGAGAGATTTTACATATTCAGATGGAAGATCCATTTTACATTGATTTCCAGTTTTATTCAGTGTGATCAGCAAACATTGTATTAGTTCAATTTTTGGAATTTGTTGAGATTTTCTTCTTGGTCTAATATTGATTTTGTTATTTAGGCTTTTTATACTCTTACTGTTTTTTTGTTTGTTTGTTTGTTTGTTTGTTTGTTATTGGTGTTGTTGATTTGATCTGTCCTGGAATGAGAAAGGTGAGTTAAATTTTTCCTGTTTTTAGTGTGTTTCAATCTATTATCTATTTTTCCTTGTATCCCTTAATATCTAAGCTTTATGAAAGCTGCTATGTTATTTGGTACAAAAATAGTCATAACTTTATATGTTCATTGTAAATTATGGCCTTTTTGCCTCAATTAATGCTTTTTTATAGCAAACTTTCTATTTTGGAATAATTTTAGACTTTCAGAACAGTTGAAAAATTAGTGCAAAGTTTCCATACACCCTTCACCTAGTTGCCCCTCATGTTAGTATCCTGTATGACAGGGGCACCTGGGTGGCTCAGTCAGTTAAGCCTCTGACTCTTGATTTCAGCTCAGGTCGTGATCTCAGGGTCCTGAGATTGAGCTCCACGTTGGTCTCCAAGCTCGGCACAGAGTTTGCTTGTCTCTCTCCCTTTGCTCCTTTCCCCATTCTCTCTCTCTCTCAAATAAATAAATAAATAAAGTCTTTAAAAAATACCTTGTATGACATTTGTCAAAACTAAGTATTGGTACATTGCTATTAACTAAACTCCAGGCTTTATTCAGATTTCACCAATTTTCCCACTAATATTCCTTTTCTGTTCCAGAACCCAACCCAGAATCCCATATTGCATTTAGTCATCATACCTCCTCCAATCTGTAACACTTCCTCAATCAATCCTTGTTTTTCATGATCTTGACAGTCAGTTAATGCCTTTGGTTCTGAGTTCCTGATTTGTCTGATAATTAAGATTGCAACCCATGTTTTCTTTATTTGCATTTGACTGATATACCTTTTTCTTTTCTTGTATTTTTAACCTTTCTGAATCAATTTGTTTTAATTGATTTTTTTGAAAGATTTTATTTATTATTTAATTAATTATTTATTTATCTGAGAGAGAGAGAGTGCACACACATGAGAGGGGGAAAGAGCAGAGGGAGAGGGACAAGCAGACTCCACCTTGAACACAGAGTCCATTGCAGGGCTCGATCCCAAGACCCCACCCAAGACCAATAACCCTAGCCGAAATCAGGAGTCTGACGCCCAACGAACTGACCCACCCAGTCACCTCTTAATTGATTTTCTTGAATACATCATTTGGGTTTTACTCAGTGATCCAATGGAGAAAATGTTTTTCTTCAAACAAATTAGTTAAGACCATTTATATTTATTGATAAAAAAGATGTTTGGTGTTAATATTGTCATATTATTTTAAGTTTTATTTTCTTTTTTACCTATACGTTTGTATATTAAAAGTATTTTATTATGTAGTTTGTTTTGTTTGGTATTTTAATAGTTACCTTTATATTTAGAAAAGTTTACATTTTGGCCTAGTGACTAATTTTAGGAATCTTATTTTTAATTACCTTTTTTCTACTTGTTTATTGCTAATGTAAAGAAATATTGTTCCTAGAAGAGAACACAGACAGTAATTTCACTGACGTCAGCCTTAGCAACATTTTTCTAGATATATCTCCTAAGGCAAGCAAAACCAAAGCAAAACTAAACTGTTGGGACTATACCAAAATAAAAGGCTTTTGCACAGAAAAGGAAACCATCAACAAAGCAAAAAGATGACCTACTGAATGGGAGAAGATATTTACAAATGATATATCTGATAAGGGGTTAATATTCAAATATATAAAGAACTTATACCAGACCTATGAAAAGATGCTCAACGTCACTCATCATCAGGGAAATGCAAATCAAAACCACAATGAGATATCATCTCACACCTGTCAGAATGGCTATATCAAAAAGACAAGAAATAACAAGTGTGGAGAGGATGTGGAGAAAAAAGAATCCTCATGCACTATTGGTGGGAATGCAAACTGGTACAGTCACTGTGGAAAACAGTGTAGAGGAATGCATCAAAATCCTAGAGGAGAACACAGGCAGCAACCTCTTTGACCTTGGCTACAGCAACTTCTTGCTAGACACATCTCTAAAGGCAAGGGAAACAAAAACAAAAATGAACTATTGGGACTTCATCAAGATAAAAAGCCTTTGCACAGCAAAGGAAATGGTCAACAAAACTAAGAGGCAACCTAGGGAATGGGAGAAGATATTTGCAAATGTCTTATCAGATAGAGGGCTAGTATCCAAAACCTATAAAGAACTTATGAAACTCAACATCCAAGAAACAAAAAATCCAATCAAGAAATGGGTAAAAGACATGAACTGACATTTCTCCAAAGAAGACATACAGGTGGTTAACAGACACATGAAAAAATGCTCCACATCACTGGGCATCAGGGAAATACAAATCAAAACTACAATGAGATACCACCTCACACCAGTCAGAATGGCTAAAATTAACAAGTCAGGAAACAACAGATGTTGGTGAGGATGTAGAGAAAGGGGAAACTTCTTACACTGTTGGTGGGAATGCAAGCTGGTGCAGTCACTCTGGAAAACAGTATGGAGGTTCCTCAGAAAGTTGAAAATAGAGCTACCCTATGACCCAGCAATTGCACTTCTAGGTATTTATCCAAAGGATACAAACATAGTGATTTGAAGGGGCACCTGCACCCCAATGTTCATAGTAGCAATGTCCACAATAGCCAAACTATGGAAGGAACCTAGATGTCCATCGACAGATGAATGGATAAAGAAGAAAAGAAGATGTGGTGTGTGTGTGTGTGTGTGTGTGTGTGTGTGTATACACACACAATGGAATATTACTCAGCCATCAAAGAGTGGCTGGAACTAGAGGGTATTATGCTAAGTGAACTAAGTCACTCAGAAAAAGATAAATATCACATGATTTCACTCATATGTGAAACTTAAGAAACAAAACAGATGAACATAGGAGAAGGGAAGAAAAAAAGAAAATAAGATGAAAACAGAGATGGAGGCATATATGCAACTGATATATCACTAAACTCTACCTCTGAAACTAATATACTATATGTTAATTAAATTGATTTTAAATTAAAAAAATAAAAATACAAATGCCATATGATCCAGTGATTCTATGACTGGGTATTTACCCAAAGAAAGTGAAAACAGTAATCCAAAAACATATATGCACCCCTATGTTTATTGCAGCATTATTTACAATAGCCAAGATATAGAAGCAACCTAAGTATCTATCAATAGGTGAATGCATAAGGAAGATGCAGTATATATACACAATGGAATATCACACAGCCACAAAAAAGGATAAGATTGTGTCGTTTGAGACAACATGGAATGACCTAGAGAGCTAAGTGAAATAAGTCAGATAAAGAGAAATACCATATGATTCCACTCATAAGTGGAATCTAAAAAATGAATAAACAAAAAGCAGAATCAGACCTATAAATACAGAGAAAAAAACTGATGGTTGCCAGAGGGGAAAGAGTTTGAGTGAGGCAAAATGGGTGAAGGGTAGAGGAGAATACTGTCTTCTAGTTATGGAATGAATAAGTCAGGGGAATAAAAGGCACAGCAGAAGGAATACAGCCAGGGTGCCTGGGTGGCTCAGTCTGTTGAGCATCTGATGCTTGATCTAGGTTCAGGTATTGATCTCATGGTCTTGAGTCAAGTCCCATGCTGGGCTCTGCAGTGGGCATGGAGCCTCCTTAAAAAAATAGAAAGAAAGGAAAAAGGAATATAGTCAATGATATTGTTATAGCGATGTAATGGGACAGAGGGTAGCTATCTATACTTGTGGTGAACGTACCATAATGTGTAAACTTGTCAAATCACTAAGCTGTACACCTGAAATTAATGTAACATTGTGTGTTAACTGCACTCGAATAAAAAAATGGGGGAAAAGAAATTCTATTGATTTTTATAAGTTGGTTTTGTACCTGGCCTCCTCACGAACTTTTTTTTTAGTTCTAATAGTGTGTCTGTTGAATCTCTTGGTTTTATTTCTTCTCTTCCAATCCTTATACAACTTACTCTTTTTCTCCCATTATAGCATTGACCAAGACTTCCAGTTCTATGTTAAACAGTAGTTGGTAAGAGTAAGCATCTAGTCTTATCCTCAGTCTTCAAGGAAATGCATCTTAAGTTTCTCCATTTAGTATAAAATATGTTGTAAGGTTTTGGTATGTAACCTTCACCAAGTTAAATTTGCCTTCTGGGGTGCCTGGCTGGCTAGGTTGGTAGAGCATGTGACTCTTGATCTCAGGGTCATGAGTTCAAGCCCCAGGTTGGGCATAGAACTTACTTAAAGAAAAAAAGAAATTTGCCTTCTATTCTTAGTTTTCATCGTAAGTGGGAATGTAATATACTTATTCTACATTAATTGAGATAATCATATGAGTATTCTCCTTTAGTCTATTAATGTGGCAAATTACATCAATAGATTTTCTGAAGTTGAATGAATTCTTTTTGCTTTCTTGGAATAAACTCAATCTGATTGTGATGTATTATTTAACATACTGTTGGGTGCAATTAGCTAATATTTTATTTAGGATCTGTGCATCTATATTCGCAATTGAAATGAGCCTATAATTTTCTTTTCTTTTATTATCCTTGCCTAGTTTTAGACTCAAGGTTTTGAAGATTGTACTAAACTAATTAAATGAGCTGGGCAGCTTTCCCTCTTTTTCTATTTTCTGGAATGACTTGTATAAGAAGAAAAGTAACTATTCCTTGTGAGTCTGGCACAATACACCTGTAAACGTATCTAGGCCTGGATTTGGGGGGAAAGAATGTTTTTGCATAGCATTTCAGTTTCATTAATAGTTAGTGGTCTATTCAAGTTCATTACTTCTTGCTATTCCATTTTTGTCATTTTATATTTTTCTAGGAATAAAATTTTACCTATATTTTCTAATTATTTCTGCCTAGTTCTTAATAGGTTTCTGGCTTGACTGCCTAGTGTCTTCATAGACAGGGGGTCACTGAAGGAGCAGCATGTCTGTCATTTGGGGCCAGAGGGAGTTTGGCTACCTTTGCACTTCCAGCAAAGCAATGGCTTTGTGTGATTCTCTGTTGCTTTGGAAATTTGTGATTGTATATGAATGTGTGCACTTTTATAAATGTGTTTGTTTACACATGATGCTCTAGTGTGTTTCTATTTATATGAAAATAGACCAAAAGAAAACAATTTTTCAAAGGGAAATTAGCTGGATGATTCTCTGTGTAGCTATTTTTCTGTGTCAATTTGTATGTGTCCCTGAGCCGTGAGGGGGTATTTCCATGGGTCTCTCAATGTCTTTGTGTATGTCTGCATCTCTGCCAGTGTTGATTCATTCTGTGTGTTTTTCAATGTCTCAGAGTATCTGCAGCTATGAGGGTTCGTGATTCTATGTGCATCTTTATGTCTCTGCACACATCTGTGTCTCTAAGTGTGTGTGTTGGGGGCGGATTCTGTATGCATCTCTGTGTTTCACTGTAGAAATATATGCATGGAGTGCACATGCTACGTGGCAAGTTCAGACTCTCCAAGTCTGGAAGAAACATTACAACAGGAAATGCTCTGGATTCCAGCTTCCGGATGGAATTTCACTCAGAAAAATACCCCTTCCTGGTCCTCCCAATAACTGCAGCATTCTTTGTATTTTTTCAAGAGGCTGGGTTGAGGGGGTTTATACTAACCTTGACCTCAGAGGCCTTGTCTTTCAGGAGGATTTGGCAGAGCCATGAAATTCCACACCCTGCCACTTTCCTCTTGCCAGGCCTACTTCTTCCTCCTAAAGCCTTTTATAGCTCCACATTATCTACCAGACCAATTCTGATCCAAATTGTCCAGAGAGTCCAGGGGAAAACATAGGGAGATGAGGAGAAAGAAACAGAATAAGATTTTTTAGAGTAAATAGATAAATAAAGATTTTATTTGCGAAGAGAGGAACAGATAAAGAAATGATAACAGGAGATAAAGAGACAGAGACAAAGAAATAGGGCCTGAAAGGAGGAGCAAATAGAAATTGGGATAAATAAATAAGGATGGGGACAGAAAGATATACAGAGAGATGGTGTGGGCAGGGTGGAGAAAGAAGGACAGAAATGAGGCAGGAATGTAGGGAGAGGGAGAGAGATAAGGTCAAAGAGGCAGCTACATTAAAGATGAGGACAGAGATGGTAACAGCCAGGTATATAGAAAGGGGGTGATTGGATTAGATAAACAAAGACAGAAAGAGATAGGGATGAAGATGAGTAGAGAGGTTGATGATGTAGCAGCTGACATTTTTGAGCATTTGTTATGTCTGAGGCATGGCCTTACAAACTGTGCATGTGTTAGTTCATTTAATGCTCACAGTAATTGTGAAGCAGGTACTGTTATCAACCCTATTTTACAGATGAGGACGCTGAGGCACAGCAAGCCAGAGGCATAACTAAGATTTGAATCCAAACAATCTAGCACCAGTGACTGTACTCCTGACTACTCTATCAGTGACAAAGAGAGACAGAGGAATGGGGAGCTAGGGACAAGATACAAACAGAAACAGATGAAACGCACATAGGGACAGGGAGATGGAGAGAAGAGACAGGCACATGAGGAGAGCAACCCAATAAAAGAGATGGTAAGAGATTGAAAAGGAGTGATAGAGAAATGAGGAGAGAATCATATAGGGAAACAAGGGCAAAAAGACCAACACAGAGGGGTAAGAGAGACAGAGACAAAGAGTATAAATGTTAGAGGGAGGAGAGGAGATGAAAGAATGGAACAGAAAGGTGAGAATAGAGAAAGATAGGTAGGGAAGAGAGACAGATGAATGCAGCAGTACAAACAGAAAGAGGAGGACTGGGAAACAACCAGACAGAAGTAGGGACAGAGCTATGGAGACAGAAAAGCAGACAGTAAAGAGGCCAAGGAGCCAAAGGAAACTGAAAGAGAAATAGAAAAGACAAATTCTGAAGCACACAGAAATTCAGAAACAGATAAGGTAGAGCAATGTGGTATTATATATATGAGAACAGAGACTCAGACCAAGATGAGAATCATAAGTTAGATAGGGACGAAATGGAGACACGGCAATCCCCAACATACACAATGTAAAAAGAATGGATCAAGAAGAGGAGAGAGATAGAGAGAGAACAGGAGAGACAGGAAAGAGAAACCACCAGAGAGATGTGAACAGAGAGACAAGAGAAAGTAAAACATAGACAGAGATGAGGGGTATCCGAGAGGTGGTCACAGGGATGGTGAACTTGGGGGGTCAGTAAAAAATAAGAAAGAGAAATAGAGACAAAGATAAAGTCATCTTGATCCAACAACTTACAAGTCTCTTGGATATATCAGGGCTGGCACTGGGCAGCGTGGTGCCCACTAGACTATAAGCTTAGGAAGGCAAGGCCCTGGCCTTTGTTATTCACTACTGTATCCTCTACCCACAATATAGTCCCAATCATATGGGGGACTACTGTTTGTTAAATATTAGGTCCCAGAAAATGTGCATGCATTGCATGGATTTTGTATTGAATCCTTACAACTCTGATGTAGTAGGTATTACCATCATTCCCAGTTTACAGATGGGGAAACTGAGACTCAGAGTGATGAGTAACTTGGCCAAGGTCACACAGAGGAACTAGGAGTGAAGCCCAAGCTGAGTCCAATGGCAAAAGTGTTTCACGAACCAAGGATTAGGATGAATCTTTCCCTGACCATGCACTTGAGGTGCAAACAAATTCTAGTCTGCCTGATTCCAAGGTCTACACATTTGACCACCATGACACACTGCTTCAGTGAAGGCTTGCTGACACTGAAGGAAGCTGCTGAGCCAAGGTGCGCATGTCCTAACTCCTCACCCTCTGGAGCTCCCTCCATCCAGTGAAGAAGGCTAACCAGGCTAGCTCAGAGAGACTTGAAAAAGTCCTATGAGTGGCAGTAATAAAGTCCTGTGGAAGAACCCCAGCCTGGGGCAATCAGAGAATGCTTCCTGGAGAAGGAGGTAATTCAAAGAGGCCAGAGCCAGATTTACACAGAAGTTAGTGAAGGTTCAAGACCCCTTCTTTGCACAGGTCCCTTCTAAGGCCCTGCTTAACAATCACGGAAAAATCAAAGAGTACTAAGGATTTGTTATTTTCCAAGAAAATTGAAATGTCCTAACATCTTACAGCTCATATATGAAGGAAACCAAACAGAAGTTTTCCCAGATTTGGGGTACCTGGGTGGCTCAGTTGGTTAAATGTCTGCCTTTGGCTCAGGTCATGATCCCAGCCAGGGTCCCGGGATTGAGCCCCACATCGGGCTCTCTGCTCAGCAGGGGAGTCTGCTTCTCCCTCTTCTTCTGTCCCTGCTCATGTGCTCTCTCTCTCTCTCTCTCTCTCTCTCCCAAAGAAATAAATAAAATATTTTTTTAAAAAAGAAGTTTTCCCAAATTTGACTAGTCCTAAAAATGAACATTATTGTGAAGCTGAAACTTTTCTAAACTATCAATAGAAAAAACAAATTTCTATTGACCACGCTATCAAGAAAGTCTACTATTTTTATTCTTTCTGTAGAAAATAGCCTTACCTCATGCTTCAGTGACAAAATAGAACCCATTGGACATCAGAAATGGTTACTGGGCCCTCATCTTCCCACCGCCAAATCTCTAAACCTCCCAGTAACTGTGTTCACCTTGTCTTGATCCTACCAGTTACAATGAGGGGCCTGAGGACCTCTCCTCCTCTTGCCCCAGATCCCAACCCTTCCTTTCCCTTCCTCTTCTGCATCTTTGTCCTCTCCCTCTGTATTGGATCATTCCCAGCTGAGAACAAGCATAGTCTAGTATCTCCTATCTTTAAAAAAATCATTCTCTGACCCTTCTCCTACCATCACCTTATCTCTCTGGGCTCTGTTCCCATTCACAGCCAAGGATCTCCATGGAATTGCCTATACACCTAGCTCCACTTCAGTGGGGGTGAGGGAAGTGTTCTGTTCCCTCTGATTTCAGGGAGGGTCCTCTAACAATTTATACTCTCACCAGCACTCTATACAATTATTACTGTTTGTTAGTTAATTTTATTTTTCATTATATACTTTATATATTTTAGAATCTACATATATAGACAATTTGAATAAATAATAAATATCTGTATACCCATCCCCTAGCTTCAAAACCAGATCATTTCCAATGACAAAAGCCCCTGGGTAACCCTCAGTCACATCTCTTTCCCCTCCCTGAGGTAACCACTGCTGAATTTTTCATTTTTCATTCTTTGCTTTTCTGTATAGTTTTATAACATATGACTGTATCCATATACTGCATAATTTTTCATGTTTTTCAACTTTATATAAACATATTCTTCTATGACTTTTTTGAATCAGCATTAGGTTTTCTGAGTTTCATCCATGTTGTATGTGTAGCTAGAGTTCAATCATTTTTTATTTCTTTATAATATTCCATTGTATAAATATGTCTGAATTTATTCATCCCATGCTTGTTTCCATTCCTTGCTGGTACTAACAGGCTTTGGTGAATATTCTTGTAGTGTCTCCCAGTACACATGTGCAAGGATTTCACTAGGGAAGCAATTCTCAAATTTTTTGATCTCAGGACTTCCTTTACATTCTTAAAAATCACTGCAAGATAAATAAATATATCTTTAAAAAAGGGCGGGCAAGGAGAGCCTGGGTGACTCAGTAGGTTAAGCGCCTGACTCTTGATTTTGGCTCAGGTCATGATCTCAGGGTTGTGAGATCAAGCCCCCACCCCACGCACAGGCTCCAAGTCTACCTGAAATTCTCTCTTTCCCTCTCTCTCTCTGCCCCTCCCCCCACTCTCAAGCAGTGTACGTATTCTCTCTCTCTCAAATAAATAAATAAATCTTTTTAAAAAAATCACTGCAAGACCTCAAAGAGCTTTCACGAATGTCAGTTATATCAATTGATATTTGCTGCTTTAGAAATTAAAACTGCAAAACCTTCAATATATTAATTTTAAAATAACAGTAATAAATCCATCATATTCAAATAAATAACATATTTTATAAAAAATAACTATTTTCCAAAACAAAAATAATTCAGTGAGAAGAGTGGCATTGTTTTACGTTTTTGCACATCTATTTATTGTATGGCTTAATAGAAGACAGCTGTATTCTCATATCTGCTTCTGCATTCAATCTGTTGTGATATCTAGAAAACTCCACTCTACAATCTTGAGAGAATGAGAGTAAAAGAAGCAAATAATACCTTACTAGTATTAAGGTTTTGGCTCCCTGCCCCCCATTTCTACCCCCAGGATAATCCCAGACCACTGCTCTAGGAGATATATCTAAAGGCTGGGTCATAGAGTATGTATATCATTCAGCTTTACTAGAAAACATCCAGCTTCTTCTAGAGTGGTTGTATCAATTTACACTCTGACCAATGGTATATCCAATCCCTCTTCACCCATTCTGGTGTTCACCCTTACCACTCCACCAAAACTACTATCAAGGTCACTATCAATATCCATGTTGCCATATCCAATGGACCCTTTTCAATCTTCATCTTAGTTGACTTCTCAGTACTCTTTTTAAAAATCTCCAACACAACCCTAATTATGTCCCCATCTCTTTATCTCTTTCTCAGTCTCCCTGCCACCTTCTGCTCCTTCGCCCAGTCTCTAAAGTTGGAGTTCCTTGGAGCTCAGTCAAGGATCCTCTTCCTTTCTCTTTGCTCTCTTTAAACTGACCTCTTCTCTCATGGCTTTTAATGCTGTCTCTATAGTGACAACTCTCATTTATACCTGAAACTCAGACCTCTTCCCTGGAATATATATACCATTACTTGCTTTGACCTCTCCACTTGATTACCTTAAGGAAGTGTAGAACTGAACCTTTGATCTTCCCTCTGAAAACTTGTTCTTCTTTCTGTTTTTCTCATCTCAATGAATGACCTAGCCCACATCAGACCTGTGGGAGCCACCAAAGATGCCCCCCTCTCCCTCCCTCTCCCAAGCCACCACAGCAACCCCTTTCAATTCTAAACATCTCCCAAATCTGTCTACATCTCTCCATCTCCCCAGCCACCACTTTAGTCCACTAACCAGTATCTCTGACTGCAGTAGGCTTCTAATCTTGCCCACCTCCAATCCAATCCACAGCAGCCAAAGTACTTTTTTTAAATCATACCACTTCAGGGGCGCCTGGGTGGCTCAGTCCTTAAGTGTCTGCCTTCGGCTCTGGGCGTGGTCCCGGAGTGCTGGGATCAAGCCCCACATCGGGCTCCTCCGCTATGAGCCTGCTTCTTCCTCTCCCACTCCCCCTGCTTGTGTTCCCTCTCTCGCTGGCTGTCTCTCTCTCTGTCAAATAAATAAATAAAATCTTTAAAAAAATAAATCATACCACTTCAATCCCAAATTAAAAACCTTTCAATGTAGCATATTTCAGCATTTGGGAGATGTGAATTATCCACAAAAGAGATACTATTTCATCATGTTTCAGTTCATATGATACAACCCGAAACAAAAGTTTCATGAAACAAACTTACCCTTCCTACATGATTCTATGATCCATCAATATTTTCTATTCTTTTCTCAACTTGATTTCAGTACCTTCTGCAGTTTGACCCACATTTAAAAGCACTGCTTCAATACCTTTCCATTGCTCACAGACTAAGATCCATTCTCCTTACCATGGTCTATAAAGCCCTATATAATATGGCTCTTGCCTACCTTTTTGACCTCATATCCCACTCCTCTCACTCTCAGCTCACTATGTTCCAGCCACCGTGGCCTTCCTACAGTTCCTAAGTATACCATTTTCCCTCCTCCCCAGGGCCTTCCCACTTGCTGTGTCCTCTGTGTGAAACACTTTTACCTCCACTCGTCATCTGCTAACTTCCACTCCTTCACATCTCAGTTTAAATATCAGGCTCTGCCTGACCTCTCAGACTTAATTGCCCCCACCGGTTACTCTCCCTCATATCACCCTGTTCTATCTCTTTATACAGCCTTATCACAATTTGTAATTATGTGTGTGTTTATGTGTTGCAATTATGTGTTTGTTTACTTCACATCCTTTCCAGCACCAGACCACAAACTCATGGTCTGGTTCATGTCTGTCTTATTCACTGCTGCATAGCTAGTGCCTCACATGGCACCTGGACCATGGTATGTGCTTAAAAAGACATTCATCAAATGAGCAGAGATCTGAAGAACAAATGAAGTGGAATTGGGGAAATGTGGAGTTTCACACAGAGGCAACAGCATATGCAAAAACTCAGAGTCTAGAGAGACTAAGGAATGGTTTAAGACTTTCAACCTAGACTCAGGAATGAAGTCTGGAGAGGCTGGCAGGCATCAAATAAATCATCAAGGGTGCAGCTTAATCTTCCTTGTTGAAGAAGATAGGTTTTCTTTTGAGCCAGTGGGGACTCAATGAAGGATTCTAAACATGAGAGTGATATGAGTTGATTTACCTTTTGGAAAGATCACACTGCCTACAGTGTAGAGAAGGGATTCCAGGGAGCAAGACTGAAACAGGGAGGCCGTGACAGTACTGCCGTTTAGATGTGGTGCTGGCCTATACTAGGGTCATGTCAGCAGAAATGGAGAGACTGCATAAATAAATTTGGGAGATACTTGGGAAGTAAAAATGACAAGATTTGGTGATTGCATGGGGGTGGAGGAGAGAGAAGAGTCAGGGTATAATTCAGGTTTCTGCTTTGACTGGGGTCATTCACAAAAGTAATTTACAAAGAAGGACAAACAGGTTGGGAGGAGGATGGCTTGAGGTGGTAAGGAAAAAAAAACAACAACTGAGGTTTTAGGTGCTTCTGGAGTGCTCAGGTAGAGCTGTCAAATAACCAGTTGAATGCATTGGTCAGGAGAAATATCTGGCCTTGAGGTATCGATTTGGGAGTCATCAGCAAAGAAATGATAATTGAAGCCATGGGAGCAAATGTAATAATTGCAGGAAAGAGCATAGAGAAAGATGAAAAGAGAGCTCAGACCAAATCCCTAAGGAGCACCACCATTTAAGGGTTGGACAAAGAGAAGTCTGGAAAGTAAACAGGAATTTAATCAAGGCAATAGAAAAAAAAAATGAGAGTGTGCTGTCATGGAAGTGGTTTAAGGAGGAGGGAGTGGTCATAAGTGCCAGATACTACCAAGAAGTCAAGTAGGATAACCTCTGAAAAGATTCTATTAGATTTTGTGACATAGGCCATGGCAGACCCTGATGAGAGAGCAGTATTAGGCAAGTAGTGGAGTCAGATTGGAGTGGGTTGAAAGATAAGTGGGAAGTGGGAAAATGAAGACAGTTAAGTTAGGCAACTCTTTTGAGAGTTTATGGAGAGGAGAAAAGAAGGTGGTGGTTGGAGAGGGAGACTTTTCAGCAATTGTTTATTGTTTTCAGATGGAAGAGACCGACCTGAATATGTTTAGATGATGATGGGAAGGAGCAAGGACTCTGTAGGTTTGGTGGCCAGAAGTCCAGAACTTCCTTTCAATGACTTCTGTTTACTCTGTGAAGTAGGAGGTCGGGTCATCTGCTGAGGCTTGGGGGCATATGGAGAAGTTGGGGGTTTGAGGAGGGGAGGTTTGAAAGGGCTGCTGTAGAGCATGGGGGAAAGGGCAGCCAAGGGACACAGTAGAGTTGTGGGTCAGTACTGAGGGCCTCCTAGATGCTGGGGACCATGAGTTTATAGTGGCACAAATCTGTGAGACTGAATAGTTTTCTCCAGCAGCGTTTAACTGCCTTTGCGCAGGCATGGAAAAAGCGGACAGTTGGACTGATCCAAGGTTGGGATGTTGCCAGGCAGACGCAACAATCCTGACAACTGAGGCTGTTGGCAAGAGAGTAGCGAAGTTAAAGACCATAAGGTCTGGTCTGAGCAGAGTGAAGCGTATCAAAGACAAGTCCTCTATGAGCCAAGCACTAGGGAGACTCTGGAACCTGTGGAAAGGTTTCTGGAAAAGAGATAGAAGGACGAGCAGTCAGAGGAAGACCTGAGAGAGGGGCAGAAAGGCAGCTTAGGGGTTTGAGCCCAGAGACTTGCCTGTGTGGAACCACGGAGGGATGGGGAACGAAGGCTGAGGGGAATGTTTAAGGGGAAGGAGGGCTTTTGGGGGCGGTCGCAGGGAGAAGCAAGGCGGGTCCGAGTCAGGGGGCGTGGCTAAGCGCAAATCCCGGGCAAGGGGGCGGGGCCCGCGTAACTGGGTCCCAGCGCCGCTGTGGCTGCGGCTGCCTCAGCGACGGCTCCCGCCTCCCCACCCCCCTTCTCCGTCTCCTTCCTGCCCGCCGCCGCGGAGACCTAGGCCGAAGCTGTTACCCTGCCCCCGTGGCTGAAGCATCGTCCAGAGGGATTGGCTGAGGGCGAGCCCCGCAGCCCAAGCGCGCGACGCACACGCGCGCCCCCCGCCAGCGCCGTCCTCTCCTCCCTCCCTCCCTCCCCTCCCCTGCCCTCCCTTCCCCTCCCCTCCGCCCCCCAGCCTCCGCTGCGGCGGGAGGAAGAACCCTTTCCGACCAGTCAGAAGAGCCCAGATCGATTCCCATTCGGGGAGAAAGAGACCCCGCACACCGAACAGACGGACCGCTCGCCCCGGGGCCACGGAAGTGGCTCTCCTCCTAAGAGAGAGCCCGCGCCGAGCGCAGCCCCCCGACCCTCACCCAGCCGCTGCCGCATAGACAGCGCTCCTCAGCGGGCCCCCGGCCCCGCCGAGCCCAAACCCCGCGCAGGGCCCGGGCCGGCGATGCCTGGCACGGCAGCGGCGGTGGCTGCGGCTGCTGCTGGTACTGCCACTGCTGCCACGGCTGCTGGCCCGGGCCCGGGCCGGGGGCTTGAATCTCCGCAGTGGGGCAGAGCCCGCAGCCCCGCCCCCCGAGCCTGAGGCCGCTGCTCCGCCGGGCGCCGGGCCTCCTCCGCCCGCGCCTCCGCCCCAGGATCTGGAGCCAAGCGGGGAGCCCGGGCCCCGCGCCCAGGCCCGGACCATGCACGGCCACCGAGCCCCGGGGGGCGCCGGGCCTTCCGAGCCCGAACACCCAACCACAAACGCCCCCGGCGCCGCTCCACCGGTCAGTGCCGACACCGACCCAGGAGCCTCTGAGACCGGACTGCCGGTGTTTAGGGGCTCAGGATCGGCTCTCGGAGGCCCCCTGGATCCCCAGTTTGCCGGACCCTCGGACGCCAGCCTGGGCGCTACTCCAGGCCCCCGGGTCTTACCCTGCGGCCCCAGTCCACAGCACCACCGGGCCCTGCGCTTCTCCTACCACCTGGAGGGCTCACAGCCCCGGCCTGGTGAGTGATCGAGAGAGCATGGGAGCCCGGGCCACGGGCCTGGTACTGGGAGCGGGTTCTTGTTCTCAGGCCCTCTAAGCCCCACCTCGGAGCCGGCCCGCTCACTGGGGCCCTTTGAGTCTTCTCAACCCCCACCCCCTTCCCTCGCTCCTCTTCCGTCCAGTCCTTTCAACCTCTGCCCGCGATCTCCTCTCTCCGTCTCCTTGCCCCCTCAACCCTTCCCACCCCCTTCTTGTCTATCTGCTGAGACTAATGGGAGAGGGAGCACTCCAAGAAAAACGGGCAGAATTGCAAGACAGTAAGGGGAGTTTGGTTGGGGGAACCGAGTTTGCTTGGGGGAATAGGAGAAAAGGAGTCTCCCATTTGCCAAGCGCCTACATTGTGCCAGGCACTGGGCTGGGTGCTTTATATGGGCTCTCATTTCATCTTCAGGAGCCTCCTGTGAAGTAGGTATCATTAGCCCCATTTTGTAGGGTAGGAAACTGAAGCCCAGAGAAGTTAAGTAAGTTGCCCAAGGTCCCACAGCTAGAATGGAGCCAGGATTCAAAACCAGATATATTTGAGTCCAAAGTCTGTGGTCGTTCTCTTTCCCCAAACTGAGGTTGGAGACCATGAAAGTAATGCCAAGCCTTCTGCTTATGTGATTTTCTCCTGTACTGTTCTGCAGCTCTGGAGTATGAGTGGAAAAAAAAAAAAGAGGGATGGTGGATTGATCCAAGATTGGGGTTTTGCCAAGGTGTGTGTAGCAGGAGGACAAGGGAAGGAGGGAGTAGAAGGTGCTGATGGGCGAGATAGGTGGAGGAGGTGGGCCTTGGGGGTCAAGCTGGAGGAGAGGGCTGGAAGGGCTGGTAGGTAGGGAGACAGCAGATGGGGTGGGGGGCAGAAGCCAGTTGTAGCAGAGCTGTAGAGCTGCAGGGATGCAAGGATGGTTGTGAAGAGAAATCAAGAGGCTTGAACTTGGATTTGCAGAGGTGGAGCAGCTCTAGGTCAGGCTGGGGCCACAGACTACTGCCTGGAGAGGCATTTGCACTGCACAGACCTGAGTGTCTGAGGAGTCCAGCAGAGCCACCCCCATCTGGGAACATCCCCATATGGACCTGAGCCCAGGAGCCACAGAGAAAGAGCAGTGTATTTCTGGTCTGCCTTCCACTGGGCAACACTGACAGAGCTGTTGAGCCCCTGCAACCACCCCCCTCCGACCCCCCCACCCCACCCCCATCTCCAGGGCTCACATCCCCAGGGTCCATAGGTTGCTGGGACTCTGGCCCAGCACAGTTAGCAGTAGTGCTGTTGTGACCTTGGGCTGGTGATGGAACCTCTGGGAGTTTCCAGGGTCTCCCTCAGTGTGGGGTGGAGATATCCAGCTGACAAGAGGCCTTTAACACCCTGCCCTGCATGTTGCTCCTGCTGGCTTTCCAAACACCCCTCAACAGATACTGTGTGGAGCAGGCCACTTGCCTGCCTTACTGCAGCACCTTCTTTCAAAGCCCCAAAACATGCCACAAGGACTCCCACCTCAGGGTCTTTGCATCTGTTTTTCCCTCTGCCTGGCAGCTCTTTCCTCTGCTCTCCACCTGGCTTGTTTCTTATCTTTCAGGTCTCAGCTCAGATGTCACCTCCTCCAAGAGACCTTCCCTGACCACTCTGGGCGGGGGGGGGGGGGGGGGGGGG
>NW_024423319.1:78389369-78390861 GCF_017311325.1 Ursus maritimus
CCGCGATCTCCTCTCTCCGTCTCCTTGCCCCCTCAACCCTTCCCACCCCCTTCTTGTCTATCTGCTGAGACTAATGGGAGAGGGAGCACTCCAAGAAAAACGGGCAGAATTGCAAGACAGTAAGGGGAGTTTGGTTGGGGGAACCGAGTTTGCTTGGGGGAATAGGAGAAAAGGAGTCTCCCATTTGCCAAGCGCCTACATTGTGCCAGGCACTGGGCTGGGTGCTTTATATGGGCTCTCATTTCATCTTCAGGAGCCTCCTGTGAAGTAGGTATCATTAGCCCCATTTTGTAGGGTAGGAAACTGAAGCCCAGAGAAGTTAAGTAAGTTGCCCAAGGTCCCACAGCTAGAATGGAGCCAGGATTCAAAACCAGATATATTTGAGTCCAAAGTCTGTGGTCGTTCTCTTTCCCCAAACTGAGGTTGGAGACCATGAAAGTAATGCCAAGCCTTCTGCTTATGTGATTTTCTCCTGTACTGTTCTGCAGCTCTGGAGTATGAGTGGAAAAAAAAAAAAGAGGGATGGTGGATTGATCCAAGATTGGGGTTTTGCCAAGGTGTGTGTAGCAGGAGGACAAGGGAAGGAGGGAGTAGAAGGTGCTGATGGGCGAGATAGGTGGAGGAGGTGGGCCTTGGGGGTCAAGCTGGAGGAGAGGGCTGGAAGGGCTGGTAGGTAGGGAGACAGCAGATGGGGTGGGGGGCAGAAGCCAGTTGTAGCAGAGCTGTAGAGCTGCAGGGATGCAAGGATGGTTGTGAAGAGAAATCAAGAGGCTTGAACTTGGATTTGCAGAGGTGGAGCAGCTCTAGGTCAGGCTGGGGCCACAGACTACTGCCTGGAGAGGCATTTGCACTGCACAGACCTGAGTGTCTGAGGAGTCCAGCAGAGCCACCCCCATCTGGGAACATCCCCATATGGACCTGAGCCCAGGAGCCACAGAGAAAGAGCAGTGTATTTCTGGTCTGCCTTCCACTGGGCAACACTGACAGAGCTGTTGAGCCCCTGCAACCACCCCCCTCCGACCCCCCCACCCCACCCCCATCTCCAGGGCTCACATCCCCAGGGTCCATAGGTTGCTGGGACTCTGGCCCAGCACAGTTAGCAGTAGTGCTGTTGTGACCTTGGGCTGGTGATGGAACCTCTGGGAGTTTCCAGGGTCTCCCTCAGTGTGGGGTGGAGATATCCAGCTGACAAGAGGCCTTTAACACCCTGCCCTGCATGTTGCTCCTGCTGGCTTTCCAAACACCCCTCAACAGATACTGTGTGGAGCAGGCCACTTGCCTGCCTTACTGCAGCACCTTCTTTCAAAGCCCCAAAACATGCCACAAGGACTCCCACCTCAGGGTCTTTGCATCTGTTTTTCCCTCTGCCTGGCAGCTCTTTCCTCTGCTCTCCACCTGGCTTGTTTCTTATCTTTCAGGTCTCAGCTCAGATGTCACCTCCTCCAAGAGACCTTCCCTGACCACTCTGGGCGGGGGGGGGGGGGGGGGGGGG
>NW_024423319.1:78390871-78418649 GCF_017311325.1 Ursus maritimus
GGGGGGGGGGGGGGGGGGGGGGGGGGGCACTTGTGAGTCTCTGGCACAGCTTCCATCCTTGCCCTTAGTACAGTCTGAAATTATCTTATTGTATGTGTCTACTTGTTTATTGCCCATCTTCCTCCACTAGAATGTGAACTCTGTGAGGGCAAGGGGGTTGTATGTTTTGTTCACTGTCGTATCCCCAGGGAGTAGGGCAGTGCCTAGCACACAGTAGGTGCTTAATAAATCCTTGTTGAACAAATGCCTGAAGAGATATGAATGGAGCACATAGTAGGCCCTCAGTAACTATTGTCTAAGAGAAGGACAACAGAATTCCTGCCCTCCAGATGCTCTTGGTCTGAGAGTCAGTAGCTGGGCAGTGTCTCGACCCCTGGTTTCTAGGCTCTGATTGATACTGTCACTGCTGCCACCCCCATGGTGGTGATTCTGAGTTGCCTTCCCACTCTACCAGTCCTTACAAATTACCAATCACAATACCCATCCTGAACTACTCCCCTCCTCCCCAAAAAGCAAAACAAAGTTTCTAGTTTTTGCCAATGAAGTCCTTGTGTCTGTAATTGCTGGCTGATATATATATATATATGTATACACACACACACACACACACACACACACACACACACACTCCAAGATGGGGATTAGGAATAAGAAGAGTGTTAGGCAAAGACCTGGCTTCCCAACCAGCCATTCCTAGCTGACTCACTGTGTGACCATGCGTGAGTGACTTCCCTTCTCTGAGCCTCGATTTCCTCATCTGGAGAATGCCATGAGGAGTCTATGAGATACTGGTGAGACGCCTGCAGAATTAAATAAAATTTTTTAAAAATAAGGGAAAAACCTTCTGAAGAGGAGGCGGAGGAATTACTCAGGCCCTGGCAAAGCAGGCGCTGGGCCATGTGATTCACAGCAGCATAGGGTGTGAGAGGCCCGCCTCCCCCACTACCCAGCCGGCCCAGGGGTAGGCACAAGTGACTTGCTTCTGTCTCCACAGGACTTGCCTATAATTGGCCCAAAGAGGGCAGGGTTGGTGGTTGTTGGGTGTGTGTGTGTGTGTGTGTGTGTGTGTGTGTGTGTGTATGAGAGAGAGAGACAGAGAGAAAGAGAGAAAGAAAGAGAGTCCTCTCAATTAAAGGGTTGAAACATTTTAGTCTACATGTTAAGATTTCTGTGTGCCTGCAGACTTCCTCCCTCAGACTGCTGAGGCTTTTATTGAATCACCATCTTTAGGGACCAGTGGCCCATCCTGGTGTGGGGGGGTGCTTTTAAAAATAATGCAGTTGCTCCTTGAACAATGGGGGAATTAGGGGTATGAACCCCCATGCCCCTACTTGCACAGTCAAAAATCTGTGTATAACTTTTGACTCCCCAAAAACATAACTAATAGCCCACTTTTAACCAGAATCCTTACCAATAACATAAACAGTCAATTAACAAATCATTTTGTATATGTATTATATACTTTATTCTTAAAGTAAGCTAGAGAAAAGAAAATGTTATTAAGAAATCATAAGGAAGAGAAGGGGCGCCTGGGTGGCTCAGTCAGTTAAGCATCTGACTCTTGATTTCAACTCAGGTCATGGTCTCAGGGTGGTGAGATTGAGCCCCACATTGGGCTCTGTCCTCAGCACAGAGTCTGCTTGGGATTCTCTCTCTCCTTCTGCGCCCCCCCCCCACTTGTACATACACTCTCTCTCCCTCTCTCTGTCTCTAAAATAAATAAATAAATCTTTTTAAAAAAGAAAGAAAATCATAAAGAAGAGGAATATTTATGGTACTATAGTATATTTACTGGAAAAAAATCCACATATAAGTGGACCTGTGCAGTTCATAGGGTTGTTCAAGGGACCACTGTAGTTATGTCTTATCCATGCTTCAAAGTGCTTTCTCTTTTGGTTACCCTGATTTCTGGTAGGGGAGGGGGCAATTGTTTTTATACCCATTTTCCAGGTTAATAAAACCTGGAAAGAGATGCCAGAGAGGGCTTTGAGAGAGTCAGAAAGGAGTTCTAAGCTGTAGGTTTGCTCACAGAGATTTGGGGAAAACCCTACCCTATTCCTCAGTTTTGAGGCCTAGAATATCCTTCCGAATGCTGGGTGGGGAGTAGCTTGGGGCCTGTCTCACTCAAAATAGTTGCACCTGATGTAGGAGTTTTTTCATGGGTAGTAGGAAAACTGAGCCAATTGGGAGGGGGGCAGCAATAGGGCTGTCTCCCTCTAATCTGGAGTCTAGGGCATCATCAGAGACTCCTAGAGTTAGAATGGGAACTGGAAAGGGCCCTGGACACCATCTGGTTCTGGGTTTCCCAAACTGGGTGAACATCAGAATCCCCGGTTGACTTTGAAAAAATTAATGTGTTTCCCAGTCTCCACCTCAGAGCTCCAGAATCTTGGGGTTGCAATCCAGGAATCTCTCTTTAAAGCTTCCCAGGTAATTCTGATGCACAGCCTAGAGTGGGAACGGATTTTTAGTTGGTGCAGCGGAGGCTCAGAGAGGCAGTTTATTCATGGTCCTACAGTGAATCAGTATGGCGAAGGCCTGGAGGATGCATAGGCCTCCCCTCTGAGGCCCTCTTCTCAGGATCCTGTGTGGGCCTACCTCCCTCCCTCCCAAACCCAAAGGAAGTCAGGGGATCTAAGCTAAAGGGAGTGAATCAACCCTTCACACATATGCACAAACACCGGCTGCCTCAGTTTACCATCTATGCCTGGCTCCAGTGAATGGCTGCCATTTGGCACTTCAAGTTGGAAAGCAATTGTAGTTCTGGAACTCTAGGTCAAGGAAACCTCAGCACCAACAGCACCCACCACAGGGCCTGGCCCAAAGCAAGGGCTCCAAAGGGTGTCAGCAAGGTTTGTAGAGCTAGGAGGAACATGGAAGGCAGTTCAGGTAAGAGTTTCAGTGGGAGCAAGGGCACTGAGGCTTGGGGCATGCTGGAAACTGGGAGTGGTATTGAGAGGAGTAAGGGATAAGGCTAGGAAAGGGACTTTATCCTGAGGGCAAAGGGGAACTATGGAGGGGTTTATCAAGCAGGGGAATGATGTGCTCAGATGTGGGTGTTTGGGAGATCCCCAGAGCTGCATGTGGAGAGTGGATGGTAGGGATGCAAGAATGGGAGCAGGGAGACAGGCAGGTGTGGGTCATAGTCATCCCAGTGACAGGTGATCGTAGCTTGGGTTAGAGTGATGGCAGTACATAAGGACAATAAAATCTGAGAGATATTTAGAGGCTAACGTGGACAGGCCTTGGTGGTGGCTTGGATGTAGAGGCCAAAGAAGAAGGAAAAGTCCAGGATGAGTCTGGGTTGTTGTCTGAAACCAACTACAGTGACCCAGTGGATGGTGCTGGGGCCATATACCTGCACGAGAAGGAACAGGTTTGAGGGAGGATGTTGAGTTTGAAAGGCCTTGGGGGACATCCAGGTGTAAGTAGCCAGCAGTCATCTGTAGGTAGGGTTGGAAAGCTCAAAAGAGAGAGGTCTGGGCCAGAGATGTTTGGGAATTCTTACAACCAATGCATACCATGGATCACAAAGCAGCTCATGGGGAGAAGTGTGTGTGGTTCTGGGGGCCAGTCCCATCCCTGAAGACAGATAGTGAGGTCAGCAGGGTCACACTCTGGCGGATCGTTCATTAGCTGCCCAAACTTTGCCTTAGAAATGCCTTGGGGAGGGAGGGCAGTTTTTAAAGCACATTTGCGTAAAGCTGAAACTCCTTTCACAGATACCCAGGGTAGTGGCTATTGCAAAGAACTGCGGCAATACTCCTGAAAAGCAAATCAAACATTGGTAAATTCCTGTGGCTCCCTCAATGTTCTCCCTTTTGAGAGCATCCTGAGGGAGGTCGTTCATGGAAAGAGGAGGGGGCTCCTGACAGGAGGGAGTGGTGGGCGCTGGGGATTTTTGGAAAGCAGCAGTTTGAGATTCTGAGGGAATGTCTGGGAAAAGACCCAGATTTGGTTCAGTCAGCTGGGGCCTTCCAAACAAATGCAACAAAATGTGAAGACTCTGGATAGCTGGGGAAAGGTCTTCCCCAGACAGGACTAAGGGAACTGAAGCTTCCAAGTTGCAGATGGTTGGCACCCCCGTTCCTCAGCCCTTTCGGGTGCCTCTGTCCCTGTGGGAGGGCCTGGCTGGAGCTACCTGCCTCCTCAAGGGTGAGTGGCAGCTGTGTCTGAGACAGATACCAACCATTGCTTTCTGGGGGCTAGTTAGCTAAATGCCTTAGGCAGATGTGGAGCTGGCCAGATCCTGGCTGGGTGGGGCTAGGACCTGTCTGGAATGAGGGCAGGAAGCACAGTCTGCCATTGGCCAGCCCTGCAGAGTTATGTTCCCTCTTCCGGAGAGAGCAGACATCCTTGGAGCAGTAAGTCCAGCCTCTCTGGGCTCTAATACCCAGTTCCTTGGACTTGGAAGGCATCACATCTCCACAAGGTGCTTCAAAACCCACACAGAGCTGAAGACAAGGATGCAGGACAGTAGCTGAAGGAACCTCAGCACTCTGGGCTCTGCCACTGGCACACTGTGCCCCCCCGGGCCTCCTTTCCCCTCTCAGAGCCTTAGTTTCCCCATTTATAACCCTGGGACCTGATCATCGCATTTGTCTGGCATGTAACATGGCATCAATAAATACTTGGTAATAAATACTTGGCAGATAAGGGAAAATGAAAGGGGAGGAAGAAGGGCATTTCTTTATTCAACAAATGTTTGTTGAAGATGTACTACGTGCTTGGCCCCGTGCAAGGTGCTTGGTGTGCAACAAGACAGGCACAATTCTTAGGCTCTCAGAGCTTCTTCCTAGCAGGGAAGATCTACATGACAAGTAATTCTAAGCACAGATGCTGCAGGAACATATGAGGAAGGGGCTAAGCAGGGAAAAGAGGACACCTGAGTTGAGACTCCAAGGGTAAATGGAAGTCCAGAGGTAAGGCAAAGTGGAAAAGCCATTCAGGCCACGGGAACAACATGTGCCAAAGCCCCAGGCGGAAGAGGACACTTTCGAGGAACAGACAAGAGGCCATTGTGGCTGGAGGGTGGGGGCAGGGAAGAAGTGTACTTGAGCTGGGCCTTACTTGTCCCCAAGCTCAGGAGGTTGGAGTTCACCCGGGAGGCAAGGGGGCAAGGGGAGCCCTTCACAGGGCCACAGGAATTGAAGCAGACTGTTTTCATAAGCTGGTGGTGGTGTGGAGAATGCCTTGTAGAGAGGATGGGAGGGAAACCAGTTAGGAAGCTGGACAGTGGGGAAAAGCTTATGGATTCTAAAGCTAAGAAAGTCAGGTCTGCTCGGGCTTGGGGTCTGGCTGGATGTGTGAGTTGAGGGAGAGGGAGGAGACATGGAGAAAGCCCAGCCTCTGGCTTGGGGAACTGCGGGGATGGATGTCCCACTCTTGGGATGGGGAAGGCAGGAGGAGGAGCCACTAGGGGCTGGGTGTGGCTTGGGATGCACTGAGTCTGAGTGAGCCTGAAGACCTGATGGGGCATCCAGCAGGCATCAGCTGTGCCCCCCTGAGCCCTAGAGTTAAGGGCAAGAGGGTGAGGGGCACAGGTGTGGGGCTGAGGCCCAGAGGGAATGGGAGGCTCTTCCTGGTGCGGGCAGCTTTCAGCCTTCTGTGTTGTTTTCCTGTAGTCCGTGCATGGAAGGGGTTAAGTCACAGAGGGAAGGCGCCTGTAGAAAGCGGGAAAGGCGGGACTGGCAAGGCTGGCCCCAGGGCTCTGCAGCTGGCATAGCAGTCCTTCCGCTTGGGCCTGCTAGGCATGCAGCAGCTGCCCACACCACTACCTCTGCCTTCACCTTCACCTTCCCTGCTCCCCCGCCTTAGCTTCTTCCCAGATCCCCTAAGCAGGGCCTCCCTGCCTAATGCATTCCAGGTGTTGACACAGCCCCACCGGGTGGCAGGAAGTAGGGCCGGGAAGGTGTGGGTCTCTCTTACTGTGCATCTCTTAGGGGCTCCAGTCTCCATGCCTCACTGACCGCTTCTTGTTCTCTGGAGAATTCCTTCAGGTATCTCTGTTTGGGTCCTAAGTCTCTGGCAGGGTCAGGCAGTGGTGAGAGGCCCCCCTACCCCAGACCCAGCTCTGCCACTTTCTAGCTTCCTGTGACCTTGGGCAAGTCTCAGCACCTCCCTGAGCCTCAGTTTTAACATCTGTAAAATGGGGTTATCATGCCCACCTCTTAGTGTTGTCTTAAGAATTTGCCACAGGTAAAGAAAACCCCACAGCACTCAGCATGACAGCCTGTAGCCATGTTCAGCACATGGCCCTGCTCTGCCCTTTTTATTTCTGTCCGTTTGCCTCTCTAAGCCTGCATCCCTCACTGTCCCTGTCTCCTTTCTGACTTGCCCCCCTTTCACCGTTTCCCTCTCTAGCCGTCGGTCTCTCCGGGCTCTCTGTAGTCTTCCTTCCGGTCTTCTCCCTCCTTGTCTTGGTTCCAGTGTCTCTCTCTCTCTGCCTTTTTCCCTCATGATCTCTCTGTGTTACTAACTCTCAAATTTGACCAGGCTTCTGGTGAGAGGGGAAGGGAGATGGGTGGATCTTGGGGCCCCTGGGGTCACACACAGCAGGGGTCAGCGGGGCCATCCCACAGTGGCTTTGTTCTCACAGGAAGGGAAATCCCAGCCAGCGTGGCAGCCCCAGCACTGGGTAATTACTGCCCCCAGTGCTCCCAGCTGCAGCTCCACTCCCTTCCCTTCCTGTCCTCTGAAGTCCCCAGCCCCTCCTGGGGGTGGAGCAACCGCCCCCATCCTTCTCTGGCCTCAGGTCCAGAGGCACAAGGAGGAGGTGGCCAGGCCCTTACAGCAATCCAGCAACTGGAAGAGGGATGGGCTGCCTGTGCTCCCATGTGGCTGTGGTGTGTGTGTGTGTGTGTGCACGCATGTGCATGTGTACACATGTGCCTGGCTTCCTGGCTGTCTTTGTCCCCAAGGGTCTGTTTTGTGTGTATCTTAATGTTCTTATTTCTGTATGTCTATCGGTATGTTTGACTGTGTGTCTGTATATATCTGTGTGTGTCTATGTGTGTCTTTGGGTCTGTATTTGTTGTATGTTCCTGTTTGCCTGCTTGTGTGTCACCCTGGTTCTGTCTAAGCCCCTGGGAGTTTCTAGATGTTTCTGCATGCGGGTTTCTGTATGTAGATCTTGTGCGTGCGTGTGTGTGTGTGTGTGTGTGTGTGTGTGTTTCTTTGCCAATGTCTGTTTCTGTATGCCCCCTACGAGTTCTGTATCTTGGTTGTGGTTGTGGTTGTGTGTGTGTGGGCAGGGACACCTGCCTGTCTTTTGGCCCTTCCTGCCCCCTTCCTCCTTTCCTGGAACGTTTTTTACAAACCTAGGACTCTGTTCATTGTGCCCTCAAACACACTCTTCACCTTCCCACCTGATATTCACATCTTTGCGCCTGCAGGACCACATCCAGTCCACCTAAAATCAAAAACAAAACAAAACCGAACCAAAACAACAACAACAAAACCACACCCCATCCTGGATGGCTGAAAACCACCTCCTTTAGAAAGTCATCCCCACTCCCCCCTCCAAATGTGATTTCTTTCCCAACTCAGCAAACATTGGCTGAGGATGTGCTCTGTGACTCTGGACACAGACATGCTTGGGATCCCGTCCCAGCTCTGTGTATCCTCAGACAAGTTATTTTGTTTCTCTGGGTCTTGCTTTTCTTGCCTATAAAATGGAGCTAATAGTACAGAGGGTTGTTAGGAGGATGCCATACAGGAAAGCATCAACACAAAGCCTGACCCAGAGTAGGTGCTTAACAAATAGTTGAATCCCCATACTTTATATCCTCCACTAAAAAAGTGAACATCTTGAGTTCCAGAGAGTTCTGAAGGTTCTTGAAATCCCCTGCTCTCTTCTCCAGGCATCTTTCACAGGACAAAGTGTAAACTGGGCCAGGCAGATTCCAGTTCAGGGGACTGCTGACAAGTACTGCATGAGCCTGCTCAGGCCCGGAGAAGATTGGGCCCTAGCAGAGGGTGGAAGAAGGGACCTCCAAGGCTGCTCCCCAAAGGCCAGAGCATGTTAGATAGGGCAGGAGATAAACGGCAGAGGTGGAAGGGACCTTAAGGACCATCTAATTCAGATACCACAAAGTGGTGGCCTACAAGTTGAATTTGACTCACAAATATTGTTTGGCCTACTCACTGTTTTCAAAATTAGGGGATTTCACATAGAAGTCCAGATTTCTGATTCTCTTAAAATATTGGAAGATCTGAAAACACAAGGCCCTGTTCCTGCGAAGTGACAATTAGATAGAAGGGAGGAGCTACTGTCCCTACTTCAGGTGAGGCATGTGGTCTCTGGTTTACCCCAGTCCTTACTATTCCCTAATGCCTTATACTGTTCCATTTTACAGAAGGGTCCTCACTCTACGTGAGTGTACACACTTTACAGAAACATCCTTCACTTTACAGAAGGGGCCTCACTCTATGAAAGACTTCCTCCATTTTACAGAAGAGTCTTCTGTTTGGCAGAGAGTCCTTCATTTACAGACAGGTCATCCGTTTTACAAAAAGGTCTTTATAGAACTCTCCTCGCTTTACAGAATGTCCCTCCATTTTGAAGAAGTCTTCTCTGCTTTGTAGAAATTTCTTCCCTTTACAGAAGGGGCATTCTTTTTATCAAAGAAACCTCCATTTTGTTGAAAGTTTCTCTATTTTGCAGGAAGAAACACTCTAGGACACTCTTGGAAGTGGCTCCCACTTTCCAAAAGTGCCTTCGCTCTGCAGAAGGTACCTCTGTTTTTCTGCAGAATCCTTATGTTCAGAAGACCAGTCCGCTTCAGGGAAAGAATTTTCAGATCTACCCACAGGGTTCCTGTAGACAGCTCCCCCTGCGCGTCTCACACTTGACAGAGCTTTGTGTTTGAACTTTCAGAGCGAACATCTGTCAGGCCAAGCAAGGCCTGGGTCAGGCTGGACCTCACATTCAAGTGGAAAGTGGGAGAAGTGGGGAAGCTATGCCTTTATCCCCTGCTTTCTTCTCAAATGAGGGACTCCTCTTCTCCCCTTTGCCCAGCAGAGCTGGCTTTCCAAAAGGCACTTTCTTATTTGCTGTTGTTCTTTCTTCTCCACTCCCTCTGTTCCCTTTCTCCACCCCACCCCACCCCACCCCACCCCCAGGAATTCCAACTGTCCCTGGGGCCTACCTCTTAGCCTGGAGAGACAGAGATCTGGGGGCTGCAGGGAGAAGCAGTCGGGGGTCAGGAGGCCTGAGTGCTGGGGCCAGCTTCTGCCCACTCTAGCATCTCACCAGGTCCTCAAAATGAGGAGCACACACATATTCTCCCCCATTTTGCAGATGGGGAAATTGGGTTCCAGGACTGTGAAGCAACTCCCCAGGTCACCATGGAGTTAATGGCTGAGGTCCAGTCTGAGGCCCTATTAGCTAACTTGAGATTAAGCCAAGGCTACAACTAGGATGGGAGAGGGGGTGTTGCTGGCCAGGGAAGGGGCATGCTGGGAGCTGAAATTACCAGAAAGAGGTGAGGGAGAGGCAGGGTCATTATCTTCCAACAGCTAGAGGACAGACCTGCTCTGCCAGGAGCCCCAAAGCATGTGCTCAGGGCACCTGCCAAGTAGGGGCATGCAGCAACCAGAGACAGTTTTTGGAATGATTTTGTTATTTCAATAACACTAAGTTGTCGTGGAAAAATTCAAAACTCTCTTATACTTCTGAACACTTATTTTACAGTTTTGTATGATTTGTATTTTCAATTGAGTTTGAATTACGGGACAGGGTACCATGGTCTTTTCTTTGCACTTCTAGTAGGAATCCTGCCCTGATCGGAGGAGCTGTCGAGGAGGGTGGGGCTAGATTCTGTGTCCATCTCAGGCTGAGTTTGCTCGTGTTTCTTGGTGTGTCAATAGCTTTGTGTTGGGTTGCAGCCTGCGGCCTGTGGGTTTATGTATCTGTGCGCATAGTTCCGTGTCTTTGCGGATGTGGGGTTCTGTTGGCTTTCAAGTTTCATTCACATTGCTGTGTGGGTGGGGGGCACTACACTCTTTCCCTTCTTTGTTTCACAGACTCCCCAAAATCAGGGGGCTGTGATTACTATCCAATTTTTCAGACAAGGAAACTGAGGTTCAGCTAGAGAGGCTTGCCCAGGGTCACACAACTAGTAAGTGGGGGTGTTGGGATTAAACTAGGGTCTCTCTGACTCCTGAACCAGGTCTTCCTTTTTTTTTTAAAGAAAGGGAGAGAGCAGGAGAGGGGCAGAAGGAGAGGGAGAGAGAACCTCAAGCAGGCTCCACGCCCAGTGCAGAGCCTGTCACAGAGCTTGATCTCACAAGTCATGACCGGAGCCAAAATCAAGAGTCAGACGCCCAGCCAACTGAACCACCCAGGCGCCCCCTGAACCAACTCTTTCTAACGAAGGTGCCACAACACCTCAACACACATAGTCCAGTCAGTGAATGCAGTCATGCCACCCTTCTTTGGTAGAGTCATATACCACAGGTTCTAAATGATTGTCCTTGTTTTTTTAATAAATAAGACCAAATTCAAGGTTATCCCTGAAATAATGTCACTGTCATGAGCACTCAGGGGCCCATTGCAGGGAAATTGGATAGAGCCCACAGCTTTCTGGAGGCTTAAACGGTCAAGAGACTAGGGGGCCCTGGTTGCCAGGTGCCGCCTCAGAAGCCCAGCTCTGCCTCATTCACTCCAAGCCCTCCTTTTTTTTAGATTTTATTTATTTATTTGACAGAGAGAGAGACAGCCAGCAAGAGAGGGAACACAAGCAGGGGGAGTGGGAGAGGAAGAAACAGGCTCCCACCAGAGCAGGGAGCCCGATGTGGGGCTCGATCCCAGGACTCTGGGATCACGCCCTGAGCTGAAGGCAGACGGTTAATGACCGAGCCACCCAGGCACCCCACACTCTAAGCCCTCCTTGACTGAGGTTGCTAAAACTTGCTCAAATAAAGTACAGGTAGATTTGAATTTCAGATATTCGACAAACAATGTTTTAGTAAGGCATAATAAATTCTTAGTGTAAGTATGCACGACACATGCTTATTCTAAGAAATTATTCATTGTTGATCTGAAATTCAAATTTAGCTGGGCATTCTGTACTTTATCTGGTCGCCCTGTCCTTGGCCTCTCCCTCCCCTCTGCTTCCCCACTCCCAACAGGCTGACCCCCCTTGCACTTCCTGAGCCTCACTTAGCTTTTCCTGAGTGAGAGTCTCTTGTCTTTGAGATTGGGAGCTCCCTGAGGGTTAAGATCATGATTACCTTTTGCCTGCTGAATGCTTGCTGGGACTGCACACCCCACCCCCATCCCCACTGAAGAGCTGGGGCAGTGCCCAGGCACTCCTGGGGTGCCCAGGGGGTGCTTCCGGTCAGTGACAAGAGATGCCAGAATGGCAGCAATGGTTGTGTGCGAGCCTAATGTGCCGAGCACGTTGCATATGGAAATGTGAACAACTCTGCAGCTCTCGCTGGGTCTTTGAGGGCTGTGCATTGTCAGTGTGTGGCTGGGTACATTTTCACAAAGTATTGTAAGGTTCAGTGGTGTGACTTTCTGTATGTGGGGTGAGGCCCTTTGTGGCCTCTGCTCTCATGGGCCCTGGAAACTCTGGTAAACCTAGTAGTGGAGGGGGCAGTGCTGGTGGAGGACTCCATCAGGTGTGTAGGTGTGTGTGCATGAGAGATAATGTCATGGATTGTCAACTGTAAAAAGTGGGCTGGAGAAAACCAATGCAGGACCCAGCCAGGAGGGCATGGGATGGGGCAGTGGGAAAGGCGGTGATGTCCAGGAAGGGAGAAGGCCTCCCTTGGGAGCTCCCTAGGGGCAGAGATGGGATTTTCATATCTTCTAGCTGTGAGTCTACTGGGCTCAGAGCAGGGCTCAGAAGTATCCGGGGGAACTGAGTTAGCCTAGGGAAACCAGAGAGTTCAACAGGATCGTGGGGTGCCATGGAGGCCTCACTGAGAAGTTCCTATCTTCCCCATGGGCAGTGGGAAGTCACAGAAGGCTCTTGTGGAGGTAAGTGTCATGACCTGAGCTGGAAGTCCATCTACCCACATGGAGGGAGCAAGGCCTGGGGACAAGGGAGCCACTGACGGAAGGCATAGGAGGAGACAAGGAAATGTAGGCAGAGGGACAGGCACGTCAGGAGCACCAAAACAGGAGAGAGAGGGATCTTGCACCTTCTTCCTTCCGTGGAGCCTTAGCAGGTTCTTGGCCCGGCCTAGGCTCCTGAACTGGAACCCTGATGTCATCTCCCTGTAGGTGGGCATCGAGGTATTGTATTCACTAGGCACACTGCAGCTTATGACTTTCTGAAGCACTGGGGTACAACCCTGCCCCTCCAGCTTCCCCTTGAAGAGCAGGATTAAGAAAGAAGTCCAGTGCAGGACCAATCTGTTGAAGCTCTGCCATTGACTTGCTGTGTGACCTCTGGCAAGTTGCTGCCCCACTCTCTGCCTTCATCTCCTCATTAGCTACTGAGCTCACAGTCCCTGCCCCTCTCTCCTGGGAATCCAGAGTGTCCCAGAATATTTGAATTTTATCTAGCCTTCCATTCTGCAGGGCTGCCCGCAAGGAGGCAGAGAGAAAGGAGAGCGGCCCACTGGTGGGCTCCCAGATGAGGTGGGTGAAAGGGAGTAGAGGGTAGGCCAGAGCAGGGCCACAAAGAATAGTATGGTCACCCTCTCCCCAGAAAGCAGTGGAGTGAAGAGAGAGAAGCCCAGCCAGGGGCCCCCCAACTGTTCTGTACAGACTGGGTAAGGAGGACTTACCCAGTGAGGCCTGCCTGCTTTGAGGTGTGGAGACAGGGCGAGGTGGAGCCCTGAGGAGGCAGGCAAGGGGTACCTGAGACCCTGGCACCTATGTGTGTATCTCAGAGGGGGGGTGTCTCTGCACAGTGGGGTGCCTGGCTTTGCCTGCTGGATCTCTGGCACTGTCAACTACTCTGTCTCTCGCTTTCCCTGGCCATGTGTCTCTCAAACTGTGTCTCCTCACGTGCCACCCTCCAAGTGATTCATCCTCTTCAACCCCACACCCAGGGGGAAGGCAGGGCAGGACCAGGCCAGGATGTGCTGAGCAGGGCAGCGTAAGCGGAACTGAGAGGAGCACGTCCTCGCTCCCAGTCAGGGCCCTGCCTGCTCAGGTGGGAAAGGAAGTGAGGAAACTGCACCCAGGGCAAGGCACAGGATGAAGGAGTGGGGCTTGGCCTGGGGACTGCGGCACTGTGTTCCCTGAGGGCTGGGAGAGGACCACGGCCCGAGTTCCCTGGGGCCTGCCTGGCTGGACTGGGGCCAGAGTGGGGCCAGGGACCCAGGGAAGCTGCTGAAACACTGTGGGTTGGGCTATTCCTTCCCTCCGGGACTGGGAGACCTAAAATTCCCCATGACTTTTTTTGCCCATGTGACCCCATAGGGTGTCTCTGCATATTGTAGCTGTATGTTTTTGCAACAGAGGCCACCTGTGACACCATGACCACTTAGACCAGTAGGCAAATGTCAGGTGTGAATGTGTGTCTGAGCCCCTAAGACCCAAGGACACCTTGGACATGTTTGTTTCATGAGTATGACATGAGAGTAAAGTAGGCCAGATGTCTGTGATTGCGTGTGTTTCTGGTTACATGATGGTGTGTGACTTCGTGATGTCATCCCATTGTGTGAGGTTGTATCTAACATGGTATAATGACCCTGTGTGGCTATAGTCCTCCTGACTGTGTGAACCACGTACAGGTGTGTGAACCTGTAACACCATATTATGGTATGTGTGACATGCTGTGGCCCTGTGATTGTGAGATACAGTATAAATGACACTGTATGTCTCTGTGACTCAGTGTAGCCATATTTGAGGAGCATATATGATGGTAAGTCATTGGGAAATTATTGTATGAAACTGCATAAAATGATAGGCTTGCCACTGTGTGACTGTCTTTGTGACTGTGCATGACTATGTTTGCTTGTGTATGTAATACTGCGGGGCCGTGTGATAATATTTGAGTTTGTGACCGTGGGTCTTGGTGACTGTGTGTGACCAGCTTTCAGGAATGTGATGGCATGTGATTGGATATTTGAATTTGCGTGGCCCTGCAGTTGTATGAAACATTCTTAATAACACCATGTGGCTCTGTAACTGAGTGGGCCCTTTTGTGACTGGTCAGTATGAGACTCTGTAACACAGGGTAACAGATCCTGTGGCTATGAGAGGCTATGTGGCTGTGGCCCAGCAAAACCAACACCACGTGTGGGTGGGAGCTCTGAGAGTGCTTGGCTGACACTCACTCTCTTGTCCTCACACCTGTTTGCCTGCGTCCTTCCCTACAGCTGTGGCCTTTCATGACTTCCTTCTGCCCACAGGATGGCCACCTAGCTCCTCAGCCTGCCTCCAGGGTTCGCCCTCTCTGCTCCGTCCCCCACCCCCACCCCACACTAACTTCTCCGTCAGATGAGATCCTCCAAAGCTCTCTGCCCAGCCAGGCCCACCTGAGCCCCACCCTCCTTCCCTTTGGGACATTGTCATCCTGAAGGGTCCCTCATTGTCTTCCAGATGGAATCTTCTCTCCCAAAGGCAACCATCATCTCCCCTAGGACCAAAGACAGAGGTGGACTTAGGGAGCCCACACTGAGGGAAGATGGACAGTGCAAAAGGGCCTCCCATTTTCTGCATTTGTTGCCCGCTGTTTTAAAGCCATTCTTGTGACCTGAACTCTGGGTGCTGGGTGTGTGTGGTTGTATGTGAGTGTGGAAGTAGAGGAGGGTAGTACAGATTAGTGAGAGGCTGGGATTTTAAGGAGCAAAACTTTTGCTTATGAAATACAATTTTGTCATTTTTGAGCACACTCAGCTGTATAAAATTATAGACAAGGAAGGCCAGGTATCCTCAGGACCTTAAGAAAAAGGGTGAAGAATGGCTTAGTCTCAGCATACTCACCATGGCTATATAAACAAGGGCTGCAAACACATACACAAACTGTAGGGTGCTCGCACCCACCCCTAGCCTGGTTAAATGCCCTAATAATAATGCCTGCTGAGATACAAGGAATCAAGGTACAGATCACAAAGAACCCTTGTCTATTGATGAAAACAGACAGCCACAGCCCTGGGCCTGGCTCCCCATCTGAGGGCTGTGGTAGGGGCTTCCCAGAAAGGCAGTGTGCCCTTGAAAGGGGCTCAGGGAAACCCAATACTCCAATACCTGCTAAGACATACAACTCCCCAGGCTTCTTTGGGGTAACATCAATTGCTTCACACCCAGGTTCTCCTTTTCTGCAGGGCTGCACCAAGGAAACCGGATCCTGGTTAAAAGTTTGTCCCTTGACCCTGGCCAGAGCCTTGAACCTCATCCAGAAGGTCCCCAGCGGCTTCGCTCAGACCCAGGCCCCCCCACTGAAACCCCCAGCCAGCGTCCTTCGCCACTGAAGCGGACACCAGGCCCAAAGCCACAAGGTAAGTGGTTCCAGCGAGGGGTGGAGAAATGGCCCAGGAGAGGGGATAACGGAGGGGAAATGTTGACCAGTGGCAGAGGAGAAGTCTTGTTAGAAGGATAGGAAGCACTGTGGTCTAGCAGCAGCAGAGGGTTGTGGCCCGGGGCTGACGCATACATACTGGCATTTTGCCTCAGGCTTTCTCTGTACCTGCCTTGGGCAAGGGTGCAGACTGGGGGTTTGTGGAGGGCCTTGTGGCCTGACCATGACAGCCACCTCCAAACTCAGCTCACTGGGATCTCCCCTCTCTTCCCTGTCCATTTCTCCAGTCCCCCCAAAGCCCAGCTACCTGCAGATGCCCCGGATGCCCCCCCCACCTGAGCCCATTCCTCCTCCACCATCACGCCCGCTGCCTGCAGACCCCCGAGTGGCCAAGGGCCTGGCCCCCAGGGCGGAGGCCAGTCCCAGTTCTGCAGCAGTATCCTCACTGATTGAAAAATTTGAAAGGTGAGTCTAGTCCCTGGGGGACCCTGTGGAGGTGAGGGTGGGCCTGGGACAGGAAGGACAGCTATAAGATGGGATTCTCAGTCAAGCTCATATCCTGCCTCCATGTGTGTTCACCACCCACCTCAGAGAGCCTGTGATTGTCGCCTCGGACAGGCCAGCCCCTGGCCCCAGCCCAGGTCCCACAGAGCCAGCCGTGTTGCCACAGCCACTCCCGCAGCCACCAGTGCCCCAGCTTCCCGAGGGCGAGGCCTCCCGCTGCCTGTTCCTGTTGGCCCCTGGGCCCCGGGATGGTGAGAAGGTGCCCAACCGGGACAGCGGCATTGACAGCATCAGCTCGCCATCCAACAGTGAGGAGACCTGCTTCGTCAGTGATGACGGGCCCCCCAGCCACAGCCTGTGCCCTGGGCCCCCTGCCCTGGCCAGTGTCCCTGTTGCTTTGGCTGACCCCCACCGGCCTGGCTCCCAGGAAGTTGACAGCGACCTGGAGGAGGAGGACGATGAGGAGGAGGATGAGAAGGACAGAGAAATCCCAGTGCCCCCGATAGAGAGACAGGAGTCTGTGGAGGTACTGACCCATATTCACCAAGAGACAGGACCATGTGGAAAAACCAGGAGCCTGGCTTTTACACTTGGTTCTTCCCCAGCTCATTATTTCTCAAAACAGGACATTGTTTCCACTTTGGATGTTTGGCTTTCCTGGTCCCCTTGTACTCAATGTCGGTAGCAAACCCGTACCTCGCCCACCCCCCTTCACTGTAACTACCAAAATGACCATGCACAGTTCCAAATGCCCACTGGGAAAATTGTTCTACCCTCATCAGAGAACCACTGGCTGGACCTCAGTTTTTCCATCTTAAAGATGTGCATCCTGCTTGGGGATCCTTAAAGTCCTACTCCAGCTGGAAAATCCCAAGACTCAGTAGCTATATGACAGCAGGCAAGTCTCCACTCCCCTACCACAAGCCTCGGTTTCCTTATTTATAAAATGGAAAGTCTCTCACATCCAGAGAGACTTCCCAGCAGTTGGCTGCCAGAGGGGCACAAGAGCTAGAGCTCCTCTTGCCCAAAGGACCTGCAGCTGTGGCCCTGAAGGCTCTTGGCCGCAGGAAACCCTTTCTGTGCCCCGGCAGCCTAAGTCTGCTTTCAAAGGCATCCTTGCACTTAAGTTAGGTTGCAGCCAGAACACCTTCTTCACCAGAACCCAGTTCAAATGTGGAGGCTGAGGCCAGGGACTCAGCAAATATGTGTCCAGTGATGTGGAAACTGGGCCAACAGGCGATGAGTTGTATACATTTTTGTACTTTCGTGTTTTCTTTACACCCCAGGTACTCAGCAAGCCTTTGCTGACAGTGAACTGAGTGGGTGAATAAATAACATTTATAGACTACTGAATCTGTAGTCTGCTATGTTTTACTTATAGTAAATCATTTAATTATGTCAATTACAAATGGACTTGGGTCCTATTACTATCAATATGTGTAGATGAGGAGACTTAAATACAGAGCAGTTACACAACTTGTGCAAGCTAATGAACGGCAGAGCTAGGATTTGAACCCAGGAAGTCTGACTTCCTGGCCCACACAGTTAACCACTGTGCTATGCTAAATGAATAAAGAGAGCACATGCCTGGGTGCATGAGCAGCCAAGTGAGAGAGTATGTATCATCGGAATTGCGGAGTGGCCTTTGTGATACTCTGGGGAGTCAGAGATTGAAGCTGGGAGGCTTGTGGGTCCAGAGATGGGGGAATAGGGTTATCCCAGGGTAGCATTGGGCTCAGAGTAGCATTTGAGCTGTTCTGAGAATTCTGAGGGCTTGGGTGAAGATTAGGGTACAGGGTGATAGATGAGTGGTTGCCTCTTCTCCTTTCCAGTTGACCGTGCAGCAGAAGGTGTTCCACATTGCCAATGAGCTCCTGCAAACCGAGAAGGCCTACGTTTCCAGGCTCCATCTCTTGGATCAGGTGAATGATCCCTTGGGGTCCCAGGGTCCCAGGGTCCCAGGACTTGGTAGGTGGGTACCAAGGAGGAAGTAATAGGGCCTGAGCCCAAGCCTACTATTACCAATCTAGAGTTGGTAAGACCCCTTTCTGACCTTGACCCCCATCCTGTCTCTGAAGTCAATTCTGATTATGACCCCAAGCTTGATCTTTCTACCAACCCTCATTTTCCCAACTTTGGATGGGTATATCAGCCCTGACTGCAGCTCTGACCTAGATCCTGAATTGACCCCAGCTGTAAACCAGACCCTGATCCTCATTCTAATCCTGGCCCTATTCCTGACCCCAAATCCACTTGAATCCATAAGGGTAGGAATTTTTGCTTGCTTTGTTCACTATGTTATCTCAGCCATTACAACAGTGCCTGGCACACAGTAGGCATTCAAAAATATGTGTTAAATGATTGGATCTGACCCTGAATCTAATTCTGACCTTGATCCTGCTCCTGACTTTTCATTGTTCCAATGCCTACCTCCAGGTCCTAACCTCGATAACCCCAAATCCAACCCCACATAGAAGCCTAACTCCATTCCCACTCTCCTCAGTCTCAAGACCAGTGCTGATCCCAAAGCTCCACAGAGCTGCCCACAAACACTACCCTCACCTACAAGCTGCCCCTTCCCCAGCCAAGGCCCAGGCCCAGCTAGGCTGAACATGCCTGCCCTGCCCCACAGGTGTTCTGTGCCCGGCTACTGGAAGAAGCTCGGAACCGCAGTTCCTTCCCTGCTGACGTTGTCCATGGCATCTTCTCTAACATCTGCTCCATCTATTGCTTCCACCAGCAGTTTCTGCTGCCTGAGCTAGAGAAGCGCATGGAAGAATGGTGAGGGACCCCAGATCTAGGCTGCCTGCCCTCCTGTCCACGTGCCTACCAAGCCCAGGGCACAAGTGGGCACTAGAGTTCGTTCCGCCCGTCCTCTCCTCTTACTGCCTTTCACAAAGAGAATCAGACCGAAGCTCCACCCTTTCTGCCCTCCCAGTCTAATATGAAACACAGACCAGGACTCAGAAAATTACAATAGAATAGCACAGCCCTTAAGAGTATGAGGTAAGGAGCCAAATTGGTTGGGTTCAAATTTCACCTCTGCCATTTGCTAGCTTTGTGATATTAAGCAAGTTTCTTCAATTACTGTGGTTCAGCTTCTTCCTCTACGTGATGAGGGTAATAATAAGAGCCTACCTTGGAGGGTTGTTTGAAGGATTTAAATGAGTTGACACATGTCGAGAGCTTAGAACAGTATCCCGTAAATAATAAGTGCTCAATGTGAGCTGTTTTTGTTTTTTTTGTTTTTTTATCAGACCTATGATAGCACTGAGAATGGGAGGCTGTAGGAATCCAGACAAATGGACCAAACCTAGTCTGGGGTTAGAGAAGGAGGAGCTGATTCCTGAGCTGAGTCCTGAGGTAGAAGGGCAGGGTTTACAGGCAATCTCCCAGCCGCCAGGCTCTCCTCCTCCAATCCATCCTTTAGAGTCTATACCACCTGCGATAATTGTCTTTCTGAACAATCAGACCATGTTACTTCCTGCTTAAAATCATCTCCATGCTCCCCACACCCACAGGATAAAGTATGTCTCCCTCACTAGACTGTTGCCACAGAGGGCTGTCATGAAGCCAGTTCCTACATCTTCCCAATTGACTGTCACCCCTGAGGGATAGGCTGGCCTGGTTCTTGTGTGTCCCCCAGCAGACCATCACCAGTGAGGGCTAAGACCAGGTCTAGTCCTGTGTGTCCCTCAGCGAACTGTGACTCCTGAGGAGTATGAGCAGGCTTGTTCACTTTGTGTCCCATATTAGACAGTGACCCTGACTCATTTGTGTCTTCAAAATCACCCAGAATAAGGCTGGGCACAGAATCAGTAAGAAGTGTATGAAGTGGCCCCTGCAGTGAGGTCAGGGCAGGTACTTCAGGACATGTTATTCCTGGTACTTGAGAAGGGCACAGTTGGGGCAGGTGGCAGCCCGGGCCATGGTTTCAGGTCAAGCTGAGCCTCTTGGCCTAACTGGCCTATAACATAAGCAGCAATTCCAGAGGAGCAGAACTGACTGAGAAGCAGATTTCCAGGAATGCGATGAGAGTAGCTTCCCTGGGACTAGAGACCTAGAAAGAACCCTGGGAGAATTCTGGGGGACAAGGATCAGCAGGACCGTGCCAGCCCCTGCTTCCACCCCAGGGACCGCTACCCACGCATCGGAGACATCCTGCAGAAGCTGGCACCCTTCCTCAAGATGTATGGCGAGTATGTGAAGAACTTTGACCGGGCTGTGGAGCTGGTCAACACCTGGACAGAACGCTCCACCCAGTTTAAAGTAATCATCCATGAGGTGCAGGTAAGGAGCAAAGCTGGATAGGACAGACTGGGGAGGAGAGGTCTGCAGGGACCCAGTGAGGGGTCTGTGATCAGACCTGAGCCCCTCTGCTTCTGCCTGTCACAGAAGGAGGAAGCCTGTGGCAACCTGACATTGCAGCACCACATGCTGGAGCCCGTGCAGCGCATTCCCCGCTATGAGCTGCTTCTCAAGGACTATCTGTTAAAGCTGCCCCACGGCTCCCCGGACAGCAAGGACGCCCAAAGTGAGTGCACACATCCGGGCCCTGCCCCACCCCATCCCCTAAGACTTAACTCACCGAGTCAGCCTTGCAACATAATGAGGTCCCAGAATAGGATCTCTAAACTGAAAGGCCCACATTGAGGCTCTGGAGTAAGACCCCAGGATGAACCTCCAGGTTGAGTCTCTGCCTGAGTACCCAGACAGAGCCCTCAGGAATCCCCCAGCCTGAAGTCCCCAACTGGAACCCCAGAGTTGGAAGAGTATACCCAGAATGATCCCCTAGAGGGAGCCATCTGTTTTCTAGCCAAGACCCCAAAGCTCATCCCTAGACTCATCCTCAAATGAAGTTGTCCCAAGTCCAAAATGAAACTGAGCCCGAGCCCCCAGACCGAGAGCCCAGACTGACCCCTCAGGCCAAGCCCTCTTTACTGAATCTCCACAGCTGAGCTCCCCACAAAGAGAGTTGTCTCATCGAGCCCCTGACTTTCCATCATCCACATTTAGAGCTGCACTCTGTGTCACCAGTTGCTACCTAGAATGAACCTCATGAAGAACCTCCCAAGTCCGGTCAGAGCCCAACCAGACTTATGTCTTCAGAACTGAGCACCCCAGACTGGACCCCATATTTTCTACCTCCAAGATTTGGATCTCTAGGCTGAGATACTGCCTCCTCAGACTGAGTCCTCACACATTGGCCCACTAGAAGAGTATTTCATTCTGATTGCTCCAGTATGAGACCTACTCCCCGCCCCCAGGGTCACACCTCAAAGAGTGCCTCCCCAGAGTCTCCCCAACTTTCTCTCCCCAGAGTGTTATTTCCATTCATTACTTCATTTCTATAGCAGCTATTTACAGAGCACCTTAGTTCTGTGCATTGTTGTAGGCACAGGGGATATGGAAGTGAACAAGACAGACAGCAGATAATAAAGAGAAGTAATAAATACACAGGAGAACATTTGATGAGTGCTACATGTAATTCAGAGAATAAGAGGGTGATGTTACAGGGACTAGGGGGCTTACTTGAGGTTGGGTGGCCTCTCGGAATAGAAGATATTTGAGTCAGACCTGAATGACAAGAAGAAGGGAGCCACGTGCCAACAGGGGAGGAACATATTCCCCAGAGGCAACAGCAGGTGCAGAGTTCCTAGGGGGGAGGAGGTGGCAGCTTGCTTATCTCTGGACCAACAAGAGAGCCAGTGTGACCTGAGCATGTTAAGTGAGGGTAGAATGGTAGAAGTAGGGTTGGAGAGAGGAGCAAGACTTTAAAGTCCTGGATAAGGAGATGGATTTTATTCTGAGCGCAGTGGGTAGCCAAGGGAAGATTTGGATCAGGATTACTTGGGAAGCTGAGAGACCAGTAAGAAGCCTTTGCAATAATCTAAGTGAGAAAAGTTGGCTTGGACGAGGGTAGTAGCAGTGGAAGTAGAGAGAAATGATTGGATTCAGGATTATATTTGGAAGCAGCACTGAAAGAACCAGGATGGAGTGGGTGCGAGGCTTGGGAGAAAGAGTCAAGAATTACTTGCAGATTTTTGGCTAGTGGTAATGGTTCTTGAGATGAGCTTAGGAGGTTGATTTTGGACATGTTCAAAGTAAGCTGCCAGGTAGGCAGTTAGATGAGTCTAGAATCCCAGGGAGAGAGATTTAGATGTCACTGGCTCATAGACAGTATTCAAAGCTGTGCGGCTGGCCCTGATCACCAAGAGAGTGAATGTAAATGGAGAAGAAATGGGGGCCAAGGCCAAAGCTGAGGGAGGTGGAATCAGCAAAGGACTTAAGAAGGAGCAGCTCTACAGGTAGGAGGAAAGTTAGGAAAGTATGGGGTGCTGGAAGCTGCAAGAATCAGGAGCAGACAGTTGTGTCTGCTGCAGTGTCTACTTCCCAAATTGAGCCCCCTCCACCCTACCACATGGGGCACTTTGCTACCAAGCCAGCACCTCTAGAAAGAGCGAGAACCCTAGAACATCTGACAGCTGAACTCTACAAACAGACATCTGCAGACTAAGTGCCTCAATCTTCTCCCCAAATGAAAGCCCCCACCTAAACCTCGAGAAAAAGCCTTCCAGACTGATTCCCTGGGAGCAGTTCCATGGGCTGACATATCCAACTTGAGTCCCCAGGCTGAATCCAGTAGGAGGTCCCAGTTAAAGGACCCCTCCCCACACACACTGGTTTCCCCAAACTAAGATCTGGGCTTCCAGAATGCTCTCCCCACCCTGAGCTCTGAGAGCGGGTTCCCAGTTAGAGCCCTCAGCCTGAGGTCCCATAGGGAGAGTCCCCCAAAAGAATTTCCCAGTCTTATCTCCATGGCCACCATTCTGCAAACAGGTATTGCCAAACTTAGCACCCTAGATTCATCCCCCATTTACTGTCCCTCAGATTGGGACATCTATCCTGAGCCCAAAAGATTGACTCTTTTGTCAGGGACTGATCCATGCCGCAGACTGAAACCACTGAGCCCTTAGACTGATTTCTACATTCCCCAGTGTGAACCACACAGGGAACCCTGAGATGAAGCTACCCAGTCTGAGCTCCAAACAGAGACTCCAGATTGTGTTCTCCCTAACCCTAGTCCCCCAGACTGAAGACCCCTGTATTCCATCGCCTTCACTGCGCCCTGGGGCTAATGCCCTAGATTTTCCCCCAAATTAAGTCTGATCCTCCAAGTCTAATCTTCCCAGTCTTAACTCCCAGACTGACTCCCCACAAACAACGCCCCCCCCCCAGTTTTCTACATCCCAGCCTTGGATTCACAGATTGAGATTCCCAGGCTGAGTCCTGCAGAATAAGGTCTCCAGACTGGGCTCCATGTTAAAACCCAAGAAGGACACCTCACTGCCACACTGAGTCTCCACATTCTATAACCCTCTAACTGGGATCCCCAGAAGAAACCTCCTGGCTCATTTCTCCACTCAGAGCCCATGGATTCTACAGAATCACATATCCACATTGAGCTTTCAGGACTAAGTTCTTTCAATTTTATTTCCACACTGGATCCCTAGCATGACATTTCCAAACTGAAATTCCCCAAATGAGCTCCCTGTACTGAACCCCCAAAGTGAGTTGACAGTGTAATATTCCTAAACTGGGCACCAGATAGAGTCCCTTTTACCAACTCTCTGTCCCTGGGCAAGCTGCTCGGTCTCAGTTTTCTCGTGTGTAGGAGGGGGATGATAAGGATACCTCCCTCATAGAGCTGTTTTCAGGATAAATGAGATAATACAGGTAAAGCTATTAGCACAGTAGTACATGGCAAAGGCCCAATAAATGTTAGCAGTTTTTATTACTGATTGCCCTGGCTGATGCCCTCCATACTGAATGCCCATAAAACCAGCCCCTAGGTTGAGTGTACCTAACTTAGGTTCCTATTTTGTACCAATCTCAACCCTATCTGAGTCTCCAGAATGAACCTCAGAGCTTGAGCTTTGCCAGCTGAGCTCCCCATTCTAAGCCCAAAGACGAGCCCCCCCGCCGCCCCGCCCAAGAAAGAATTTTCCAGTCTAATTTTCTGAGCCACTCAGAATGAGAATCTGTGAATGAGAGCCAGTCCAAAATAATGCTCACTAAGCTACCCAGCCCAAGATCTTAAGCTCACCTCCCAATTTTTTACCCCTCAGAACAAAATCCCCAGAAAGTGCCTTAAGGTCTGAGCCCCTCTGAATCATATCTCTTGTTCCCTAGACTCACTCTCCCCACTTTCTACTTCCTAGACTGAACTCTGGAACCTGGACTCTAGATGGGCTCCTCAAACCAGGCCGGGTGGAGCTACTGGCCTGAACTGCCTACCCTGAGCCCAAGACTGAACCCTAAACCCAGGCTGCCAAAGCCCCAGCAAAGCTTCCAGACCAAGCCCCTACACTAAGTTCCCCAAACTGCACTCCCTAGTCCAAACCCCCAACTGAAATCCTAGACTGACATCCCAGACAGAGCCTACACACACTGGACCCCTGGAAATACCAGTTTGTACTCCACATAAGGCCTCTCCAGACAGAGGTCCTGATTGCAAAGCCTCCAGTCTGAGTCCTGTGACCTGCACTGGCCTAAGTGTGTATGCCCACAGCTTACCAGAGTGTTCTTCCTGACCCTTCCCTGGTTACCTCCTACCACTACCACCCAATATGCCCCCTGCCCTGAGGTGGGGGAGATACAGAATGTGTAGGAGAGAGCACAGATGGCTGAACAGTTCCATGTCTGATGTCGGCTCAGCCGCTTCCCAGGTGGACAACCTAAGACCACCACCTCTTCTCTCTGAGTCTGTTTCCTCATTTTGGACAAACAGGGCACAATCACGCCTATCTCACAGAGTTGTTCTGATTGAAAGGAGCTAATTTCTGCAAAGCATCTGATGGGGTGCCCTGGAGAGGGTGGGGGGACCCTGGCCCCATCCTAGGGAGTTCCTTGTCTACTGAGGGATGCAGATTTGTCAGTACATGATGAATACACAGTGTGACTAGTGGGACAGAGGGAAGCGCAGAGGAATGTGGGAACCGAGACAGGGTCCCGACCCAGCCTGGGAACTCAGGGCAGGTTTACTAGAGGAGGTAAGCTGAATCCAGAAGACTGAGTGGCAGTTAGCCAGATGAAGCAAGACAGGACATGTTTAGGGAGGTACAAGTGGAGAAAGTTGGAGAGGTAAGCAGAAGCCTGATCTCCAAGGATTTTCAAGGCCAGGCTAACGGGCTGGGTCTTTTCCCCTGCAGATGCAGGGAAGCTATTGACAGATTTAAGCAGAAGAGTGACAGCAAGCTGCATGTGAGAAAGATCCCTCTGGGAGCTAGGGTGGAAGAAGGGTTGAAGATTAGAGACTCCTGAAAGGCCTGAGCTGAGACAGGGGCTACAGATCTTGAGTACCAAGACTTGGTCATGGAGGCAGAGCCTCCTAGAAAAGCAAGAGTTGCTTTGCCAGCCATATGGACCCTCCTCAGAAGCACCTGTACTCCTCCATTACAGGCAGATTTTCCAGTGGGAAAATTCAGCACCATACAGACAAGAGTGGGATGCAGTTAAGCTGTAGCAGGGCCTCAAGTGTGGGCAGGATTTGTTAGTGTGGGGGATGTGTAGGGACTTATTTCAAGATTTTTTTCCCCCTGATGATACCTGGTCACTATAGGAAATATGGAAATAACAGAAAAGACAAAAGAGGTAGGGAAAAAGATCACCTGTGATACAAGCCCCCAGAGAATAAGCATAATGAACATTTTGACATATTTTCTTCCCAGGTTTTTTTTATACACATATATTTGCGAAATCGAGATCATTCAGTGTACGCAAGTTGGTATCCTTTTCTTAAAATATCCTGAGCATCTCACAAATTATGAAAAACTCTACATAAGTATCACTTGTAAAGGATGTTCAGTATTACATCATACGAATGCACATTAGTTTATTTAACTGAACCCCTACAGTTGGACTTTTTTTTTTTTTTTTGAGAAAGAGAGTACGCATGCAGTGGGGGGAGAGGGAGAGAGAGAACCTTAAGCAGCACCAAACAGTGTGGAGCCTGACACAGGGCTTGATCTGTGATCATGACCCTGAGATCATGACCTGAGCCAAAATCAACAGTCAGTCGCTTAACCTCCTGAGCCACCCAGGAGCCCCTAGAGTTGGACATTTTTATTTCTGGTTGACACTGTTGTAAACACTCCTGCAATGAAAGTGTGTTTGTTCAAAACATGTATTTTCTTTTTTATTTATTAAGTTTTTATTTTAATTTTTAAAGATTTTATTTACTTATTTGACAGAGAGAGGGAACACAAGCAGGGGGAGTGGGAGAAGGAGAAGCAGGCTCCCTGCTGAGTAGAGAGCCCGTCGCTGGGCTCAATCCCAGGATCCTGGGATCATGACCTGAGCCAAAGGCAGACGTTTAACCTACTGAACCACCCAGGCTCCCCTAAGTTTTTATTTTAATTCCAGTATAGTTAACATACAGTATTATATTAGTTTCAGGTATATAATACAGTGATTGAACAATTTTACACGTCACCCGGTTCTCATCAAGACAAGTGCCCTCCTTAATCCCCATCACCTACTTAACCCATCCCCCACCCTCTTCCCTCTAGTCTGGAATTGTGATACCTCCATTTTGTTTTTCTTTTTCAAGATTGCTTTGGCTATTTAGGGTCTTTTGTGGTTCCATACACATTTTAGGATTATTTGTTCTAGTTCTGTGGAAACTGCTCTTGTTGTTTTGATAGGGATTGCATTAAATGTGTAGATTGCTTTGGGTAGTATAGACATTTTAACAATATTTGTTCTTCCAATTCATGAGCATAGAATGTCTTTCCATTTCTTTGTGTCATATTCAGTTTCTTTCATCAGTATTTTAAAGTTTTCAGAGTACAGGTCTTTCACTTCTTTGGTTAAGTTTATTCCTAGGTACTGTGCAATTTAAATGGGATTTTCTTAATTTCTCCTTCTGCTTCTTCATAATTGGTGTGTAGAAATCCAGTGGGTCTCTGAACATTGATTTTGTATCCTGTGACTTTACTGCATTCATTTATCAGTTCTAGTAGTTTTTTGGTGGAGTCTTTTGGGTTTTCGTTATATAGTATCATGTCTTCTGAAAATAATGAAAATTTTACTTCTTCCTTACCAATTTGGAAGCATTTTATTTCTTTTTGTTGTCTGATTGCTGTGGCTAGGACTTCCAGTACTGTGTTGAATAGAAGTGAGGAGAGTGGACATCCTTGTCTCTCAGTTTTCCCTATTGAGTATGATGTTCCCTGTGGGTTTTTCATAGATGGTCTTTATTATGTTGAGGTATGTTCCTTCTAAACCTACTTTGTTGTATGTTTTTATCAAGAATGGATGTTGTACTTTGTCAAATGTTTTTTCTGCGTCTATTGAGATGAACATATGGTTTTTGTCCTGTCTCCTATTGATGTTATGTATCACGTTGATTGATTTGCAAATATTGATCCACCCTTGCATCCCAGGAATAATCCCCACTTGATTGTAGTGGATGATTCTTTTAATGTATTTTTTAATACAGTTTGCTAGTATTTTGTTGAGGATTTTTCATCTATGTTCACCAGGGATATTGGACTACAGTTCTCTTTCCTTGTGGTGTCTTTATCTAGTTTTGGAATCAGGATAGGGGCACCTGGGTGGCTCAGTCGTTAAGCGTCTGCCTTCAGCTCAGGTCATGATCCCAGGGTCCTGGGGTCGAGCCCCACATCGGGCTCCCTGCTCCGTTGGGAGCCTGCTTCTTCCTCTCCCACTCTCCCTGCTTGTGTTCCCTCTCTCGCTGGCTGTATCTCTCTGTCAAATAAATAAATAAATAAAATCTTTAAGAATAAATAAATAAATAAATAAATAAATAAATAAATAAATAA
>NW_024423319.1:78418659-78459790 GCF_017311325.1 Ursus maritimus
AATAAATAAATAAATAAATAAATAAATAAATAAATAAATAATGGGATCAGGATACTGCTGGCCTCATTGAATGACTTTGGAAGTTTTCCTTCCTCTTCAATTTTTTGGAATAGTTTGAGAAGAACAGATATTTTTTTAGAAACATAATTTTTCTTTTTTTAAAAAGATTTTATTTAGTTATTTGTCAGAGAGGGAGAAAGCAAGCACAAGCAGGGGGAGCAGCAGGCAGAGGAAGAAGCAGACTCCCCCCTGAGCAAGGAGCCCAATGTGGGGCTCAATCCCAGAACCTTGGGATCATGACCTGAGCCGAAGGCAGACGCTTAACAGACTGAGCCACCCAGGTGTCCCAAGAAGAGTAGATATTAACTCTTCTTTAAATGTTTGATAAAAATCACCTATGAAGCCATCTGGTCCTGCGCTTTTGTTTATTGGGAGTTTTTTTTATTACTGATTCAATTTCCTTCGTAATAATCAGTCTGTTCATGTTTTCTATTTCTTCCTGCTTCAGTTTTGGTAGGCTGTATGTTTCTGGGAATCTATCCATTTCTTCTAGGTTGTTCAATTTGCTGGCATATAGTTTTCACAATATTGTCTTACAGTTGTTTGTATTTCTGTGGTGTTGGTTGTTACTTCTCCTCTCTCATTTGTGACTTTATTTATTTGAGTCCTTTCCCCCCTTTTTTCAATGAGTCTGGCTAGGGAGTTATTGGTTTTGTTGATTAGAACGTTTATCTTCTTAGTATAGATTCCTATAATCAGTATTATTGAGACAAAGAATAGGCTCATCTCTTTCTTTTTTAAAGATTTTATTTATTTATTTGAGAGAGAGAATGCACACAAGAGAGGGAGAGGGAGAGAAAGAGCATGAGTGGGGTGGTGGGACGCAGAGGGAGAGGCAGACTCCTCACTGAGCAAGGAGCCTGATGCAGGGCTCGATCCCAGGACCCTGGGATCATGACCTGAGCCGAAGGCAGATGTTTAACTGACTGAGCCACCCAGGCACCCCCTTTGTTTCTTTAAATGGCTTTTTTTCTGATTATAAAAGTAATACATGCTCTTTGTCAAAAATATGGAAAATACAGAAAAATCTAAAGAACACAATAAAAAGCACCCAAAGTCCCACCATTCAGAGACAACTTGTTAAACATGGGTGTGTTTCTTTCCAGTTACCGATGTAACCATTACTGTTGTTATTTTTAATGGTAATAATAATCCTGTTAAGCTTGCATTTTATTCATTGACAGTTATTCCATGTACTATGATTCTGCTATTGTGGGATTGAGATAGTTTCTGATTTTAAGTGATGTTGCTATGGACATCTTTGAGGCTGGTGCTTTCTGGGATGGGGAGGGTGTAGTCAGGCCAGGAGGCGGTATCAGGGAGCAAAGAAGCCCCCAAGAGCCTCTTCTCTGCTAGTCCCCCACTTGACCTCCCACTCTGCCCACAGAGTCTCTGGAGCTGATAGCCACAGCAGCAGAGCACTCTAACGCTGCCATCCGCAAAATGGTGAGTGGCCCTTCTAGCCCCTGACCTTCCTTGGCCACCCACCTGTGGTGTCTTTGTCCTGGGGGGCTTGTGACTTGTGGACATGTCAGGGGAAGCCAGCACCCCAACCCTGCCTTGCTTACTGTCTCCTGCCAGGAGCGAATGCACAAGCTGCTGAAGGTATATGAGCTGCTAGGGGGTGAGGAAGACATTGTCAGCCCCACCAAAGAGCTCATAAAAGAAGGCCATATCCTTAAGCTGTCAGCAAAGAATGGGACCACTCAAGACCGATACCTCATACTAGTAAGTGCCAGGTGTGGGGTTGCACACATTGGCTTGGTACTCACTCAAGACTATACCTCCTGCTAGCCATTCTTTCCTCTATTAATTCATTGTATTTTCACTACCTACACTACAGTTTTTTTTTCTCTACTTCAGAGGTGATGTAACAAGACTTAGAAGTGACTTGCCCAAGGTCACCCAACTAGGCAGCGACTCCCATGCCTAGGCTCTTTCCTTGTGACCCTTGTACCCAATCTGGGCTGTGCTTTCTCTATCTATTGCCTTGATTCCCCAGCTGTAAAGATTCAGGAGTCCTATAAGGATAGGGAGCTGGGCCACACCTCTCCTGGGTCCTCCACACATACATCCCCAAACTTTTCCTTCCTAGTTCAACGACCGCCTCCTTTACTGCGTGCCCAGGCTGCGGCTCCTTGGCCAGAAGTTTAGCGTGCGGGCACGCATTGATGTAGATGGCATGGAGGTGAGCACCAGGAGGTGGGAGATGGGGACCTGGAGTGGGGCCTTGGTGCTGGGAGGAATAAAGTTGTTCTTTGACCCCAAGTCTTTGTGTGCATGTGTGCAGAGGGTGAGGGCCCCGTGGAGCTTAGTAGTCCTCACAAAGCGTCTTTCTCCCTCCATTCAGCTAAAAGAAAGCTCCAACCTCAATCTGCCTCGGACCTTCCTGGTGTCAGGAAAGCAGCGCTCCCTGGAGCTCCAGGCTAGGTACTTGCCCTTACCTATACCTTCCCTCCAGCCCCCTCTTTCCCTTCAGATATGAGGCATTGTAGGCCTAGTGCCAGGCTACCTCCCCAAGGAAGAGATCCTTCCAGAGAAAAGATGGGCACCTTTTCCCAAAGATGTAGGCTTGCTCTTCTGGTGGGTTTTGTTAGAGGAGAGGGAAGAATGAGATATTAATCCAAACAGGAATAACAACAACACAGTTTATTGTAGATTCAGAGACTTAAGAGAAGTCTTAAACCAAATGCAATGCTTGGTCCATGAGAGGAGCCTAAATTGAGCAAAACCCTAAAATAATATTTGCAAGACAATAGGGAAAATGTAAATATGAACTGAACAATAGCTGTTGGGTAATTATTGCTAACTTTTTCAGGTGTGATAATGGTATAATGGTTATATAGGAGAAAAAACAATGGCCTTGTTTTTTCGTGATGCATCCTGAAGATTTAGTATCATGATATCTGTAATTTATTTTTAAATGACAAAAAAATACATAGATACATATACACACACATATATACATACATATGTAATGATATGTGAATATACACATATATATGAAGTGAATATAGCAAAGTATTTTTAAAATTTGCATTTATATAGTAGGCATGCATGTAATGAATTTGTGCTATTCTCTCTGCTTTTTTGTATGCTTGAAATTTTTTATAACAAAACTTTAAAAAATTATAACATTTAAAAATAATGTCTAGCCATTTAACAAAGGGGATTTCATATCCATCCTCTACTTGGATGATTATAATAGCTCGCGTTTAGTGAAGACTTGCTCTTATGTTAGGCACTGTTTTAAGTTAATTTTAACTTAAACAATTTAAGTTTAAACTGACTAGCTGAATCCTTAAAACAACCCTTGAAGTAGGTACTGTTACCATCGACCCCATTTCACAGATGAGTAAACTGAGGCACAGAAGAGTTACGTACCTTGCCCAAGATCCCATAGCTAGAAAGGAGCAGAGCTGGAAATAGAGCTCATGCTGCGTTCTGAGGGCCCAAGTGGTAGGGAATCGTGGTCAGGGCCAGGGCCAGGGAATGGATGCATATGGGTAGATGATCTGTTTCTGACAGGCTGCGAGGAAGTGAGAAATAAGAGTCAGAACCCTCATTGCTGGGACGGCATGGAGGCAGGAAAGAGAAATGAATAGGGCTAGAGGGTGTCCTCTTGGAGGATGAGAGATGGGGGTTACCTTTGAAGCTCTGGGAGACTGAGCGAGCATCCCCAGAGGCCTTCGGCCAGGAAGCAAGAACAAAGCCAACATTGGGCACATCCAGGAGAGGGCTCAGCAGAACCTGAGTGACAAGTCACATGACTCAGGTCTTCTGCTGGGAGGATGGGAGGGAGGGGGCTGCTGAGAGACAATGGAGCCAGAAAGGAGCACTAAGCAGTGTAGGGTTTCCTAGTGGCAGATGAAAGGCATGGAGGGTTTGCTTTGCAATTGCTTGGACTGCCCTTTAAAAAAATTTTGTAATGAAAAATTTCAAATATCCAGAAAAGTAGAAATACAACAAACACCCATATACCTACATTTAGACAACTGGTGCTCTACCTTGGCGACACAGGAATCAGCTGGGGAGCTTTTAAAAAATACTGATGTCTGAGGGGCGCCTGGCTGGCTCAATCAGTAGAGGATGGTTAGAGATTTGAGCCTCATGTTGGGTGTAGAGATTATTTAAAAATAAAATCTTTAAAAAATACCGATGTCTGAAACCCACCCCCAAAGACTGATTGAATTTGTCTGGGGTATAGCCTGAACATGAGGAGTTTTAAAGGCTCCCTTGGTGGTTTCAATGTGTGCACCAGGGTGTAGAACCACTGACTTAGGAGTCAACAACTATTGACATCTTGCCGTATATATATCTTTGGCTGAACCATTTTTAAATAAATTAAAGACATGATACTTCACCCCAGGCCTTTCCTCTAATTGCACGTATGTGTGTATACACACACACACACACACACACACACGTTTTCTTTGTACATTTTATTATGAAAATATTCCAAAATACAGAAAAGTTTAAAGAATTATATAGTGAACAACTGTAACCCACCATACAGATTCTACAAGTGTTAACATTGTGCTACATTTACTTTATCACAAATCTATCCTTTTATCCATCCACCAATCCATCTGGTTTGTTAACATGCATGTCAAACGAAGTTACGGACATTACTACACCTCATCCCTAAAGACTTTGGTGTGCATATTGTTACCGAGAGTTCAGTATTTGTTCAATGTCCTCTCCTTTTCTCGAGGCCAAATATTCACACGATGAAATGCACAGGTCTAAGTGTGTACCATCAGTAAGTTTTGACAAATACAAACACTCATGTCACGTTTTTAAACAAAAATGGAATGCTATGTGTATTTTATATATGTTTTCACTTAACATATCTTGAAGAGCTTCCTATACCATTTATGCTGTCTGACAGTAATGATGTACCATCATTTCTTTTTTTTTATCTGATCCCCTGTTGTTGAACACTTAGGCTGCTTCCAATTTTTCATAATAAATAGCATTGCAATGGACATTCTTGTAGCTAAATACTAACTCCTATTAATTTTTCATGAAGTGGTTCTAAGGACGTATTCAGATTTTCATATTAGAAAAATACTTTTGATGTCTGGTGTGTAGATGTGGAAGGGGATTAGAAGAGGCCAAGCAGGAGTTAGCCAAGAAACTGGGTCCTATTCCTAGTAAGCAGTTTAAGGCGCTGTACCAGCGTAGAGGCCTTGGAGACTACAGGGCAGACAGGAGAGGTGGGAAAGAAAGGCAAAAGGAAGAGGTAACTCGCACTGATTGAGCACCCAGTGGACCAAGGATTGTGCTGGGCACTTTACATATCACTTCAGTTACTGCTCAGAACAACCAGACTGATAATTCTCTCCATGTAAAATGGAGAAGAAAATGGACTAAAGGAAAACAAGCTGCCCCCCTTTCTCAAATTTGCCATTCCAACAACAGGGAACTATTTATGGTTTCTTGTATGTTCCATACTTTTACATACACCTCACCCATAGTCCTCTACCTGAGACCCAGCACCGCCTTGAAGAAACCTTACCAGCCCCACCCAAATTCCAGGCTGGGGCAGGTCTCCTCTTCTGGGCTTCTCAGCCCTATTTTCACTCTGTCACAGTGCTGATCCCCCTGTATTGTCCCTGTCTATCTCCCCTCCTAGACCATGAGCTCGTTGAGGGTAGGGACCTCTCTAAGCCCCAAGTTCCTAGCACAGGGTCTGGAAAGTATTAGTAACTGTTGAATAAATAAACTCAGGCTACATGACCTGCCTAAGGTCATACAGTAAGTTAAGGACCAGAGGGTCAAAACCCTGGTCTGACTCCAACATACTTACTCTTCACCACTCCAGTTGCTTTTGGTTGGCCTGCCTAACCCAACATTTTTCTTTCCCTGCCTCTCCCCAAGGACTGAGGAGGAGAAGAAAGACTGGGTCCAGGTAACATCCAAGAAGGCTTTGTGGTAGGGGGCTGGAGGAGTATTAACAGGTTTCCTTGGGGTTGGTGGACTCTCCCCTAAAACTCGTACCAGACCGGAATGGGCCCGGACACCTGCTTTCCAACAAACTTTACCATCCCCGTTTGACAGAGAAGCAAACTGAGGTCTACAGGTTAAACAGAAACTCACAAATTCTTCTCTTAGAAAGCTGGCTCCACTGAGGGTGTAACCCCAGTGAGTTAAATCCTATAAAACCTTAAGCCCAGATAGTGGCCGGGAAGACTTTCTGAGGTTTTTCAACCACTGATCCTCTCCCCCATTTCACAAATTTAAGAACTGAGAATTGGATTTGGGATTGGGCTTGCTCAAGATCGTATGGCTAGCAAGGGGCAGAATTTGGCCTAGAAGCCAACTTTTCCGACGCCGGGCTAGGGCATAGGAAGGTGAGGTGAGGGTGGAAGTGGGTGGGTTGTGAGGTGATCTGACCTCTTATTTCTTACAACCTCCTTTATAGGCCATCAACTCCACTCTCCTGAAGCATGAACAGACGCTGGAGACCTTCAAACTGTTGAACTCAACAAACAGGGAAGATGAAGACACACCCCCTAACTCTCCAGTAAGAGTCCCCACCCTCTCCCCCTGTACTGGGACCCCTTCCAGACTTCCAAGTCCCCACTTTACCTTGAAATGATCCTTGCCCCTTCCCGGAGAGTAAAGACCAGAGAGCCAGTGCATGACCTCAGAAGTTAGTCTTCTTTTGGTATGGCCACAGAGAAATCATGGGGGAAACTGAGGCCCAGAAAATAAAAATGACTGGTCTTCAGTAGCACAGTAAGGTAGGGACAGAGCAAGGACTCAAAGGCAGGTCTTCTGAATGTATCTGCTGCCTCCCAATGATGATCCAAGCCTTGGGACAGAGGGCAGGGGCTGGCTGGACTGGGCTGGGGAGTAGCCATCTCTGACCTGGGACCTGGCCCTCTCTCCAGAACGTGGATCTTGGGAAGCGGGCACCTACACCCATCCGAGAAAAGGAAGTCACCATGTGCATGCGCTGCCAGGAGCCCTTCAATTCCATCACCAAACGCAGGCACCACTGCAAGGCCTGCGGGCATGTGAGTTTTGGCAGGCAGGGGCAAAGCTAGGGAGGGGACAGGCTGGCAGCCCAAAGGCCCACTTCTGAGTGGTTTACCCTCCAAGGCGGGGGAGGCCATGAGTCCACTGTGGGAGTTGGGACACTGAAGGGAAAGACCTGCAGGAACTAGGCTGTTTTTGCCCACTTGCCACCCCAGGTGGTTTGTGGGAAGTGCTCCGAGTTCCGGGCCCGCCTCATCTATGACAACAACCGCTCCAACCGTGTGTGCACGGACTGCTACGTGGCCTTGCATGGGGTGCCTGGAAGCAGCCCAGCCTGCAGCCAGCATACACCCCAGCGCCGGAGGTCTATCCTGGAGGTAAGAGCCAGGTCCCCGACTAACACTCCTATGCTGACCACATGGGCCCCAGCCACCCACTCAGTGTGACTGATGCCTGGGCATCTCTGAAATGCTAGGGTGCCATGTGCATCCACTGAGCAAGTGACCCAGGCTCGGACTGAGTAAAATGAGTGCAAGAGTGAATGAAAGATGAATTTTTATTTCAGTGCTTTAGACATTTAATCCTCACAGTAACTAATCTATCCATACTGTTACTATCCCTGGGTTACAAATGAGGAAACTGAGGCCCAGGGAGTTATTTGCCCAAATCACACAGCCAGCAAGTGGCAGAGCTAGGATGTTTTTTCAATTAACAAATTATCTTTTCTTATTACAAAGGAGGATATGTGCACTGAAGAAAATTAGACTCTATAAACAAAAATAATAAAAACACCATATTCCTTCTACCCACTAGATTACCACTACTAAGAGTTGTGCTGTAGCATGCACATACACACATTTTTGGTTTTGTTTTTTAACCAAATTGAGGTATTTATTTTATTTAACACTTAGAGAATGCTTACTCTGGGGGTGCCTGGGTGGCTCAGTCAGTTAAGCTGTCGGCTCTTGATTTCGGCTCAGGTCATGATCTCAGGATCCTGAGATCAAGCCCCATGGTGAGCTCCTCATGCAGGGAGTTTGCTTGAGGATTCCTTCTCTCACCCTCTTCCTCTGCCCCTAACTCCTGCTCACATGCACGTGCACGCGCTCGCTCTCTCTCTCTAAAATAAATAAATAAATCTTTTTGAAAAAAGAATGCTTACTCTGTGCCAGGCACTATTCTGAGCATTTTGCATACATTAACTCATTTAATCCTTACAACAGACCTGTATGTTCTCCTTCCAAGTCAATACATTTCCATCTCGAGCTGGGATTCTGAGCCAGACTGCCTTACCCAGCTACCCAGTCTTCTTGACCACAATGCTAGGTTGCCTCTTGCTAAACGTTAAGGCATGGATGTATGATGAAAGATGACCAACACGGGAGGTATAAAGGCGTAAGTGACTTGAGGAATAAATGAACTGATGGAAGAAAGAATGCCTGCCTGGCATCTACGTACCCCTGCTGAGACACCCCTCCCACCAACTCTCAGGAGGCAGCAGCCATGGCAGTTCAGCAAACAAGCCTGGCTTTCAGTCTCGATTCTCACTCACTGGGGGCGGGAGGGTAGTACTGGACAAATCCCTCCTGCCATCTGAGCTTCAGCTTTATCAATCCCTATGCTGAGGGGGTGTCAAAGCCAAGAGTAGCCAGGCCAGGCCTTCTATCAACACTGATGTCCCCTATGTCTCTGGCCACAGAAACAGGCCTCAGTGGCTGCGGAGAACAGCGTCATCTGCAGCTTCCTACACTACATGGAGAAAGGTGGCAAAGGCTGGCACAAGGCATGGTTCGTGGTCCCTGAGAATGAACCCTTGGTGCTGTACATCTATGGAGCCCCTCAGGTGTGCATCCTATTCCTTCAGGCCCTTTCAGCCACCTGGCAAAACCAAGCTGTTCCTCTTCCCCTTCAGTCCTTGACCTCTCCTTGGCCTTGGGGGATTGGGTAAGGCTAAGGGGAAATCAGAACCCCTAGACAAAGACCAACCAGAGACAAGGAGTGATCATGGGCCAACATGTGTACAGAAAAGCGGGATGAGCTGGCATAGCTAGTTTCCTGGAGGAAGCCAGAGTGGAGGTTAGGCACTGCTAGGTCCAGTTTGCAGCGGGGACGAACACGTAAATGGAGGCTACAACCAAGACAAAGGCCCACAAACATTATTTGGTATATGCTAGAGAGACTAGCCCAACTGGTTTTGGTTGTGGGAGGACACAGGTATTTGAACCAGCCTGCATGCTAGCCTCAGTGTCAACTTTTTCCTGTTGCTATCAGTGGAGCCATGGAAGGTTCCTGAGAAGGGGAAGGAAAAGAAGGGTTCGGGAGATGCAAAACTAGTGAGAAGCCCAGCCTCAAGGTGACCCCAGCTCTGTCCTGTTCCCTAGGATGTGAAAGCCCAGCGCAGCTTGCCCCTCATTGGCTTTGAGGTGGGGCCTCCTGAGGCTGGGGAGCGGCCTGACAGAAGGCACGTCTTCAAGATCACCCAGAGCCACCTGAGCTGGTACTTCAGCCCCGAGACAGAGGAGCTGCAGCGGCGTTGGATGGCAGTGCTCGGTCGGGCAGGCCGTGGGGACACGTTCTGCCCAGGGCCCACACTGTCTGAGGACAGGGAGCTGGAGGAGGCACCGGTGGCAGCTTCAGGAGCCACAGCTGAACCCTCCGAAGCCCCCCAGACCCGAGACAAGACCTAGAGGGTTTGGGAGGAACTGGGGCCCCCTGCCCCACACTCTAGCTGCCCATGTCCAATTGGGGGCCCCAGCCCCCTCCCTCCCAGCTCGGTCAATACTTGAACTCCCATCAAGGGCACTTTCAATCCCCAGTGCTGGGTCTTGGGTTTTTTAATTCATCTTTTCACAAAACATGGGCTTTAAAAAAAAAATTCCTACAGGGATGTTAATTTTTTTTAAATCCCTGTCCCCAGGGAGGGTGGGAGCTGTTGCTAGACCCCCTTGAATTAGGCCGTTTTGTCCCCATCCCCTTAACACCCTACAGATCCTGCCTCCACCCAGTTCTCCCCAAAGCACTGGAGGCAGGAGATCTGGATTCAAGTGCCAGCTCTGTCACTGACCCCATGGCCCTGGCCCACCCCTGCCCCCTCAGCCAATGTCTTTACACACGTTACATGGGGTGCTGACCATATCCCTCCTGCCTCTCCCATGACTTACAGCTTCTACCCAGCCCCAAGGCTACCCAGTATTTTATCGTCCAGACCCATGGCAGGGCCACAGGGCAGGACAGGGGAATGGGGGGAGGACAATGGATACTCTTTGTTTTGTTTTTTTAAAGAAAAATACAGTTTATTTCGGGCTTATGGAAACTTTCAGAGTGCTGCTGTGTTCCATCTGTCCATCTGTTTGTTTGTTCAATGTAACAAGCTGCTAGGGTGGGCCCAGAAACTGCTCCCTTGCTGAGCTCTGAAGCCCAGCTCCTAAAAGGCTGATTCCAAGGCTCTTCATGGGTCAAGTTGCAGATTAGTAACAAGAAGGTACTATTTACTGAGGTTTTAAGCCTCATCCCTGGATTTGGATAAGTGTACGTACAGAAAGAGGTTGGAGGAGACAGAAAACAAAGCCCAAGCTCACCACCTAGTCAAAGTCTTAGACTTCCTGAAGGAACCCAGGGCTGGAGGCTATGCTGCAGAAAGGGTGTCTTCCTGGGAGGTTCCAATTTCTGGGCAGGGGTACACAGCTGCTCTGTGTGTGTATGGGCAGGAGGAGAAGGAGAGGTACCACAGCTATTTTCGTTCACATCTTCAACTCATCTCGCTTCTGGTTTGCAAGTTCATCTCACCATTCCTGACCCAGCAGGGCTACTGGTTCTCTTGCTGGTCCTCTCCCTTCACAGATCCAACTGGCCACTGTCAACCAGTGTTTAGCTTCTCCTCCAGTCACACCCTCACCCGCTCATCCCTCCCTCTTCACACTGACTGCACCTGAGAGGCAATGTGCTGGGAAACCAGGCCTCATCATGCAGATAGTAACTTAAGGCCCAAGGGAGTGTGGTGAACCAGGTCACACTACCTCGAGAGCCAGGACCCTAGGGCTCTTCTTCCCCTGGAGGAAACTCGACAGGGGAACAGGAGGAGGGTAGAGATGGGGCAACCAGTCCAGGAGTCCACAACCCTCCCCAAAACCCCTACAAACAAGTCTCAAAACAACTAGCAAGCAAGGACCCAAACCATTCCAGCCCCACTTATTTCTTTCTCCGGACAATGGTCCAGCCATCCTCCACTATATCCTCTTCTTTAATAGTCTGGGAGTCTGGACCAAAGGATTCAGGCTGGGGGAAAACCCCATCTGTAGTTGCCCCATCACTCGTAGCTGTGACCTGGAGGAAAAATACAGGAGAAAGCTAAATACAACACCTCCTGGCTGTGGCCACCGGAGACCCAGGCTCTCTTCCCAGCTTTGCCAGGATTGGCTGTGTGACCTTAGGAAAGTTTCCTGCCCATTCTGGGTAATATACGCCCCCCCCCATCATTTCCCTATGAAAGTAGCTGATTTCCCAGAAAATTGAAGAAATCTGCATCTCCCCACCCAAGGGGCACCCCCTTCACCTCCATCTCCTCCACGCTGTCCGCATCATCTTCATCCGTTTCTCTGGCTGTTGTAACTGCAGTGGCTCTGACCCTGCACTTTCTTTGGGTGATGTGGGAGGCCATCTCCTTCAGAGCAGCCCCATCACCCCTCTGGAAGTGGTAGAACATGGTCTGTAGCTGCTGGCTCACCTACCAAGAAAACATTCAACCAGCCTGGATTTTCTAGAGAACCTACAATACAACCAGCATGTGACTGCAGCAAGAGTAGGGAGGGGTTTGGAATTTTCCAGAAGAGAATGGGACTCTTTCTTTCCCAAGGAGTTCACTAATGAAGGAACCATATATGAAGGACTCAGGTAAGAGCCTAAAGTATGGAAGGAGGGCTTCCTAGTAAGGAAGGCACTAGAACTTGGTTTGAAAGACAGAAGAGGTAAAAGGGAAGGCAATCCCAGCAGGAACTGATGGGGAGAAATGTTAACCAGAGTAGGGGTGGAAATGTACCTGGCCTGATATGCCCTTGGGATGGGGGTAAAGAACGGACCCGGTTGACAATGTTGTACGGAGAGAAATAAAAGAGAAGAGGCAGAGTTTGGAAAGACCTGGGAAGAATAGACTTTTTCCTTTAGGCAAAAGGGAGTCACAGAAGGTTCTTGTGCAGGACTCAAGAAAAGAATGGTTAGACCCAAGAGTCTTGGCCTAAAAACAGGGCAAAGAAAGACTGCGGGCAGGGAAATGGCAGTTATGTCCATGATATGCTCACCTGGGGCAGACTCCCATCCTCCACAACTGTATCGAATTCATTCGTCATGAGCTCCCCGAGGAAGTCCTCCACCTCATCTAGCTCCAAGTCAGCTGGGTAGGAAAGCAAAGACCAGCCAACTGAATCACTCCTGTCCACTATCATTCAATACCTACTTGGTGGGTCCACATCTGATTGGTGGGTAAAGGCCCAAACAGTGAGCCTTTTATTTACTGAAGTGCTCTGTACTCCAGGTTTTTACATGATTTTTAAAAACCAACCAGGGGCACCTGGGTGGCTCAGTCAGTTAAGTGTCTGCCTTCAGCTCAAGTCATGATCCCAGGGTCCTGGGATCGAGTTCTGCATCAGGCTCCCCACTCAAAGGGGAGCCTGATTCTCCCTTTCCCACTCCCCCTGCTTGTTCTCTTTCTGTCAAATAAATAAATAAATATTAAAAAAATAAAAACCAACCAAACACTAAATATAAATACCTAATTTCCAATCTCCTGCATCCTACCAAACCCTCTCATTCCCACAGCATCCCAACCACACTCACCCTTTCATCTGACCTATTTTAACTAGCCTCCTCTCTGTGACCTTGAGCAAGTTATCTCTGCGCTTCTGTTTTCTCATCTACAAAGAGGGGCTAATAGCGGCCTTCTTGAAGGTCTGTTATGAGTAGGCCCCTAAATAATGCCTAGCATAGGAGAGACCCATAATCCATGTTAATTTCCATCACTCAAGGGCTAAAGTTTCTGAAATGTAGAAACCCTTCACAACTGTGGCTCCACTGAATAGGACAGGTAAGAAAAAAATAGATGTTAAGTACTTCCAATGATGAAATCATCATAGCCTTGACACCAACATCCTACTGTGTGAAATTTTGGCTAATGCCTCCCCTCTAGGCTTCAGTTACCTTCTGGGCCCATGCTCTACTTTTTCTGAATTAGAGAATTACTGAAGAGGGTCTTCTACAAAACTCCTCACTCTCCCTTCCCTCTGGGAGAGCTCACTCACTTGACTTTCCCTACCACTCTCATCTAATATCCCCCAAAGCTGTCTCCAACCCAGACTACACTCTACCTGTTTCACAGATGCCTCAGGCCCTCCATATCTAAAGCCAAACTCATCACCTTACCTTCAAACCTACTTCTCCTCCTCCAGGCTTCCTCTATTCAGGAAAGGCACCTAATCCACCCAGGGACTCAAACCAGAAACCTGCCTCCTTTTCCTTCCCTCTTCACAGCCAAACAATCTCCAAGGCCCTAATCCACCCCTTCTTTTCCATTGCTACTGCCACTGCCCTAGTTCTGGCCTCATTATTTTCTAGACAGACACAACCTCCTCATCAGTCTTTCCCTCTCCCGTCCATGCTCCATACTGATTATTTTCTGAACTTTCTAGTCAGCAAATCCCATCCTATTACTCACCTTAGAAAGGGCCCATGAATTTTTATCACCTACAGCAGTGTTTCATATCCTGCTTTTCAGAAATAGCTGTCCTGCTGGTTTTTAAAGAAAGCTATCCATAGAAAGCTAATGGGAAACAAAGGAAACCAGGCTTTGTTGTGGTTCTTATCTTTATCCAAGATTTTATTATGTTAATGATTATTGTGACTCCTAAGGAGGAGCTGAAGAAAAGAGCTTTTCTTATATAATTTGACTGGAGAAGCTTTTTCTTCACTGTACATCTAACAGAACTAGTCTTCCATAGCACGTATTTTGGCAAACGCCGGCCTAACAGACAAAACCAAAGGCATGTAAGGTCTTCCACGTCTTAATCTCTTCCCAGGGCCTCCCCACCCCTCAGCTTCATTCTCAACCACTCCTACCCTCCTTACACCCACAAGCACACACACACCCTTACTCCAATACTCAGCTCCCTGCCACTTTCCAAATATAACACATAATCTTCTCATACCACAGAACTTATTTGTGTGTTGCTGTCTCCCCCACCTAGTTAACTCCTTTTCATCCCTTAAGACTCAATCCAATCACTACCTCCCTCAACAACCTCCAAAAGAAACCTCCTCCTCAGTCTCAGGCTACCCAAGCACCCTGAGCTCCTCCTTATTAGAACATCTATCACCCTGAGTGTAAATGCCTACTTAAATGGACCCATCACTAGATGGTAAACTTCCTTGAGAAAACTCTGCCTAACGTCATCTCCAAGACTAAAAACCTGAATAAAGAATTTTGTAAAAATCTTATATGCAAAAGACCCTCTACTGGGTCCCTTATTCTTACATGAGCTTCAAGACACATCAAAGGTGTAGATCTTCGCTGTCCAAATAACCAAATGTGGTTACTGAGCACTCGAAATGTGACTAGGCCGAACTGAGAACGGGCTAAAACTGTAAAATACCCGCCAGATTTTGAAAACTTAATATTAAAAAGGGATGTAAAATATCTCATTAGTAATCTTTTATACTGATTACCTGTTGAAATATTTTGGATATACTGAGTTCAATAACATTAATTTCATCTGTTTCTTTTTACTTTGTTGAAGCGGCTGCTAGAAAATTTTAAATGACATGATGTGATTCGCATTGTATTTTTATTGGACAGTGCTGAGGTAGGTACTTTAATATCCATTTCAGGAATTAGGAAACAGAGTCTCAGGTAAAATAACTTGTCTAGAGTGATACCCCGGGTCAATGGCACAGTCTGTAAGGCATCTGAACTCAAGATTCTGACTCCCAAAGCCTGTATTCATTCCACCTGGATCTTAGTTACGTCCCATCCCACAACTGTTCAAGAGGAAGCGCTTGCTCTCTAGGACCCGCCTCCTCCTCCCCACCCCCCACAGACAGGTCGCAGCGCCTGCATTCACTCACCATTGCGGAAGAAGTACTCCTCTACTGCACCCCCCAGCCATTCGGCCTTCTCCCGGCTGTGCACGCCTCCGAAGCCATTCTCCACAGCGATCTGCAACACAGGCCCAAGCCCACCACGTCAGCCTGGAAGCCGGCCTGGCGTGGTGTAGGGTTGGCTGCTTATGCGACCCAGTGGAGCCTCAGACGCGTGGTCCAGCCAACTCTGGTTCTGCCCCAGACCCTAAGCTAGGATAACTAGCCATGGCCCCACTCACCTGCAAGGCCGGCCAGGCCTCCAGCGCCGCGCGAACGCCAACCCCGAACAGCTCCCGCGAATCTTCCTCAGCTCCGGCCATCGTCAGGCCTCAGCCACGTGATGCCCAGGAGGCCCAATCGCTGCGCAGCACGGCCCAGACCGAATGAGACGAAAGCCGAACCTGAGAACGCAGATGAGCCTTTGCGCTGACCTGGCAGTAAGACTAGAGCAATAGAAAAGTCTGTCAGAGCAACAGATGACATCACCACAGTTACTCCTATGTAGTAAGCCAAAGGAAGCCAGGAGTGGAGGTCGCGCGGGGCCATGGGTTCTTGAAAGATGTGGGGAAGTTAATAAAGATACGGATTCCAGGCCTTGGGACAGAGGAATCAATCTCAGGGAGCATAACCTTAAAATCTGCCTTAAAAAAAAAAAAAAAGCAGCCTAACAACCATAGAACACTGCACCCAACAGCAACAACAGAATATACATTTTTCTGAAGTGCATATGGAACATTCTCCACGACAGACCATATGCTAAGTATGCTAAGTTATAAAGCAGGCCTCAATAGACTTAAAGGGATTGAAATCATACAAAGTTTGTTCTCCCACCACAATGGAGTGAAATTAGAAATCAATAACAAATTTGTGAAATTCACGAATATGTGGAAATTAACACACTTCTAAATAACGAATCGGTCAAAGAAAAAAATCATGAGGGAAACTGGAAAACAAATTGAAATGAATGAAAACGAAAGCACAGCACACCAAAATTTATGAAATGTAGCTAAAAAAAATGCTTAAATGGAATTTCATAGCTATAAACACCCATATTAAAAAAGAAGAAAGATCTCAAATTAATAACCCAATTTTCACCTTAGGAAACTGGAAAAAGAACAAGTAATCCCAAAGCAATCGGAAGGAAATAATAAAGATTGGACAGAAAACACATGGCATAGAAAATAAAACCAATAGAGAAAATCAGTGAAACAAAAGTTGGTTATTTGAAAAGATCAACAAAATTGACAAATTTTTAGCTAGGTGAACTAAAAAAGAGAGAAGACTCAAATTACTGAAATCAGGAATGAAAGAGGTGACGTCACTACCAACTAGCCAAAAAAGACCACATATTGTATGATACCATTTAATATGAAATGTACAGAATAGGCATATCTACAGAGATAGAGAATAGATTAATGGTTGCCCAGGCCTTGGGGAGGGAGGAAATGGGGTTTCTTTGGGGGGAGATGAAGATGTTCTAAAATTAGATGTGTGATGGTTGCTGTTGGGGGCTGAGTTGTGTGTCATCTCCTCCATTCATATGTTGAAGAGCTAACCCCCAACACCTCAGAATGTGACTGTATTTGGAGACAGAGCCTCTAAAGAGGTAAATAAGGTAAAATGAGGCCTTAGAGGTACACACTAATTCAATATGATTGGTGTCCTTGTAAGAAAAGGAGATTAGGGCATAGAGGGAGATACGAGATGCACAGAGGAATGACTATGTGAACATAGAAGGTAGACATCTTCAAGCCAAAGAGAAAGGCCTCAAAAGAAACCAAACCTGCTGACACCTTGATCTCAGAGTTCTAGAATTTCAAGAAAAGAAATTTTTGTTGTTAAAGCCACCAGTCTGTGGTATTTCGTTATGGCAGCCCTAGCAAACTAATACAGTTGCACAACACTGTAAATACACTAAAAACCATTGAATTTTACACTTTAAATGTGTGAAATTTATGGCATATAAAGAATATCTCAATAAAACTGTTTTTAGAAAAATAGCATAGATGATTGCCTCTCACAGCAAAGGTCACAAACTTTGGACTAGACCATGTTAACAAACAGTACTGACACTTCTGTGCCTGGGCTGTGTTGAATGCTGCTGGGTCATGCATGGGGTTTGAGCAAATGCCTAAGAAGGTTACAGTCTGTCATGAAAGATTGGCCAAGGACCCTAGAGAATGATCGGTGCTCTGGGTGAATCTAGGTGATAAAGGGCCTGAAGCAGATAGAATTTTGGAAACTGTCTTTAAGAGAAATAGTACAAATTAGGTATGAAAGTATTGCTTTAGATTTATAAAAGAAATCACAAATGTTACAAATTACAAAATTTTTAAAAAAATGACAAATACCATAAACATTCTCAAACCCCCAAAACAAAATATTTTTGTCAATTGTTTGACTCACCTCTCCACTAATTTTTTGGCTACAAGCTCCTTGATACCCTCTTCTAAATAAATAAGACAGTTATTTTATAATAACATTTTCTAGTGAGAATGCAAAGAATTCAATTGAATTCAATGTCATTCACTTGATAAAAAATTTGTTGGTAGTTTAGAAAAGTTTCAACATCACAATTTGTCAGGTAAATTTTAAGATCATCAAATTTGGGGAAACCTCTATCTAGTTTCTTTTACGTGTGAGCTGTAAAATTTCGGAGTATTTTAACTGTTCTCATGCAGTGACAAATCTTAAATGCTCTTCAAATTGACAGTGCTCAATAGTGGCCTGTGTAAGTATGGGGTGCTGAGGCTTAAGCTTTATGAGTTCTATAATAAATCCATCTCTGTGCAATGTTAGAGAAGGGAGCACAGGGGTTCATGAGAGTCCAGCAGAGGGGGCCCCTGACCCAGCCTCGGGGCTTGTGGCAGGCTCCCAGAGATGATGTTTGAGCTGATTCTTAAAAGTTTGAGTGGAATTTTGCCGGGTGGTGGGGTGTGTTACTAAAAAGAGAGAGAGAGAGAGAGAGACTTTCACGCTGAAGAAACAATGTATATACAAAGAGACAGAGGCAGAAAACAACATGGTATGTAATGATAACCATGAGCGTTCCCAGACTGATAACTTCAGGAGGCATAAACTCCTACAGAGCTATTGAGACTCATTCCAACAGACTCAACAACTTAAATTGAGTTCAAAGAAGCCAAACAAAGATACTGAGATTAATCACCTCTGCATGAAGTTTCCAGGGTGTAAGGCCTCAAATGTACATGGAGATAATAGGTAAGATTCTGGTCACCAGCTCCAGTGTGTTGTGGAGGTTTTTCCCACACCACCAAGTAATTCTCGGACATCAGCTGTGTGTCCTCCAATTCAACTCACTTCTGATACTGCCTACCTGGAGATAGCCTCTGATCCCACAGGTTAAAGGTTCAGTCTTACAAAACTGCCACCCCCTCCCACACACACATCACATGCCAAACACAAGTGCAGGTTATCACCTGTGCTTCTGACCAAAGGGCTATATATGGGAGGGCACAACAGCCCCCTCCTCAGGTTCAATTAATTTGCTAGAGTGGCTCACAGAACTCAGAGAAACATTTTACTTACTAGAGCATCAGTTTAGGGACACCTGGCTGGCTCAGTCAGAAGAGCATGTGACTCTTGATCTTGGGGTAATGAGTTGGAGCCCCACATTGGGTATAGATAGATAGATAGATAGATAGATACATAATAAACAAACAAACAAACTAAAGTTTAGATTACTGGTTTATTATAAAAGGATATAACTCAGGGCTTCAGAGGGGAGAGGGTGGGGGATGGGCTAGCCTGGTGATGGGTATTAAGGAGGGCACGTATTGCATGGAGCACTGGGTGTTATACGCAAAAAATGAATCATGGAACACGACATCAAAAACTAATGATGTACCGTACGGTGACTAACATAACATAATTAAAAAAATTTTTTTTAAGGATATAACTCAGGAACAGCCAGATGGAAGAGATGCATAGCGCAAGGTATTTGGGAGGAGTAGGGAGCTTCCATGCTCTCTGTGAAGCTTCCTGTGATCATCAACCCAGAAGCTCTCTGACAGGGTTTTCATGGAGGCTTCATTACAAAGGCACGATTGATTAAATCATTGGACTTCAGTGATTAGTTGTTGGTGGTGTTGTTTAACTTTTATTTCATTTCAAAAATCAGGCTTCCATATTGAATCCTCAGGTGTTTCAAGAGTGAACTGTCAATGTTTAAGCTCTCAAAGTCATGTCCCCATAATGAACTTCTAGACAGAGGCATGAATTTGAGACCCTAAATTTAGCTCCTTGAAGGAAGATAGGGATGATATCCTGGAAGTGGTTCAAGGCTGAGTTCCCAGAAGGACACCTCACATACCGAGGCCACAGACACATCTAAAGTGAGCCCATGTTCTGAAACAAGTTCCTCCAGAATGAAAACCTAGTGTCTGAGCCCCAAATAATGTGCCCAGAATGAGCCTTAGACTAGGGAATCCCCAGAGAGAACCACCAGTATGTATCCAACGGTAGCCATGAGAAAGCATCTCATAGACTTTAAATTTTTTTAATTTTTTAATTCTTTTTTTAAAGATTCTATTTATTTATTTGAGAGAGACAGAGAGAACAAGTAGGGGGAGGGGCAAAGGGAGAGGGAGAAGGAGACTCCCTGCTGAGCACAGAGCCCAACTCGGGGCTTGACCCCATGACCCTGGGATCGTGACCTGAGCTGAAGGCAGATGCCCAACCCACCGAGCCACCCAGGTGCCCCTCTCATAGACTTTTTAGACTTCAGGGACCATAAGTGATCAAGTGCCCCAGCTGCTTTCTTCTGAAATCCATCCCTACATTTCTGCAAAGCCATGCTTCCCACAAGCTACTCCTATCCTGAGTATGGCAGAGATAATCTGAAGACTGGTTCAGGAATCTCAGACAGCCCTGCTAAACCTTCCTTGCACTGCACAGCAGTCTAAAACATTTCCATTCAACCTTCCCCCCTTCTCTCCTTTTTTGGGTCAGACTACATTGTGTTCTGATGACTCTCTCAGCCTTCCATGGCACCTACCCCATTTTCTGTCATGGTAAATGATAAAATCTTGCTCACTTAATCCCACCTTGCTGTTTGTTTCTCAAGACTAACACAAGCTCCTGGGCATGAGACTATGTGGTTAATTGCTCCAGACTAAGCTTCCATTTTTAGAATGAGCCTACAGATATAGATCAGGAGCCACCGTGTTCCCGGATGAGCTAACAAGGTCTCAGCCTCAAACTAGTATCCCAGTTTGAGTCCTCAGACTTGCATGGAAGAGGGAACAGGTGGACTCCAGAGGCTGCCAGATTGAACCCCCACTCTCAAAACTTTAGGTTTATGTTTGCAGAATTAGCTTCCAAGACTGAACCCCCAGTCTAAATGCCCCAGAATGAGTTCCTAGATTATCCATTTAACTGACTCCCCTGAGGAAGCTCCCACACCAAGCCCCCAGACTGAGCTCCCAATGTTAGAGCTCCTAAGACATATGCCAAGAATGGATCTCCAGCCAGACATGCAGAGAGAGGGGGTCCTTGACAATTCAGACTGAGGACCCCACACTGAATCCCAAAAGTGATGAGTAAAGGCCATCCCCCAAATTGAGCTAGTTCTCTTAGATTGAGCCTCCAAAAGCTGGGCTCACAAACCCAAGGCCCAGAATGAAGCACCTGACTGGCAATTCAGAGGCTCAGACTTACCCTGGACTAAGCCCAAAGGTAGAACATCAAAAATCAGGCTCCCAGACTGAACTCTCATATTGAAATACTACAATGATCCCCTAGTCTGAGCACCCTCAGACTGAACTTCCTCTAAATGGAAGACCAAAGAATGGGAATCTGTAGACTGATTCTACCAGACTGTCCGCAGACTCAGAAATAGAACTGAATCCTTTAAAGTAAGCTTCTAGACCAAGGTCCCCCAACTGTGATCATGAAACTGATTCCCCAGAATGAACTTCCAATCTCTCAGACCCTAAATTCATACCCCTAGAATGAGTATTCAAAATGGACTCAAAATTCATACCCCCAGAATGAGTACTCAAAAACACAAAATCAGAGGCTCAGACTGAGAATCCCAGGCTAAAACATCAGTGCAGCAAGGCTGCTAGCTTCACATTCCAACTTACATTTTCCCTTTTCTCCTTTGGAACAGAACCCATATTTTTAGCTGGGTGGACATAAGTCCAGTAAAAGACTACATTTCCCAGTACCCCTTGCAACTGATGAACACATGATCTAAGCTTTGGCCAATAAGATTTAAATGGAAGAGTGAGGCAGTTCCTTCGGACTGCTTTTACATGAGAAATAAAGGCTTCTATCTTGTTTGAACCATCAGTATTTGTTGGTTCTCTGTTACATGCAATTGCATCTGATGCCAGCTGAGCTCCCTTTGTTGGGCTGAAGTCTGATCCACAATGACTCAGCATTCTAAGCCCAAATCCTGATGAGCACCTAAAAGTGAGTGATCCAGACAGAGCTCCTGACTAAATGATAGGGGAGAGACTGATCCCCAGTACGAAGCTAGCAGTGCCTTAGCCCTTAGACAGGCAACCATAAGGTAAGTGGTTCAGTTTCTAGACCAAACCCTGCAAAATGATGTCTCTGAGAACATATATCCTGCCTGAGCTCCCTGAAGAAGTTTCCCAGATTGTGTACAAGAAATAGTCTGCAGAACAAAGTTTCAGATCCCCATACTAAGGCCACGCTCTGAGCTCCCCAAAATGAAACTCCTTACCAACCTTAGAATGAACCACTGGATGGAGCACCAGCCCATTACATGGGCTAGTAAGCCCCTTCACTGTGCCTAGTAGACAGAATCCCCTAATTGGAGTAAGCCCCTTCACTGTGCCTAGTAGACAGAATCCCCTAATTGGAGCCTCCAAACTGAGTTCTCCAGAGTAGAATTCCCAGATAAATCTCCCTGAAGCTGATCTGCCAAACTGAGGTCCCAGGACAAGTCCCCCAGGCTGACTCCAAAATCACCTCCAATGATAGTGCTAGGTGGTCCACTCAGGCTGTTCATATTGAACCCAAATATAGGCCCTCAAAGTGAGGGCCTAGGCTAGGCCCCCAAATTGATTCCACAGATTGAAATCTTCAGATCAAGGTCCTGTACTAAAATTGAGACAACCAGTGAAAATGTTGTAACTTATTTGAGCCTTGTGTTCCTGAAAAACAGCCATGGTCCAAAACTCCTCCACGCTTTGTGCTCTCAGAAAGGGCTAACTACCAAGGACTTCCCTGCTTCCACATATTCTGAGATAAGACTCAGCTCCCCCTTTCCTCAGTGACTCAGATAAGACCTACCCTTATTCTTCCCAATCACCCTGTAAGACTCCTAAACTGTCCACCCTTGTCTACTTGCCCCCATGAAATTTCAGTCTCCCTCTCTTTCCTTTAAGACATTTCTCATTAGTGCATGGTCTCTATTACAATAGGCTGAATAAAAATATCCCCTTAATTATCCGGTGTATTTTGTCTTTCATGCCAATCTCAGTCCTCACATTGAAGTACATTGCACCGGGGCACCTGGGTGGCTCAGTCAGTTAAGCATCTGCCTTCAGCTCAGGTGGGCTCGAGCCCTGCATCGGGCTTCCAGCTCAGCGAGGAGCCTGCTTTTCCCTCTCTTCCCAGCTTGTGCCCTCTCTCCTTATCTCTGTCTCTGTCTCTCTCTCAATTAAATAAATAAAATACTTTAAAAAATGAAGTACATTGCAGTTAAATCCTCAGTGCCTCATTCATTCATTCGTTCACTCACTCATTCACCAAATATTGATTGAGTGCTGAGTATGTGCCAGGCACTACACTAAACTCTGAGCTAACAAGGCTCTGCTTTCACAGAGCTTACATTCAAGTAGGGTAACAGGGGAGGGAGGAACAGTTTTTAATATGGTGGTCAGGAAAAACACTTTTGAGGATGTAACATTTAAATTGTTTTCATAAGGAGGAGAGAGAAGGCCAGAAGAAGATGGTTCCAGAAAAAGGTAACAAGCACAAAGACAAAGATAATGGAACTTAGTATGAGAGGAAAAGAGGTACAGGAGGTGAAGTGTGTGACACCAGCAAGGGCCTTGTTAGTCCATGGCAAGAAATTTGAATTTTTTAAAAAATGCAATAGAAAAATTTCTATGTGGGGGAATAAAAATGATATGATTTAGCTTTTTGAAAGACTACTCTGGCTACTGGGTGGAAAATGAATTATAGAGAAGCAAAAGTGGAAGCAAGAGACCGTCAGAAAGTTATTGCAATAGTTCAGATAAGAGACAATGGTAGTTTGGTGTAGGTTAGTGATAGTGGAGACAGAGACGGGTAGACAAATTCAAGACAAGTTTTAGAGATAAAACCCACACTACTCCATAAGTACTATCAAGTGCGGAGGAAGTGAGGGAAAGGCATGATTCTCAGTTTTCTGATTTAGTAACTGGTAGTTGTACTGAGATAGAGGAAGGTGGTGGGAGGAACAGACTTGGGGAAAATATCAAGATTTATGTTTTAGACATGTTTAATTTGAGGTGCCTATTAGATATTCAAGTGGAGATAACAAGGGAACAATGGGTCTACAAGCTCAGAGCATCAACATTTAGAGGCCAGCAAGGGGGGATGAGAAGACATAGATATGTTTCAAGAAGGAGGAACTGGTTGACCGGCCACGTCAGATGCTACTGAGAACACAATTAGGATGAGCAAAGACAAGTACCCATCTGTTGGATTTGACAACATTAAGTCTTTCGTGACTTTGACAAAGAGCAGGTTTCATGGAGTGGTACAAAACTAGACTAGAGTTAGTTGAAAAGTGAATAGGAGGTGAAGTGGGGACAGGAATGTGTAATCCATGTCTTGAGAAGTTTTGGTATGAAAGGAAGAGAGAAATAGGCAGTAACGGGGCGGGGGGGCTCATGGAATTCAAGGAGAACTCTTTTTAAAAATACTGGTAGATGACAGAGCACATTCATGCACTAATGGGGATGGCCCAAAAGAGGAGAACCTGGTAATACAGGAGGGATGGGAGTAACTGAAGGAGTAAAGACCTTGAGTAGGCAAAAGGAGGGTAAAGCAGAAGTGGAGTGACTGGTCTTTGATATGAAGAGGGATAGTTCCTTCACATGACAAGTCAGAAGAAAAAGAAGTAAGGTGTATAGAGGATTGCATATCTGGTGGTGAGATAAGGGAATTTCCATTTGAATGCAGCTATCTTCTTAATGGAAGGTGATGTGAAACCAACAAACTGAAGGTGAGAACAGAGGCTGGAATGTGGGAGGTTTGGGAGGAGCAGAGAAGGTACAAAATAGTAATCTCTGAGAGTGGGGAAAGTGAGCATAGCAGAATTGCTATGCTGTTAATGCCCATTTGAGGTCTGCAATCAATGATTTAGAGTGAAATTAATTGACTTGTTGTGTGGTTTTTGGTTTTCTCTAATAACATTCAGCCATTCAGATACAGAGTAGGTGGGGCATTGTGACTAACCTGGGTTGTGTTTGGCCAAGCAAGTGTTTAAGATGGGAGGGAAGGGCTGTATTAGTTTTCTGTGCTACAGAACAAATCATCACAAATTTAGAGGCTTAAAACAAAATACATTTATTACCTCACAATTTCTTTATATCAGAAGTCTTAGGAATAAATTAGCGGGGTCTTCCCTAGGGTTTCATCAGGCTGTGATACAGATATCAACTAAAACTGCAGTCTCATCAGAGGCTTGAACTAGGGAAAACATCTGCTTCCAGGCTCCCTCAGGCTGTTGGAAGAATTTACATTCTTGAAGGTATAAGACTGAGGTCCTCACTTTCTTGCTAGCTTTCAGGCAGGGATGTCTCTCAGCTGCTAGAAGCCAAGTTCCTTGCCACATGATCCTCTCTACAGGCCCTTTCACAACAAGGCAACTTACTTCTTCAAAGCTAGCGAGAGTGTCTTTAATTCTAATATGCTAAGATGCAGTCTTATGGGAGTGACATCCCACCACCTTTGTCGTATTCTATTGGCTAGAAGCAAGTCACAGATTCTGCTTACAGTCAAGGGGAAGAGATTACACAGGGCAATGAACACCAGGTAGTGGAGGTTACTGGGAGTTGCTTTAGGGTCTGTTGGCCGCAAGGGCTAGAATAGTAAGGATGATTGCAAGGGAGTGATTATAATGATGGATAATGAAATCTAAGCTGAGTGTATTAGTTTTCTATTTCTATATAACAAATTACCACAAACTTTGCAACTTAAAATAACACACAGTTATTATGTCACAGTTTCCATGTGTGAGAAGTCCAGGAACAGCTTACCTGGGTTCTCTGCTCAGGGTCTCACAGGCTGCAATCAAGATTTTGGCCAGAGCTGAGGTCTCATATGAAGCCACATATTATTTCATATTCTCTTCCAATCTCACATGGTTGTTGGCAGAATTCAGTTCTGTGTGGTTATAGAACTGAGGTTCTCGGATCCTAGGGTCTGCCCAAAGTTTCTTTCCATGTGGCCCTCTCCATAGGCAGTTCACGACATAGCAGCTTGCCTCTTCAAGGCCAGCAGTTGAGTTCCTTGTATGGTAGCAAGATGAAGCCAGATAGATAGATAGATAGATAGATAGATAGATAGATAGATAGAGATATCTCCCATCACCTTTGCCATATTCTATTGGTTAGAAGCAAGTCACAAGTCTTGCTCATACTCCAGGGAAAGGGATTATACAGGGTATAATACCAGGAGGTAGACATCATGGGGACCATCTTAGAGTTCTGCCTACCACACTAGGTAAGGAAGGAAGTGAGAGCACAAGGGGAGTGCAGGGCAGTGAAAAGGTGGTGGGGTAAAAGCATCAGAGGTTGAGATGTGTTTGAAGAATTCTTATGCAAGATAGGTATGAAAGTAAATCAGCTAGAGGACCAGGAAAGGATGATTAGATGGTGGTATGTTTGAACTCAAGATTTGGAGAGGAGGTTCCATTTTTGCTGAGGATAAGGGTTAGACTGTGACTATGAAATTGGGAGGCTGAGGTGGCTGGAGAGGAAGGTTGGAAATGAGGAGGTCAGAGATAGGGCAGTATGGTGGATGGGTCATCTACATCTAGGACCTAGCCATCCAGAAGAGCCTCACAAACTGAGGCCCCCCCCAAATGGAGCCCTCCAACTGAGATCCTAAGGTAGAGCTCCATAGATTCGACGACCCTTAAATCAAGCCCCTTGATTGAACCAAGAAGCTTGCACAGGCCTGAGTAAATTCCCAGGGAGAGGATATGCCCCTAACTTGTCCTTTTTCATACATAATCTCCTACCCTGAGTACCTATCTGGGTGTCCTGCAACGTTTCATCTTGTTTCCCTCAGTCTCTCTCAAGCTAATATCCTCTCATCCTATGTTGTCTCATCCTTCCCAGCCACCCCTACCCATCACCTCCACAACCTACCCCAGGGAGATGCAACAGGTAAGGCTGCTACTAGCCCATACAGTATTGTTCTCTGAATGTGGTGAAAGAGGCACTCTCCTGGCTGGACAAATTACAAAGATGAGCCCCTTCCACTGGATAGGCACAAGTTCACAAAGGGGTAGCTGCCTTGTTGAGTGGATCACAGGTTAGCTTTCAGCCCAGTCCCCACTTAGCCTCTAGATTGGGTATTCTCATACATGCATAAACTGCACACCGTATACAGCAGCCAAGGCAGCATGTGTAGGGGAAATGACCACTTTGAGGTCATTAGCTCTGCCATCTCCTAGGTAGACAACCTAAAGCCGGCCACCTCCCTTCTCTGAGCCTCAGTTTCCTCATTGGACGAATGATACATAATCATACTTACATTACAGGGCTGTCGTGAGGATTAAAAGAACTACTTAGTGCAAAGCATTTGATGGGGATCCCTGGAGAGGGAAGTGGGACCTGGGCCCTGCCCTAGGGAGCACAGGCTGATAGTGTATGTGACCTCCTGTGGGTAGGGACCACCTCTGGTCATCTAATGTCTTTCACAGTGTACTCTCACACTCATTCCTGCACATTTCCTTATCTGTGAATGGTCTGTTCATATCCCTTGCTTATTTTTCTATTGGGATGTTGGGGCTTTGTATCTAGCAGTGCAAAGATGGGGGAAATGATTGGTGTTCATTCATTTCTTCCAGGAGTGGTACCTGGGGAACCTGTTCATAATTTTCTGCTATTAGCAAGTTCCCTAAAGGGCTTTTGTCTGTCCAGCCTTCCTTTCAATCCTGTGAGTTTCTCTTACTTTCTGTTACTTGCAGCCAAAGAATCCTGATCAAAATCCACATTTATAAGTGGAGAGATGAAGTTGGGCTGGCCTTCTGCTAACTTTATAAGAATGATTTTGAGGGGAGACCCTCAAATAGCTTTCTGAATACTAATGAATGCAATCTTACAGATTCAAGTTATGCTCTTTATGGGTAGACTCTAATAAATTACTATGTGATATGGAATAATAAGCCTATTGTAAACCAAAGTTTGAGTCGACATAATACTTTATACCATTCACTGTCAGAAAATTACTGGAGCCTTAGAGACAGAGTCATTTGGGCAAAATACTGGGCAAGATGAAACTATTGATTGTGAGAACAATGCAAATAAGCAAAACTCACCCATATTTTTTGCTTCCTTCACTATGGAATCTGCTCCATACCAAATATGACCCTAAATGGAAATCCCATAAGAGTGTCCTGTTACCTTGCCAGGGAGAAACCAGAGCTGAACAGTTCCTGGAATTCCCAGCTGCTGGGCCTCATCCACAATAATGCCTATGTCCTTAGGCATTCATTCCATTTCTGGGAACCAGGGCTTCATTTGAAGGTTTTATTCAAAGATTAACCCTCATGGAGAAGTTAAGGCTGTTTTTATTTATTTATTTTTCTTTTAAGGAGGAACTTTCTGAATTGTCCTTATGAGCTGGTAGCAATATCTTGGGTACACACTGAGAAGCTCGTACTTTGTCTTGAAGCTGTGTATCTGAATTGTGAGAACAGTAAGCTTGGGACATGGAGTTCAGATCACCCCTTAACTATATCTCCCTTCTGCCACATACCCTTTGATAAGCTACTGCATTTTGTAATGCCGAATCTTTTAAACATGGCCTTCCAGCAACTTAATGGACCAAAACGATTATTAATGGAGACTCTGACATCAATACGAAGAATCTTAGTGATGTGCAGACCTTCTTTCTTTACCAAAGCAGTAAAGCTAGATGAACAATCATGCATCTATGCTCTTAGTTTCCCAAAGATTTCTTCCAGTTTTTGCTGGACAAAGAAACTTTCAACCACCTTGAAGATGCCCAAGAGCCTTTATAGTCTCCCAAAGGGGCTCACAAAATAGAATGTCTTTGATGACATCAGCAGCACTTAAAGGCTGAAGACTTGGTGCTGGCTGTGGGGAGAGACAATGGTACTTTGACCCAGTTGGGCGTTGAAAGGAAATTGCTCTCACTCTCCCTCCCTACTTCCCTCCCATTCTATTTCCCTCCCTCCGGCTTTCCCTCTCCTTCCTTCCTCTAGAAAGGAGGACCGGATCAAGAGCAGCTCTAGACTGATAGTCTTTTAAGGTTTGCTGCATCTGGATGAAGGTATTCCAGCCACTTGCCCACTCTGCTCTCTTTTTGCTCCAAGGGTCGATCTGTTGGCATCATCTGGGAGGTTTTAAAAAATGTAGGATTTCAGGCCTCACTGACTCAGAACCTGCAAGACTCCCAGGTGATTCATATGCAAATTAGAGTTCAGAGAAGCCTGTCTCAGTCAAGATCCAGCTGGTCTAGTTTGGGTCATCTGCCCTTCCCTCAATGGAGGAGGGCATGTACTATGGTTGACCTGCCAGACTATATCCAGTGGGAGAAGTGATCATTTAAATTTCTCAAATCAAGGTGCTATTACCAAAAGAATGGGGAACAAATGCTGGGTAGCCAAGAACCAAACAAATATCCATCTCACCTTGGTCTTCTTTGGGAGGGTGAGGTTTGGAAGGTATTCCCCCCCCCCAGGAAGGGTTAATAAAGCTTTGTGTGTTCATTAGATCTGGTTCTTCCTTGCAGGCAATGAAGTCACTTTGCCTATGAAAGGGAATTTCAGGGGCTTGAAAAGGAAAGGCTTCCAAGGCCTGGGATAAATCCCTAGAGAATGGAAAGAAGAAGGTTCTGTGATGGGCGAATACCTGATTCAATCTGAACCCTGTGCCTCTGAGGCAGTGAGGTCTCCAAGAAGAGCTAAGTGTAAGCCCAGAAACAATGGTTACTTAGAATTGCAATTTGGGGAATATTTGAAGGACCATAGTGACCTGTGCTGGAAGGTGGCATCAGCAAAGCTTTGCTCTGGAGTAGACCAGCAGTACCAGTTGGAAACAGACCAGTGTTCAGTAGCGATACATTGTGGCACTGAGGCACAATGTCATGCATGGCAGTGGAGACTTTTCTCTGCTGAGGCATAGACATCAGGCCAACCTCCTTTGTGGACTATGGTCTAGTCCTTTGTGGACTTATCCTTCCGGGTAAGCCAGAGGAAGAGAAGAGCCAAAACGGGTGGTATTAAATTTTTTGCTAATCTGGCCCATGAAGGCTCAAGCCTGTTTTCATTTATTTTGGAGAAATGCAAAAGATATGACTCTACTTGCACCTCAAGAGTTCTAAAGCTATTCATAAGTCTACCTGCATTTTTATGTAATTATTTGTTCAGCGTCTTTCTTCCCAACCAGAAAATACCAAGAAGGGCAGGGATTTTGCCTGTCTTATTTATGCCTGCAACCCCAGAACCTAGCACATGGTAGATGCTCAACAAACATTTGTTGAATGAATGAATATGATGGGGTATCAGTGTTGTGGGGCTTCAAGACAGGCAATGATACTGGCCAAATCTAAAAGTCATCTAAATGCCTTCTGCCTAGATGTACCCACAAAGTACAGCCTGATATGGTCTCCTAGTTCTTTAACGTTCTTATAAAATGGCTGAAATTCTATCCACTTAGAAAATCCAGTATCTCCCCCGATATCTCGGAAGATTCTTGGCAGAATCTCATTTATTCTGGCCCAGATTTCTGGGCCCATTTTCTGCTACTTTGCATTGCCCTGCGAGGTGCCATAGCCACTCCCATTGCTACATACATCAGGAGCAGTCATTTTTCACTGGGGCTTCCCTGAGCTGCCACCAACAGTTCTTGACACTGTTTTTACCCTGTGCCTGCTTTTCTTCATGGTCCCCCTCCCATTCAATCCTTTCTTCTTAGACCTCTTAACCTCCTCTAAGGTCACTGCCACTACTCTTTCCTCCCCCAGACCAGATTAAGTGACTGTCAAGTAGTATTGGGCATCTGGTAGGGGAGAACCCTACAAGGTGGCCTCTATTTTCCTGTCTTCTCTTTTCAATCTTTATTATAATATGTTCTGCTCTAATTAAGGATTTCTCTTTTGCACAGAGTCAAAATGCATTATCTTTGCACAAAAGCCTAAATTAGGAGCAAAACAAAAAACTGAACATTTTCTACCTCTTTCTCTTTATGTTTCTTCTCTAACAATTCTAATTCCAAATTCCCTTTGAGGCAATAATGTACTGCATTGAATGGTCCTCCCTACAAAATTATGTGCACTCAGAACCTACGAATATGACCTCATTTGAAAATACTATCTTTATAGATATAATCAAGTTAAAATGAGGTCATCCTGTATTAGGTTGGACCTTAAATCCAATGATTGGTGGCCTTATTAGAAGAGGGAATTTTGAACACAAAGACACAGAAGACAAACACACAGGGAGAAGGCCATGTGAAGATGGAGGCAGAGATTGGAATGATGGATCTAGGAACCAAGGAACACCAAGGATTGCCAGCAACCACCAGAAACTAGGAGAGAGGCATGGATCAGATTCTTCCTTAGAGCCTCCTGAAGGAACTAACGTTGCCAATACCTTGATTTTGAACTTCTGTCCTCCTGAGCTGTGAGAGGATAAATATCTGTTGTTTCAAGCCATTCAGTATGTATTATTTTGTTATGGCAGCTCTAGGAAACCAATACAAACATGGATGCTCTTGTCTCCTGGTGGAAGAGCTAGGAAAGGTAAGGCAAAAAAAAAGAAAAGCACAAAGATTAAGATTTCAAGATTGTATCCTGAGATTTTAATATGGTCTACAACCTTACTAATCAAAGTAGGTCCAAAGAGCAGCAGAATTACAGTTTAAGAATGGCTGACCCACTTACATCGGAAACCGGGGATGTACTGTATGGTGACTAACATAATATAATAAAAAATCATTAAAAAAAAAGAATGGCTGACCCAAGGAAATTCTGGAACATGCTACAACATGGATGAACATTGAGGACATTATGCTAAGTGAGATAAGCCTGTCATAAAAAGACAAATGCTGTTTGATTACTCTTCTCTGAGGTACCTAGAACAGGCAAATTCATAGAGACAGAATGTAGAATGGTGGTTGCCCAGGACTGGAGAGAGGAGGAAAATGAGAAGTTATTGTTTAATGGGTACGGAGTTTCAGCTTTGCAAGAGGAAAAGAGTTCTGGAGATGAATGGTGGTGATGGTAGCACAATAATGTGAATGTAGTTTATGCCACTAAACCATATACATAAAAACGGTTAAGATGGTACATTTTTAAAAAAGTTTTTATTTTTTATTTTTTGAGTAACCGCTGCATCCAACTTGGGGCTAACTCACAACCCTGAGATCAACAGCCACATGCTCTTCCAACTGAGCCAGCTGGGTACGCCTAAGATGGCAAATTTTATGTTTTATGCATTTTACCACAATTAAAAATAAAAAAAGAAGGGCTGGCCTACAAAGTCACTTCTGGCTTCTGCCACCTGTCTAGCCTCATTTGGCCCATTGTTCCCCTTACTTTGTGTCCCAAACAACCAGGAGTTTCTTCTCTTCCCCACATGTACCACCTGTGGACTTTGACAAGACGTGGTTCTCTTTCCTGGCGCACTTCCCCTACCCTATTGCCTAATGTCAAATGTCCCTTTCTCGGAGCAAACCTTTCCTGACACTATAGACCAGCTGAACCTCCAACTGGACATTCTCAAAGCACCCTGTACTTTTCCTCCCTTATGTTGATTGCACTTAAATACTTATATAATCCATTGTTTAAAGTCTGTGTCTTCAACTAGAATGTCAGCTCCACAAGGACAGGGATTGTGTCTATTTTGTTTACTGCTGTACCCCTCTCCTAGAGCAGTTAGATATTCAGTAAACATCTGCTGACTGAATGAATGACCTAGTCATTGCTGGTTCAAGCTCCTTACCTCCTATAATCCAAGGCCTGTGAACCTCAGCTATGTGGATCCAGAAACCTGACTTTGAAGGAACACACAAAGCTGATCCAACTCAGAGCTGGGTGACACAAGCAAACAGTATACTCAATTACTCCACAAAACACATGCCATTTAATTAATTTATGGAGTGGCTGCCTGATTCAGCAGAGAACCAGTGCCAAGAGAGATTAAGAGTCTTGAGTGATACTTGCCTGATGAAACAAAATGAAACAGACAGTACCTCCTAGTGATTGGTATATTCCTGTCTCTGATCCTGCATCTCTGTTAAGGTTGTTGGTTGTGAACAATAGAATCATGTCTGTGCTTGTAGAATTCATGCTCTCCAGGAGGACCAGGCTGAGAAGGGGGACAGGGACTGCAGGAATGCTAAGCGAAATGAACAACTTCACACTCTTCCTTCCATCCTTGTACCCTTTGCTCATGATTCAAAGGTAGCATCAGGTTGGCTAAGCTTAGTTTATAAGCCTACTCCCCTCAACACATTAGGGAGAAAAGAGGCAATATATTATTTCACAAAACAAGAAGTCCTAAAATGACTGGGGTAGACCTCTGGGTTGGTTAATTCAGTACCTCAAGGACCCAGTCCTTTCTACCTCACCATTATGCGAAACTCAGTGCATTGATTTTGTTCTTAGAGGCTACCTTGCCTTGCTGGCTGCTGAGTCCCTGCAGCACTTCCGTACAGGACAATATTAAAAGACAAACCAAGGAATGGTTGCTTCTTCATGTGTTTCCTTTTCAGATCAAGGAAACCTTTCCTATAAAACCACCCCATAGAGGACCTCCATTTCTGTCCCATGAGTCAGGACAGTGTCACATTCTCCTTCTTTAACCATTTTCTGGGAAGAGGAATGGGAACCCTATGATTGGCTTAAACCAACTGTTTTCAAAGTTCTTGGCTTCAGGACATCTGTATACACTTAAAAATTATTGAGGACCTCAAAAAGCTTTTGTGTATATGAGCAATAGTTGACAACTTTTATAATATTAAAAATTCAGACTGAGAAATTTAAAAAATATGGTTGCAAAACAAAACAACAAAATGTACTAACTTCTTCTGTGTTTCCATGTAGATGCAAGAAAACTTTGGGATTTATAAAAGTAATGAGGGGTGCCTGGCTGGTTCAGTGGGAAGAGTATGTGACTCTTGAGCTCGGGGTTGTAAGTTTGAGCCCCACTGGGTGTAGAGATTACTTTAAAAAAAACTTTAAAAGAGAAAAAGAGCATATACTAAAAAAAATTTAAAAATAAAAGTAGTGGTGTATTGGATGATAATGAGGTTGCAGAGATTATAGTTAGTAACAGCACAGTAGAAGTACTGAGAGTAAACTGAGTTAATCTGTAAAAACACATATATTTATGTTAAACCTTAGAAAATTCTAGAAAATACAAGAATACACAAAGACACATTCTATTCACTGTCAGAGTGATGACATCATGATATGTCATGTAACCTCTAGAAAACTCCATCATATACTTGTAAAGTAATGAGAATGAAAAAGGAAAAGAACATAATGAAAAGGGTTTTGACCTTGCAGTATGAAAAAGTCTTGGGGATCCCTAGGAGTCCCATAGTACACCTTCAGAACCATTGGCTTAAATCAATCAGGACTTAGTCCTGAGTCACACAGGGTAAGAGTGGGCCCATGGAACCAAAGCAGAGCCCTGACAGCCTGGAAGAGGGAGCTAACTGACAGAGCCTGCTACAGTTGGTCAGAGAGAATTCCCCAAAGACAACAAAGGAAGGGGAAAAAGTGTGTCTGGGCAACCACAAATCAACATGCAATATCCCCACTCTCTCTCCTCCGGACAGGACTACTGTCCATTGGACGCACTTTTCCAATTTCAGCATCTTTCCTTTTCAGGGCTGGGCGTGGTTGTCCGTGGAACCATTTTTCCTTCAGATGTGTTCATAGCCCTGATGAATTTGTGTAGGCACTTGGCTGCCTCCCATTATGTATTGCTTTCATTAGATCCGTGTTTGCTAAACAGCAGCTGCTGGAGAAGAATCTTAGAATGTTTGCCAAGATCAAGCACCACCTTGGCTATTACTTATCTAATCTTCATCTTTAATTCAACTCAATTTATTTCAAAAAGAACATCTTATTCACTATCCACACCATTGATTGAAAATCTCTTTAAGCTTCTCCAAGGAGTCACAGGAAAAATGATCCACTAGACTATTGATTCTTCCCTAGAATTACATTTGTGTGTGGGTTAAATTAGTTTTAAAAGCCTTTTCTGGTTTTATTGTCTTATCAGATGCTGTGGTTCGGGCAAACCTAGCATTTCAATGATGTGGTTTCTTAGAAGAGTTGTTTTTTTTTTTCCTAGAAAGTCAAACCAACTCTGACCATCATTAATTGTATCAGAGGCAACACAAAAGGAGAGTTTTAAATTCCTTATTTGTTTCAGCCCCCCCCCAAATGAATGGCAAAAAAGAAGACTACAAGTGTAAACAACACCCCCTTTTTCCTGCTTCTCCTCCCCCTCTGCAACCTCCTGAGGGTCAGCCTTATTCAGCCCTGGGAGGTGGGAGGCCCCAGTGGCTTTGAACAGCTGCAGAAACTCCAGAGTCTTGGAAGTTGCTCATCATTAAACCTAGGAGGAGGGAGGAGTGTAGAGAGGGGGTTGGGTGGTCACAAGAAAGATTGCTAAGGGGTGGGTGGAGCATTAGACTGACCCAAAGGCCAACCCATTGAAGGGAAGGAAAAGAGAGAGACAAAGAAACAGAAAAGCAGAAATTTGAATCACAGAGAAGAGAAAGGGCAACACATAGGGGGGCCAAGAAGGAGAAAAAGTCAGAGAAAGACTAAGGGAAGTACAGACAGAAATAGAGGAAGACAAGAAAGGGTAAAGAAAAGTAGTGGGAACTAGCTTCTCTAACCTCCCTGACAGAATGATCACCACTTTATTTATTTATTTATTTATTTATTTATTTATTTATTTATTTATTTATTTATTTGACAGAGATAGACACAGCCAGCGAGAGAGGGAACACAAGCAGGGGGAGTGGGAGAGGAAGAAGCAGGCTCATAGCAGAGGAGCCTGATGTGGGGCTCCATCCCATAACGCCAGGATCACGCCCTGAGCTGAAGGCAGACGCCTAACGACTGCGCCACCCAGACGCCCCGATCACCATTTTCTGAATACCACTCCACTCAACTTTCTTAGGGTAATCTCATTTCTCCCACATCCAAGTCCTTGGCAGGGCTTGCAGGGCACCTAGCTGTCACCTCTCTGTTCAAATCTGGTGGACTTTAGGGATCCAATGCAAGTCCTGGAACAAGGGCAGACATACCTAGAACTGAGATTCAGGAAAACTGGAGACCAAAGGTGAGGTGAACTAGCTGGAAGGCTTTTTCAGAAGTTCTGGCAAAGGATGAGAACTGCACTAGTGGGACACTGAGGAGGGAAAGAAGGGCTGCAATATCATGAAGTCACCAGTTACCTCACAGCCAGCAAAGAGCTTCCTTCACATCCAGGCTTTCATTTTATCTGCTCCATCAGTTCTGTCTTTACAGGGAATATTATATCCATTGTACAAATGAGGAAACTGAGTCTCAGAAAGTGAAAGAGATTTGTCTAAGATCTCTTGGTGCGTCTGTGGAGGAACTAGGACTAGAGCCTAGGTTTTCTGAGCACCTATTAAGTACCAGGCCCAGTCTTGCTACTTTGAACATATATTTGATCCTCACAACAACCTTATAACATTAAGGAGGGATTAATATCCTCATTTCTCACAATTTACACAAATGTACAATTGCTCCTGGACTCCTTGGGTAGAGCAGCCTATTGGCTGTTATTTTTTCTTGGGGTCAAAGCTTCCTAGGGCCTACAGCTTCTTTCCATGGGAAGAGAAACCCCCCATAACCACCCCTACCACTCCCTTGGGGTAGTTGTTCAGGGCTGGAATGAGTCTGAACCTACATATTTGGTAGACCTTAAAGCTGCTCTTAGAAAAGCAGTAATACTCCATTCTTCCAAGGGCTGGGGCTGGGACCCAGGGCTAAGGATTTCCTCAGCATATTCCTTGTGCATTTTCCTCCCTTTACCCTGCTTCCACCCTCATCTAAGCCATCACCATCTCCTACAGGATTACTGCAATGACTTCCTACTAGTCTCTTTGATGAGGACTGTAGACAGTAGTTGTGCAGTTCGTGCACTGCACAAGGGCATCTGGTTGAGGGGCCCAGTAGGGACTGAAATCCAGCCTGTATTTTGGTGCTAAGTCATGCATGCTGGTATGGGGCTCATCTGCAGGAAGAAGGGGCATATTTCTCTTTAGACAAAGGCCTTCTTTCCCAAGCCAAGTGCCATAAGGCTATGTCCACCTGGAGATGGCACCTTTTATAAAGTTACACATTGATAGGCAAATAGCACCTAAACAGCAACCTTTTTCTTGCTTTCACCCTTGCCTCCTTCAACCTGTTCTCACAGCAACAAAGGGGTCCTGTGAAAACTTAAGTCAATCACATCCCTCCTTTGTTCACAATCCTCCTGGTGCTTCTACCTCACTCTGAGTCAAAATCAAAGTCCTTACAGTGGCCTATAAGACCCTATGTGATCTCACCTCCCAATACCTCTATAATTTTAACTCTCCCTTCTCTCTCCCTCATCACTCTATCGCAGCCACACTGGACTTCTCACTGTTTTTTAAACATACCAAGCCCATCTCATTTCAGGATCTCTGTACTTGCTTTTCTTTCTGCCTGGATTCCTTTTCTTCCAGATATCCACATCACTGACTCCTCATCACAGACAATATACCCTCAGTTCTACAAGATCCAAATTAGTACCCGGAGCACATGTTTCTTTGATTATTGATCCTGAGGAATGGGAGGAAAAAAAGGTTTGTGACAGGGGTGCTTGCTGGCTCAGTTGGAAGAGCATGCAAGTCTTGATCTCAGGGTCATGAGTTTGAGCCCCTGTTGGATATAGAGATTACTAAAAATAAATAAATAAACTATTTTTTGAAAAAAGGTTTGTGACATCACTGGAATTGCAGCGAATGCTCTCACTTTCAAAGTTTCCTCCATCATTGCATTACTCACTCAGGATTCAGTCTTAAAAGAGAGCCAAATTTGGGTCAAGTGCCCACATGGTGTCTATACCAGGCGGAAGTAAAAAAAGGATCTGGCCCCATTGGCTTTTGTAACGGGAGCCAGTAGTGGGGAGCAGGTGTTGGGAATTCCCCTCCTGCCAAGACTACACACAGTGGAAAGTATGAAACTAGATAGCCCAAAAACAACAACTGTCATGTTTTTAGGCAATGAAGTAGGAGGCTCAGTCTAAAGTAATTGCTGGACAATTGCCATGAGGAAGTAGAAGGAGGTGGTGAGGTCCTTAAAGGTACTGACTACTATGGCCATCTTGGCAGGAAATGTAAAGCCATGCCAGGGAAAGTGTCAAAGCTGGTTAAAGAAGCAAGAGGCCTAGAGAGTCCTCCTGCCACCAAGTTGAAGATGAATCTTTTCTGGGGAGTTTTTCTTCTCTTTAAAAAAAAAATTTAAAGTCCTTTAAAATTGTTTTAAATCCTGGCTTTCTGGGGCCCAGAATGAGATTGATTTGCTCAATCATGTGGCAGATAGATCCTAGGATGAGCCCCAAAGATTCCCACCTCCTGATGTTCATGCATTTAGACAGACAGAACTTGTAACTTGCTTCTAACCAATAGAACATGGCAAAGGGGATGGGTTGGTCACTCCCATCATAGCATTATGTTACACAGGACTCCACCTAAGAAGACTGGAGTCAGAGAGACTCTTCCTTGCTGGTTCTGAAGAAGCTAGTACCTGTAGCACAGCCTGGTGAGATTCTGATAGAGAACTCAGCTTAACTATGCAGAGACTCTCGACCCACAGAAACTGGGAGATAATAAATGTTATGTGTTGTTTTAAGCCACCAGATTTATGGTAATTTGTTACACAACAGTAGAAAACCAATACAATCATACTCCCCAGTTAGTGACCACATCATCAATCCAGACATGGTACCACATGGAGATAATAATAGCATCTTCCTCATAAGGTTGTTATAAGGATACCTGAGTTTAATTTTATAAAGGGCTTAGAACAGTTCTAAGTACATATATATGTTTTTAGGGTTTTTGTTTGTTTTTTAAAGTGGGAGTGTGGTCTTAATTTTAATTTTATAAAGGTTTTAGGACAGTTCTGGCACATATATGAGTGTTTTTAGGGTTTTTGTTTTTCTTAACTTTTTAATTTTACTTTATTTATTTATTTGTCAGAGAGAGAGTAGAGCACAAGGAGGGGGAGCGGCAGGCAGAGGGAGAAGCAGGCGGAGAGAGAAGCAGGCTTCCGCTGAGCAAGGACCCCGATGTGGGACTCGATGTAGGACTCCATCTGAGGACCCTGGGATCATGACCTGAGCCAAAGGCAGATGCTTAGCTGACTGAGCCACCCAGGCATCCCGGTTTTTGTTTGTTTTTTAAAAGGAGGGTGTGTGGTCCCATCTTCACCCCAATAGCTTCCACATATGCATTATTGAGACTTGCTTCTGTTGTCAATTTTACCATCTCTGCAGATCTCACTGGTTTCTGGACCATTCCTTACCCTATTTGGTATCACAGAGCATCTTATGTTGTGGGCTTAGAAGACAGTATATCTAATTTAGCTGCTTTGGCAAGATCTCTTCATTTTTCATTCTTTTTTTTTTCATTTTTAATTGTGGTAAAATACACATTACATAAAATCTACCATTTTAACCATTTTAAAGTGCACAGTTCAGTGACATTATGCACAATCATCACCAGTATCTATTTCCAGAACATTTTCATTACCCCAAACAGAAGCCCCATGTCCATTAATCTGTCACTCCCTATCCCCCCATCCCTAACTGCTGAAACCACAAATATGTTTCTGTTTCTATGAATTCACCTATTCTGAGCATTTCATACTAATGGAATTGTTGTCAAAACCAATTTCTGTGCTCTGGAGCCAACATATAACAAAAAGACAGAATTTGGGGATAAAGAGGAACAATAGTTTATTACTTTGTCAGGCAAAGGAGGCTGCAGGAGTCCAATGTCTTCAAAACTGCAGACCTACCAGGGGTAGAAGGCTGAGGGGTTTCATAGGAAAATACAGGACCTCGGCAGTTTCGATAGGAATCTAATATGTGCTGCCAGCCGCCTTTGTCCTGTCTTCAATACCGTCTCATGATTAGTGCTAGTGTCGGCTGTCCAAGTCTCCTTACTAACTATACATCGAGGTCAGCAACATGTCAGTATCAATACTGAGTTCCTGAACAAAGGATTCTACAGAAAAAAAAGTGAAGGGGAGGAGGAGGCTTCAAGAATGAGGAAGAGAAAATTTGTTCAGTTTAAAGTCAAGCCTTGCTGAAGCATTAGTGTGTCCATCTTAATTTCCATCCATCTTTACATTTCTATAATGGTTTCAGAATCATAGGATATGTGGCCTTGTACATATGGCTTCTTTCACTTAATATAATGTTTTCAAGGTTCATTCCTGTTATGGCATGTATCAGTTGTTGTTCACTTTTTTAATGGCTGAGTAATATTCCATTGAATGGATATTCTACATTTTGTTTATCTACTCATTAGTTCATGGGCATTTGTGGTGTTACCACCTTTTGGCACTTGTGAATAGTCTTGCTATAAATATTCATGTACAAGGATTTATTTGAAAACCAATTTTCAATTCTTTCAGTAACGTACCAAGGAGTAGAATTTCTAGCTTATGTGATAATTCTATGTTTAACTTGTTGAGGAACCATCAAACAATCCACAGTGGCTACACCATTTTACATTGCCACGAGAAATGTAAGAAGGTTGTAATTTCTCCATATCCTTGCCAAAACTTGTTAATTTATTTTTATTTTTACTATTAACATTATTATTATTACCATCCTGGTAGGTGTGAAGTAGAGTAGAGACACTACTCTACTTCATTGTGTTTATTAAATTTTTTTATTTAAATTCAATTTAATTAATATATATTATATTATTAATTTCAGAAGTAGAATTTAGATTCAGTGCAACTGAATTTAGATGTATGCAACAGATTCATCAGTTGCATAATACCCAGTGCTCGTTACTTCAAGTGCCCTCCTTAATGCCCATCACCCAATTACCTCTTTCCCCACCCACCTCCCCTCCAACAACCCTCATCCATGAGCATGGAATATCTTTCCATCTTTTTATGTCTTCCTCAATGTCTTTCAAGAGTGATTTATAGTTTCTAGAATAAAGGTCCTTTACGTCTTAACAGTCTCTTACAATTTGCTTCCCTCTATGTTTTCTTTTTTTTTTCTTTTTCTTTTTTTTCTAATGATTTTTTATTATATTATGTTAGGCACCATACAGTACATCCCCGGTTTCCAATGTAAGGCTCGATGATTCATTAGTTGCGTATAACACCCAGTGCACCATGCAATACGTGCCCTCCTTACTACCCATCACCGGTCTATCCCATTCCCCCACACCCCTCCCCTCTGAAGCCCTCAGTTTGTTTCTCATAGTCCATAGTCTCTCATGCTTCATTCCCCCTTCTGATTACCCCCCATTTCTTTATCCCTTTCTTCCCCTACTGATCATTCTAGTTCTTATGTTCCATAGATGAGAGAAATCATATGATAGTTGTCTTTCGCTGCTTGACTTATTTCACTTAGCATTATCTCCTCCAGTGCTGTCCATGTTGTAGCAAATGTTGAGAACTCGTTCTTTCTGATAGCTGAGTAATATTCCATTGTATATATGGA
>NW_024423319.1:78459800-78545022 GCF_017311325.1 Ursus maritimus
TGAAACCACAAATATGTTTCTGTTTCTATGAATTCACCTATTCTGAGCATTTCATACTAATGGAATTGTTGTCAAAACCAATTTCTGTGCTCTGGAGCCAACATATAACAAAAAGACAGAATTTGGGGATAAAGAGGAACAATAGTTTATTACTTTGTCAGGCAAAGGAGGCTGCAGGAGTCCAATGTCTTCAAAACTGCAGACCTACCAGGGGTAGAAGGCTGAGGGGTTTCATAGGAAAATACAGGACCTCGGCAGTTTCGATAGGAATCTAATATGTGCTGCCAGCCGCCTTTGTCCTGTCTTCAATACCGTCTCATGATTAGTGCTAGTGTCGGCTGTCCAAGTCTCCTTACTAACTATACATCGAGGTCAGCAACATGTCAGTATCAATACTGAGTTCCTGAACAAAGGATTCTACAGAAAAAAAAGTGAAGGGGAGGAGGAGGCTTCAAGAATGAGGAAGAGAAAATTTGTTCAGTTTAAAGTCAAGCCTTGCTGAAGCATTAGTGTGTCCATCTTAATTTCCATCCATCTTTACATTTCTATAATGGTTTCAGAATCATAGGATATGTGGCCTTGTACATATGGCTTCTTTCACTTAATATAATGTTTTCAAGGTTCATTCCTGTTATGGCATGTATCAGTTGTTGTTCACTTTTTTAATGGCTGAGTAATATTCCATTGAATGGATATTCTACATTTTGTTTATCTACTCATTAGTTCATGGGCATTTGTGGTGTTACCACCTTTTGGCACTTGTGAATAGTCTTGCTATAAATATTCATGTACAAGGATTTATTTGAAAACCAATTTTCAATTCTTTCAGTAACGTACCAAGGAGTAGAATTTCTAGCTTATGTGATAATTCTATGTTTAACTTGTTGAGGAACCATCAAACAATCCACAGTGGCTACACCATTTTACATTGCCACGAGAAATGTAAGAAGGTTGTAATTTCTCCATATCCTTGCCAAAACTTGTTAATTTATTTTTATTTTTACTATTAACATTATTATTATTACCATCCTGGTAGGTGTGAAGTAGAGTAGAGACACTACTCTACTTCATTGTGTTTATTAAATTTTTTTATTTAAATTCAATTTAATTAATATATATTATATTATTAATTTCAGAAGTAGAATTTAGATTCAGTGCAACTGAATTTAGATGTATGCAACAGATTCATCAGTTGCATAATACCCAGTGCTCGTTACTTCAAGTGCCCTCCTTAATGCCCATCACCCAATTACCTCTTTCCCCACCCACCTCCCCTCCAACAACCCTCATCCATGAGCATGGAATATCTTTCCATCTTTTTATGTCTTCCTCAATGTCTTTCAAGAGTGATTTATAGTTTCTAGAATAAAGGTCCTTTACGTCTTAACAGTCTCTTACAATTTGCTTCCCTCTATGTTTTCTTTTTTTTTTCTTTTTCTTTTTTTTCTAATGATTTTTTATTATATTATGTTAGGCACCATACAGTACATCCCCGGTTTCCAATGTAAGGCTCGATGATTCATTAGTTGCGTATAACACCCAGTGCACCATGCAATACGTGCCCTCCTTACTACCCATCACCGGTCTATCCCATTCCCCCACACCCCTCCCCTCTGAAGCCCTCAGTTTGTTTCTCATAGTCCATAGTCTCTCATGCTTCATTCCCCCTTCTGATTACCCCCCATTTCTTTATCCCTTTCTTCCCCTACTGATCATTCTAGTTCTTATGTTCCATAGATGAGAGAAATCATATGATAGTTGTCTTTCGCTGCTTGACTTATTTCACTTAGCATTATCTCCTCCAGTGCTGTCCATGTTGTAGCAAATGTTGAGAACTCGTTCTTTCTGATAGCTGAGTAATATTCCATTGTATATATGGACCACAACTTCTTAATCCAGTGTTGATCATCTGTTGAAGGGCATCTCGGCTCCCTTCGACAATTTGCTATTGCTGGACATTGCTTGCTATATGAACATTAGGGTGCATGGGCCTGTCTCTTACATCTCTGTATCTGTATTTTGGGAGTAAGAATACCCAGTAGTGCAATGGCTGGATCATTAAGGGTACTCAATTTTTGGACTTTTAAGAGGACCTCCCTGTTTCAGAGTGGCTGTACCAACTCATTCCCACACCAATCATGTGAGGAGGGATCCCCTTTCTCCATCTCTCTCCAACATAATTGTTGTTTCTTCCTCGTCCTATTTTTGCCATTCTAACTCCAGGCGTAAGGTGGTATCTCAGTGTGGTTTTTGATTTGGAATCTTGATGTAATGATTTTGACATTTTTCATGTTCTTATAGCACATTGTATTCTTCATTGGAAAGATGTATCTGTTCACTTCTTCTGCGCTCATTTTTGATTTGTTTATTTGGCGTTGCGGCGCCTTTCTTTTAGTGTATATTAGAGTTTGAGAAGTTCTTTCTGTAACGATCTTGGATACCAGTCCTTATCGAGTTCATATTTAGGCATCTCTTCTCCCATTCATGTGGGACACCTCTATTGTTTTGACGTTCGCCGATTGTGCCGAGATTTTAAATCGTTGATGAGATCCATAAGTTCATTTTTATCTTTTTGTTCTCTTGCCTTTGGGGGATGTGTCATGAAAAAGGTTGCTTTGGCCGATGTCGTGGGTTGTTGCCTATGTTCTACTTAGAATTTTGATGGATTCCTGTCTCACATGGTCTTTCATCCTGTTTGGGTTTATTTTGTGTATGAATTGTGAGATAGTGGTCAAGTTTCATTCTCTTGCATAGAGCTGTCCTATCCCAGCACCATTTATTGAAGAGACTGTACTCTTTTCATGACGGATAGTTTTCTTCCTATCAAATAAGTTGCCCAAGAAGCCGAGGTCCATTTCTGGGCTCTCTATTCTGTTCCATTGGTCTATGTGTCTGTTTTTAGTGCCAGTACTATATAATCTTGGTGAGTCTGGCTTTGCGTCAGCTCGAAATCGCGGCATTGTGGATGCTCCCAGCTTTAGTTTTTCCTTTTCAACTAGTTCCTTGGAGATTCGAGAGGCTTTTCTGTTTCCATACAAATTTAAGGACTGTTTGTTCCAGTTCTTTGAAATCGTCCTCAGTATTTTGATCGGGATAGCATTGAAAGTGTAGATTGCTCTGGTAGCATGGACATTTTAACTATGTTAATTCTTCCGATCCATGAGCGCGGTAATACTTTCTCATCTTTTTATGTCTTCCTCAATGTCTTTTAAGAGTAATTTATAGTTTCTGAGAATAAAAGGTCCTTTGCGTCTCGGTTAAGTTAATTCAAGCGAAGTATACGTATGGTTTTTGGTGCTATTGTAAATGGGATGGATTCCTAATTTCTCTTTCTTCGGTCTCGTTATATCGTGTACTAGAAATGCAACTAGAGTTTTCTGAACATTTATTTTGTATCCTGCCACGTTACTGGTGCTCTATAACTTCTAATAGTTTTGGGAGTGGCTTCTTTTGGGTTTTCAAATATAAGTATCATGTCATCTGCAAGAGGCATTTTTGACTTCTTCTATATCAATTTGAATACCTTTGATTCCTTTTTGGATCTTTGATTGCTGTTGGAAGGACTTCTAGTACTATGTTGAATAATAGTGGCGAGATGTGGGCATCCTTGTGTGATTCCTGATCTAGGGAAAGCTTCCAGCTTTCCCCATTGAGAATAATATTTGCAGTAGGCTTTTCATAGATGGCTTTTATGAGATTGAGAAATGTACCTTCTATTCCTCCACTCCTGAAGGCTTTTAATCAGGAAAGGATGCTGTATTTTGTCAAATGCTTTTTTCGGCGTCGATTGAGAGGATCCATATGGTTCCCTTGCGTCTTTTCTTCTTAACGATATGGTGTATCACGCTGATTGATTTCGAATTTGAACCACGCTTGCATCCAGGTATGAATCCGACTTGATCGTGATGGATAATCCTTTTAATGTACTGTTGGATTCTATTGGTGAAAATATCTTATTAGGATTCGCATATTCATTAGGGAAATCAGGTCTGTAATTTTCTGCCTCCTTTTTGAGGTCTTTGCCTTGGTTTGGGGATCAAGGTAATATTGGCTCATAGAAGTGAGTTGTGTACTTTCCTTCTGTTTCTATTTTTAAAGCTTTAGGAGAATAGGTATTATTTGCCTTCTTTGAATGTTTGTCGTGAATTCCCCAGGAACTAATCCGGAGCTGGAGTTTTTGTTATTTGGAAGGTTGTTTATCACTGACTCAATCTCTTCATAATTAATGGCCTGTTTAAAAGATCAATTTCTTCCGGTTTCAATCTTGGTAGTTTTATAGGTTTCCAGGGAAGGATTCATCTCTTCAGATTGTTAGTTTATTGGCATATAGCTGTTGATAAAAATTTCTAATAATCGCTTCCAATTTCAATGGTGCTCTATCAAGTTGACCTCTCCTTTTCATTCATAATTTAAATAATCTGGGTCCTTTCCTCTTTTGTTAGATAAGTCTTGCGTAGTCTGTCAATTTTATTAAGATTCTCTTTTCAGGAAGCAAGCTTCCTGATGTTGATCTGCTCTATGTACTTCTGGTTCTGAAGCGTTGATTTTTTCAGCTATTTTACAGTCAACTCACTATATGATTCTGTTTGCAGCTTTCTGCGGTGCCGGGTGAGAATATAAAAACTGCATTTTAGATTTTTTATTCTTTTAGGTGAAGAGCGGATGGCTTGTATATTTTCCCCCTTAGGACTGCCTTTGCAGTATCCATGGTTTGGACTGTTTGTATTTTTCATTCTCACATTGTCTCCATAAATTGTTTAAATTTGATTTTGTAGTTTCCTGTTTTAGGTCAGTTCTGAGCAGGATGGTTTAGAATCTCCAAGGATGTTTGAGTTTCTTTTTTTCCTCTGCCCCGTGGTTGAGGTTCCGTTTCCAGCGTTGCGCTACGAGAATATACTAAGAGATAATTTATCCATCTTTTTTGTATGGTTAGAGAACTTGTTTTGTGTCCCCAGAACATGGTCATTCACGAGAAATTTCTCATAGGATTTAAAGAACAAGAATGATATTCTCTGGTTCTGGAGAGTGAGTGTTCCTGCATATATCTGTGAGAGATCCAAGCTGTTCAAGTGATGTGACATTCACAGCCTTCGATTCTTTACCTTAGATTTTTGCTAGGGTGTCAATCTATTTCGAAATGGGAGTGTTGAAGTCTCTACTATTAATGTATTTTATTTATATGAATCTCTTTATTCTGGTTAGAGTTGGCTTGTGTTATCTTACTGCTGTATCCCTGTTTGGAGGCATCCTATATTGTATATTGTCATATCCTGCTTTGTATGACTAGCACTAAGAATAATTAATTTTCCCCTTCTGTCTCTAACTATGATTCTGTAGGGGTTTTAAAATCAATTTATCTGATATGAGATTGTCTACCCCAGCTTTCTTTTGGATCATTTGCAGTGAAAAATGGAGTACTCCATCACCTTACTCTCAGTCTGGAATGCATCTTTTTGGGTTTGAAGCTCTAAGTCTCTTGTGATGATACAGTCATGTCTTGTTCTCTTTTTATCAATCTTCCAACCCTGTGCATACTATGGGATGGTTCTAATAAACTTTACATTAAAGACTGATTCTGATAAATATTATGATTTTAATTTTGCCATGTTGCGTTGTAAGAGTCTTTGTTTGTAGTTGGCTGCTGACTTTCTGTTCACTACTCACTCTTGGGGCCTTTTTGCTTTATAGGCAACTGAGCCTTATCTCCTTGTAAGCTGGTTGTATTCAAATTGGTTCGCTGTGGTTGAATGTTCTAAATATCTTTTGATTTCATACAGTTCGAATGTGAACACCCTGGATAAGATCTTGGCTGCATGTCTCTGAAAGAGCTTTCAAAGCCGAACCACAACTAACGCTTTTTCTCTATTCCGTCTGTGTAGAAAGGTCTGCGTAATTCTGTGCTTTTGCCTTGCAATTTGCATTGAGAATTTCTTTACTAGCACTTTTAATACTGTATCCTTGCATCCTAATATTTGCGGAGTATGCGTACACTAAGTGACGTGGCGTAGTGGTTGAAAATCCATGTTGACTTCGGAGGGTCTCCTCTGCCTGCTTGAGACCATGGATGTTTGTTCCGCTTGCTAGATTAGGGAAGTTTTCAGCACAATTTGTTCAAATATCTCTTCAGACCTCTGTCTCCACCCTCGGGGATGCTGATGATTCTCATTGGATGTTTTTCATTGAGTCATTAATCTCCCGTAAAAACCATATATTGGGTGTGGATTTTTTAAGACCATCTTCTATTTTCATTTTTTCCTCTATAACCCATCACTCCAGATTCACTAACCTGCGTTCCTCTGCTATGCGACCCTGGCGTCAGAGCCTCTAGTTTTACCCTGCATTTGGCTCATGTTTTTTAATTTCTGGTCAGATTTCAGTTCTGCATCTCTTAGGAGTTCTATATTCTCAGTAACCTTTTGTTAATAGTTTTCAATTCTACTCATCATTTTGACATCGTTACTCTGAATTCCATTTTTCTGATAATTTGTTTACATCCCATATCCATTTATTCTGTGGCAGAAACCGGGCTACTCACTTCTTTTTCTTTGCTGAGGGGCTTCTCCTTCTTGTCATTCTGATGAGGAGAGGTTAGCGGAGTTGTCCGAGCTAGAGTATTGACTGGAGAGCCGTGCCCCTTGTTTATAGGGATCTTAGGGATGTGGCTTCTTCTTTAAAGATTTTATTTATTTATTTGTGTGGCAGCCAGCCACGAGAGGGAACAGAAGCAGGGGGTGGGAGAGGAAGAAGCAGGCTCCCAGCGGAGGAGCCCGATAAGGGGACTCCTTTCCGGGAATGCCGGGATCACGCCCTAAGCCAAAGGCAGTGGCGCTCAATGACTGCACCACCCAGGCGCCTCGCGGTTGTGGGCTTCTTGTACAGCCTGCCTCAGGGGAGGGGCCTGCAGCGCCAATACTCAGGCGGCCCTGTTTGGTAGGGTCTCCGCGTCCCCTGCGGGGATGGGGATGGTCCCTGAGCGGTATTTCCAGCATTTCTGGCGGCTTCTCTGGCGGTTTTGTCACGTCGCTCAGATGTGGCGATGACGGCAGCCGCCCGCCTCAAACACGTCCAGGGCGGAGGCGCCGATTATCTCTACGTTTGGCCTTTAATGCCTGAAAACCTTTCTGTTGGTGCTGCTTGCAGCCAGCACGGGATGTGCGCTGGCTGGCGTCCCAGCCCTCACTTTTGGGGCCGCGCCTCTGTCCTTTGTGTTTCTAATGCCGCCAGCCATCAGCCGCCCGCAGCGCTCCCGGATCTCCCGGTCTCAGTCTAGATCCAGTGGCGCGCGGGTTCCCGTGTTCGCGAGATGCCTGTGGCCTTCCGGCTCGGTCTCAGTCTGCTGTCTGCCGCGACCACAAACCCGCCTGCTCCCGTGCAGTCAGCTCCGGCTGGCCGACCAGGCCACGGCGGCTCCCTCCCCTTCCCGTTTATCTTCCGATATCTTTTGTCACAGTTTCCATGGCTCCCAGCTTGGCCCCTCTCAATACTCAGCGCTGGAGATGTTCATTTGTAGAGATCCAGATGCGTCTTCCTGCGTCTCAGGCTGGTTCCGTGGTTGTTTAGGCTGGTCTGGTACCTATCCAGCTCGACTCGGGGGACCGGCTGAAAAAGGTGTCTCCTACTCCTCCGCCCTCTTAACTTCCAGCTCCCTCTATGTTTTCAACTAATATTATTTTTCCTTCCCTTCCCCTATGTTCATCTGGTTTATTTCTTAAATTCCACATATGAGTGAAATCATATGGTATTTGTCTTTCTCTGACTGACTTACTTTGCTTAGCATAATACCATCTAGTTCCATCTACATCGTTGCAAATGGCAAGATTTCATTCTTTCTGATGGCTGAGTAATATTGCATTGTATATATGAACCACATCTTCTTTACCCATTCATCTGTCGATGGACATCTAGGTTCCTTCCATAGTTTGGCTATCGTGGACATTGTTGCTATGAACAATGGGGTGCGGGTGCCCCTTTGAATCACTATGTTTCTATCCTTTGGATAAATACCTAGAAGTGCAATTGCTGGGTCATAGGGTAGCTCTATTTTTAACTTTTTAAGGAACCTCCACACTGTTTTCCAGAGTGTCTGTACCAGTTTGCATTCCCACCAACAGTGTAAGAGGGTTCCCCTTTCTCCACATCCTCTCCAACATCTGTTGTTTTCTGACTTGTTAATTTTAGCCATTCTGACTGCTGTGAGGTGGTATCTCATTGTAGTTTTGATTTGTCTTTCTCTGATGCCCGGTGATGTGGAGCATTTTTTCATGTGTCTGTTAGCCATCTGTATGTCTTCTTTGGAGAAATGTCAGTTCATGTCTTTTGCCCATTTCTTGACTGGGCTTTTTGTTTCTTGGGTGTTGAGTTTTGTAAGTTTTTTTTTTTTTAAGTTTTATTTATTTATTTTGACAGAGAGAGACAGCCGGCGAGAGAGGGAACACAAGCAGGGGGAGTGGGAGAGGAAGAAGCAGGCTCCTAGCGGAGAAGCCTGATGTGGGGCTCAATCCCAGAATGCTGGGATCACACCCTGAGCCAAAGGCAGACGCTTAACGACTGTGCCACCCAGGCGCCCCTCATAAGTTCTTTATAGGTTTTAGATACTAGCCCTCTATCTGATAAGACATTTGCAAATATCTTCTCCCATTCCCTAGGTTGCCTTTTAGTTTTGTTGACTGTTTCCTTTGCTGTGCAAAGTCCTTTTATCTTGATGAAGTCCCAATAGTTCATTTTTGCTTTTGTTTCTCTTGCCTTTGGAGACATGTCTAGCAAGAATTTGCTATGACTGAGGTCAAAGAGGTTACTGCCTGTGTTCTTCTCTAGGCTTTTTATGGATTCCTATCTCACATTTAGGTCTTTCATCCATTTTGAATGTATTTTTGTGTATGGTATAAGAAAGTCATCCAGTTTCATTCTTCTGCATGTAGCTGTTCCATTTTCCCAACACTGTTTGTTGAAGAGACTGTCTTTTCTCCATTGGAAATTCTTTCCTGCTTTGTCAAAGATTAGTTAGACCATAGAGTTGAGGGTCCATTTCTGGGTTCTCTATTCTGTTCCATTGATCTCTGTGTCTGTTTTTGTACCAGTACTTTACTGTCTTGATGACTACAGATTTGTAATACAGCTTGAAGTCTGGAATTCTGATGCCTCCAGCTTTGGTTCTCTTTTTCAACATTCCTTTGGCTATTCGGAATCTTTTCTGGTTCCATACAAATTTTAGGATTGTTTGTTCCAGCTCTGTGAAAAAAGTTGGTGGTATTTTGATAGTGATTGCATTGAGTATCAATTGCTCTCGGTACCGTAGACATTTAAATAATATTTCTTCTTCCAATCCATGAGCATAGAACATTTTTCCATTTCTTTGTGTTTTCCTCAATTTCTTTTATGAGTGTTCTATAGTTTCCTGAGTACAGATCCTTTACCTCTATGGTTAGGTTTATTCCTGGGTATCTTATGGTTTTTGGTGCAGTTGTAAATGGGATCGATTCTTTGATTTCTCTTTCTACTGCCTCATTGTTAGTGTATAGAAATGCAGCTGACTTCTGTGCATTGATTTTATATCCTGAGACTTCGTTGAATTTCTCTGTCAGTTTTAGCAATTTTTTGCTGGAGTCTTTCAGGTTTTCTACACAGAATATCATGTTGTGTGCAAAGAGTGAAAGTTTGACTTACTCTTTGCTGATTTGGATGCCCTTTATTTCTTTTTGTTGGGTGATTACTGAGGCTAGGACTTCCAGTACTATGTTGGACAACAGTGGTGAGAGTGGACATCCCTGTCATGTTCCTGACCTCAGAAGGGAAAAGCTCTCAGTTTTTCCCCATTGAGGATGATATTTTCTGTGGGTTTTTTGTATGTGGCTTTTCTGATATTGAGGTATGTTCCCTTTATCCCTGCTAGGTAGAGAGTTTTTATCAAGAAAGGATGCTATATTTTGTCAAATGACTTTTCTGCATCTCCTGAGAGGATCATAAGGTTCTTGTCCTTTCTTTTCTTAATGTGGTGTATCACATTGATTGATTTGCCAATGTTTAACTACCTTGCAGTTCAGGAATAAATCCCACTTGGTTATGGTTAATATCCTTTTAATGTATGTTGGATCCTATTAGCTAGTATCTCGTTGAGAATTTTTGCATACATGTTCATCAGGGATATTGGTTTGTAATTATCCTTTTTAGTGGGTATTTGTCTGGTTTGGGGATCAAGGTAATGCTGGCCTCATAGATCGAGTTTGGAAGTTTTCCTTCCATTTCTATTTTTTCGAACAGTTTCAGAAGAGTAGGTATTAATTCTTCTTTAAATGTTTGATAAAATTCCCCTGGGAAGCCATCCACCCCTAGACTCTTGTTTGTTAGGAGATTTTTGATTACTGATTCAATTTCTTTGCTGTTTATGGGTCTGTTCAGCTTCTCTATTTCTTCCTGTTTTAATTTTGGTAGTTTCTATGTTTCTAGGAATGCATCCATTTCTTCCAGATTGCCTAATTTATTGACATAGAATTGTTCATAATATTCTCTTATAATTCTTTGTATTTCTTTGGCGTTGGTTGTGATCTCTCTTCTTTCATTCATGATTTTATTTATTTTGGTCCTTTCTGTTTTCTTTTTTATAAGTCTGGCTAGGAGTTTATCAATCTGATTAATTCTTTTGAAGAACCAGCTCCTAGGTTCATGCCCTGAGCCGAAGGCAGACACTTAACGACTGAGCCACCCAGGCGCCCCATGTCCATGTATTTTTTAATTTGTCTTTAATTTCCTGGTTGACCCATTCATTCTTTAGTAAGATGCTCTTTAACCTCCTCACATTTGTGTCCTTCTAAATTTTTTCTTGTAGTTGACTTCACGTTTTACAGCATTATGGTCTGGGGGTGCCTGGGTGGCTCAGTCGGTTAAGCATCTGCCTTCACCTCCAGTCATGATCCAGGGTCCTGGAATTGAGCCCCACCTCAGGCTCTCTGCTCAGCGGAGAGCCTGATTCTCTCTCTCCCTCTGTGGCTCCCCCTGTTTGTGCACTCACTCTCTCTTTCTCTGTCAAATAAATAAATAAATAAAATCTTAAAAAATAAAGCATTGTGGTCTGAAAATATGCATGGAATAATCTCAGCGGTTTTTTTGTACCAGTTGAGACCTTATCTGCAACCCAGTATGTGATCTGTTCTGGATAATGCTCCATGTGCACCTGGAAGAATGTGATTCTGCTGCTTTAGGATGAAATTCTCTGACTATATCTGTGGAGTCCATCTGTTTCAGTGTGACATTCAAAGTCCTTGTTTCCTTATTGATCTTCTGCTTAGATGATTTGTCTATTGCTGTGAGTGGGGTGTTAAAGTCACCTATTATTATTGTATTATTATCAATGAGATTCTTTAACTTTTTAATTAATTGGCTTATATATTTGGCTGTTCCCACATTGGGGACACAAATATTTACAATTCACTTTTATTACGATATAGTGTCCTTCATCTCTTATTACAGTCTTTGGTTTAAAATCTAGTTTGTTTGATATAAGGATTGCTACTCCAGCTTTCTTTTGATGTCCATTACCATAATAGATTGTTTTCCACCCCCTCACTTTCTTTTTTTTTATTATATTATGTTAGTCACCATGCAGTACATCCTTAGTTTTTGATGTAAAGTTCCATGATTCATTACTTGCGTATAACACCCAGTGCACCATGCAATACATGCCCTCCTTAATACCCATCACCAGTCTATCCCATTTCCCCGCCCCCCTCCCCTCTGAAGCCCTCAGTTTGTTTCCCAGAGTCCATAGTCCACCCCCTCACTTTCAATCTGGAGGTGTCTTTGGGTCTAAAATGAGTCTCTTGTAAACAGCATATCAATGGGTCTTTTTTTTTTTTATCCATTCTGATATCCTATGTCTTTTGATTGGAACATTTAGTCTACTTACATTCAGAGTAATTATTGGAAGATATGAAGTTAGTGCCACTGTACAACCTGTAAAGTCACTGTTCCTGTAGATTGTCTCTGTTCCTTTCTGGTCTTTGTTACTTTTGGGCTCTGTCTTTGCTCGAAGGATCCCCTTTAATATTTCTTGCAGGGCTGGTTTAGTGTTCACAAATTCCTTTAGCTTCTGTTTGTCCTGGAAATTCTTTATCTCTCCTTCTGTTCTGAATGACAACCTTGCTGGATAAAGTATTCTTGGCTGCATATTTTTCTCATATAGCACATTGAATATATCGTGCTAGTCCTTTCTGGCTTTCCAGGTCTCTTTGGACAGGTCTGCTGCCAACCTCATGTGTCTACCCTTGTAGATTAAAGATCTCTTGTCCTGAACTGCTTTCAGGATCTTCTCTTTATTTTTGAACTTTGCAAGCTTCACTATAATATGTCAAGGTGTTGACCAATTTTAATTGATTTTGACAGGGTTCTCTGTGACTCCTGGACTTGAATGCCTGTTTCTTTCCCCAGATTAGGGAAGTTCCTAGCCAGAATTTGTTCAAATACCTTTTGCCCCTCTATCCCTCTGTTCATATTCTGGGACTCCTACTATCCAGATATTATTTTGCTTTATGGAATCACTGAGTTCTCGAAGTCTCCCTTTATATTCCAGTAGTTGTCTTTCTCTCTTCTTTTCAGCTTCCTTATTTTCCATCATTTTATCTTCTGTATCATTGACTCTCTCTTCGGCCTCATTTATCCTCACTTTTAGAGCCTCCATTTGGGACTTCAGCTCAGTAATAGCATTTTTAACTTGGGCCTGATTAGATTTTAGTTCTTTTATTTCTATGGTAAGGGATTCTCTACTGTCTTCCATGCTCTTTTCAAGCCCAGCTAGTATCTTTATAATGGTTGTTTTAAATTCTAGTTCAGACATCTTACTTATATCTGTATTGATTAAACCCCTGGCAGTGAATTGGGGTGAATTTCTCCATCTCATCATTTTGTCCAGAAAGCAATAGAAGAGAGAGAAAAGACAACAATAACAATAACAACAACAGGAAAAAAAAACAGAGGAAAACAAAAACAAAACAAAATAAGAAAAAATCAAACAAGAAACAAAACAGAGCAAAACAAAAAACTAGATCCTGGGTATATTTTGGTCTGCTTATTCAAACAAACTACATTCCAAAATAGGAGAGAAAGAAAAACTCATATATATACAAAAATAAAATACAATGAAAAGAAACAATAAATAAATAAATAAATAAATAAATAAATAAATAAAATATTAGGGGTAACTGGATGGCTCAGTCAGTTAAGCATCTGCCTTCGGCTCAGGTCATGGTCTCAGCATCCTGGGATCAAGCCCTGTGTCAGGCTCCCTGCTCAGTGGGGGGTCTGCCACTCCCTCTTCCTCCGTCCCTCCCCCTGCTTGTGCTCTCTCTCTCTGTCTCTCTTTCTCTCAAATAAGTAAAATCTTTAATAATAAATAAATTAATTAAAATTAAAATTAAAAAAATAAAAAATGAATTGAAAAAATGAGAAAACGGATGAAGAAAATAACACCAAAAGACTAAAGAATTAAAAAAAAAAACCACGAATGCTCTACACTGTTTTCCCCAAGAGCTGAATCTTCACAGTTCTCTATTATCAGTAAACTTGGTGCTAGCTAGTTGCTCCTCCTGGTCTTCTGGGTGAGGGGCCTATGGCACTGGTTCTCAGGTGCCTTTGCCCTGATGGAATTGTGCCTCCCTTGCCAGGGGGGCGGGCTCAGTGTTAGGTGCTCCAAATTGCACTATGTGGTGCTGTTTTGCTCCCTGAATGCTTTCAGCATTGATAGGCAGGATGAAAATGGCGGCGCCCCACTTTCTAGCCCTGGAGCTGAAAGTTCATGCCCCCACTCTTCAGTAAGCCCTCACAAAAAAGCAGTCAATCACTTTTGTGTCCCCGGTTTCTGTCCACACTCTGTGTTCACCCAGCCTGTGACTGACTGAGCGATTGTATTTCAGGCACACGACTGAGTTTCAAGTCTCCAAATTTTACAGACTCAGGCAGCAGGGACCCAAACTGTTCCTCCCTCCTAGGGGAGGAAGGGGTGTCTTGCCTGGCTTTTGCCTATTGCTGGGCCCCTGCCAGGAATGCAGTCGCACCACTGTGCAGCGGTTCACAGTTTATGGCAACAAAGAGCAGAAATTCGGCACCTAGACCCGCTATTTTCAGCCAGCTTCCCAGCTCCAATGCCTGGAAATGGTGCAGCCTCAGGCACCCCTTTTCTTCTTGTGACCCCGGGGGATCCTGTGACCACACTCTCCCACCTGGGATTCTACCCTGCTTTGCTACCTGAGCACCTTTAAGCCAGGGACATCCCCCACTGTAGCAAACTCCTTAAAGTTCCAATTGGCCCTCCGCTGCTTATAATAGTTTTTGGTAGCCTCCTTAAGCTGGGTCCCTCTCCTCCACTGTATCCTCGTATATATCACTCCAGATTCATGTCTCTGGACCTCCTACCTTCCAAAACATGGTTGCTTTTCTATTTGTAGAATGCAGCATTTCTTTTCTTAGATCTCTGATTGATTTCGCAGGTGTTCAGAATGATTTGATAACTATCTAGCTGAATTCCAGGGACCAGAGGAACTTAGGGTTCCCTACTCCTCCACCATCTTAACTCCTCTTCCTCATTGTGCTTTGATTTGCATTGGTATATCTTCTTTGGATAAATGTGTATTCAAGTCTTTTGCCCATTTTTGATTGAGTTACTTGTTTTTTTGTTGTTGAGTTCAGGAATTTGTTTCATATTCTGGACATTAGTCCCTTATCAGATATATAAATTGCAAATATATTCTCCCATTCTGGGAGTTGTCTTTTCGCCCTTTTGATAGTGTCCTTTGATGTACAAAAATCTAAATTTTGATGAGACCTAATTTATACATTTTTTTCTTTAGTTTCTTATGATTTTGGATTATATTTAAGAAAACATTGCCATATCCAAGATTATGAAGATTTGTACTTATGTTTTCTTCAAAGAGTTTCACAGTTTGAACTCTTATATTGGTTCTTATATAGGTCTTTGATCCATTTTGAGTTCATTTTTGTATATGGTGTGAGGTAAGATGCAATTTCATTCTTTTTGCATATAAATAACCCATTCTCCCAGCACCATCTGTTAAAAAAAAAGTTCTAGGGGCACCTGGGCGGCTCAGTCAGTTAAGTGTCCGACTCTTTATTTCAGCTCAGGTCATGATCTCAGGGTCATGAGATCAAACCCGTGTTTGATCGTTTAACATCTTTTCTCTCCCTCTCTCTCTGCCCCTCCCCCCTCTCGAAAAACAAAACAAAATGAAGAATTGTTCCTATTGAATGATCTTGGCAAGTTTGTTGAAAATAAGTTGACCTTAGACATATGGGTTTATTTCTGGACTCTAAATTCTGTTTCAGTAATCTGTATATCTATCTTTATGTCATTACTGTTTTAGTTACTATAGTTTTGAACTCGAGAAGTGAACCTTCTGAATTTGTTATTCTTTTTCAAGATGATTTTGAACTATTCAGAAAACCCTTTTAATTTTTAAATATCTACTATCTACATCACTTCCTGAACCCTACAGTTAGTTTGGGCTTTCAAGAACCATAACACTCCTTTAGCCTTAGAGCAGTCTTATATGTATTAAATATACAATCCCTCTAATTTTCTAATCCTGATGAGTACTTATAGGATAGACTAAAGAATGACAATGTCCTGTTGATTTCTCTGAGTACAAAAATCTGCAGTTAACTGGAAATGCTACCTAAATGTTTTTAAAGAGTACTTCTTCCAGATAGCTTTAAAAACTGAAACATGGAGTTGCAATCATTCTGTTGCTGATGTAAAAAGGGTCAGTAGTTCAGACTTCATTTACTTGAAAAACACAGGAGGTGATGCAACCTGAATTCAACCCAAAGGGCCTAGAGAAGTTTCTCTTCACAAAGCATTCTCATCTGGCGAAGTGAGCTGTGGGAACTCTAAACTGTTTGTTACATATGTAACTAGGCTTATATTTTTTCTTCTTGCTTTCATAAAAAAAAAAAAGTTAGAGTTGATTGCCATGTTGAAGATCACTCCAAAACTCATGACAAATTAACAACAGCAGCATTCTTAATTACATTTCCTTTAAACTTAAAAAAATTTTTTTATTATATTATGTTAGTCACCATACAGTACATCATTAGTTTTTGATGTAGTGTTCCATGATTCATTGTTTGCCTATAACATCCAGTGCTCCATGCAATACGTGCCCTCCTTAATACCCATCACCGGCCTAGCCCAATCCCCCACCCCCCCTCCCCTCTGAAACTCTCAGTTTGTTTCCCAGAGTCATTTCCCCTTCTGTTTACCCCCCCTTCATTTTTCCCTTCCTTCTCCTACCAATCTCCCTGCTATTCCTTATGTTCCATAAATGAGTGAAACCATATGATAATTGTCTTTCTCTGCTTGACTTATTTCACTTAACATAATCTCCTCCAGTCCTGTCCATGTTGCTGCAAATGTTCTTTCTGATGGCTGAGTAATATTCCATTGTATATATGGACCACATCTTCTTTATCCATTCATCTGTTGAAGGGCATCTCGGCTCCTTCCACAGTTTAGCTATTGCAGACAATGCTGTTATGAACATTGGGGTGCATATGGCCCTTCTCTTCACTACGTCTGTATCTTTGGGGTAAATACCCAGTAGTGCAATGGCTGGATCATAGGGTAGCTCAATTTTTAACTTTTTAAGGGACCTCCACACTGTTTTCCAAAGTGGCTGTACCAACTTACATTCCCACCAACAGTGTAAGAGGGATCCCCTTTCTCCACATCCTCTCCAACATTTGTTGTTTCTTGCCTTGTCAATTTTTGCCATTCTAACTGGCGTAAGGTGGTATCTCAATGTGGTTTTGATTTGAATTTCCCTGATGGCTAATGATGTTGAACATTTTTTCATGTGTCTGTTAGCCATTTGTATGTCTTCATTGGAAAAGTGTTCATATCTTCTGCCCATTTTTTGATTTATTTGTTTCTCGCGTATTGAGCACTTTACATTTTTATTTAACTGAAAAATGTTTTTATATAATTGTAGATTCACATGCAGTTGTAAGAAATAATATAGACATCCCTCCTTCACTTTACCTAGTTTCTCCTAATGGTAACATTTTACAAAACTTTACAAAAAATATACAAAAGTATAATATCATACCCAGAATGTTGAGATTGATACTATCTACTGATTTTATTCAGATTTTCTGTTTTGCTAATACCTGTGTGTGGGTGTGTATAAGTGTGTTTTAAATTCTATACAATCTTATTACCTGTATAATTTCATGTGTCTACCACCACAGTCAAGATACAAACAGTTCCAACAGCATAGGATCCCTCATGTTGGTTTTATAACCACCTCCACCTCCCTACTGTGCCCCCCTTCAATCCCACCCTGGAAACCACTAATCTGTCCTCAAATTATAAAATGTTGTCATTTCAAAAATGTTATATTGATCAAATCATACAGTATGTAATCTTTGGGGATTTACTTCTTTTACTCATTGTAATTCCCTACAAGATTCACCGAAATTGTTTTATGTATTGATAGTTCAACCCTTTTCTTTTTAAAAAAATTGTATTTGAATATAGTTGACAATGTTACTTTAGTTTCAGGTGTACAGCAGAGTGATTCAACTTCTCTATATGTTACCCTATACTCATCACAAGTGGGCTACCATTTGCCGCCATACAATGTTATTACAATATTGTTGACTAGATTCCCTACGCTGTGCCTTTTATTCCCGTGACTTCTTCATTCCATAACTGAAAGCCTATATCTCCCTCACCCCTTCACCCATTTTGCCCATCCGCCACCCTCTCCTTTCTGGGAACCATCAGTTTGTTCTCTGCATTTACAGGTTTGATTCTGTTTTTTGCCTCTTTGTTTGTTTATTCATTTGTTTTTTAGATTCCACATATAAGTGAAATCGTATGGTACTTGTCTTTCTCAATCTGACTTCTTTCACTTAACATCATACCCTGTAGGTCCACCCATGTCTCAAATGGCACAATCTCATCATTTTTTATGGTTGCATAATACTTCACCATATATATACGTATATATACATATATATGATATATGTAAATATTGTATATATTATAAATAGTGCTGCTATAAACATAGGAGTGCATAGATCTTTTTGCATTAGTGCTTTCATTTTCTTTTGGTAAATAGGAGTGGAAATATTGGATCATACAGCATTTCTATTTTTAATTTTTTGAGGAACTTCTATACTGTTTTCCACTGTGACTGTACCAATTTGCGTTCCAACCAACAGTGTGTGAGAGTTCCTTTTTCTCCACATCCTTTGATTTTAGCCATTCCGACAGGCGTGAGAGGATATCTTACTGTGGTTTTGATTTGCATTTCACTGATGATTAGTGATGAGCATCTTTTCATGTGCCTGTTAACTACCTGTATGACTTCTTTTAAAAAAATGTATTGAAGTCCTTTGCCCATTTTTTAACCAGATTGTTTCATTTTTTGGTGTTGAGCTGTGTAAGTTCTTTATTTATTTTGGATATTAACCCCTTATCAGATATGTCATTTGCAAATATCTTCTCCCATTCAGTAGGTTGACTTGTCTTTTTGTTGATGGTTTCCTTTGCTGTGCAAAAGTTTTAATTTTGATATAGTCCCAGTAGTTTATTTTTGTTGTTTTCCTTGCCTTAGAAGACATATCCAGAAAAATGTTGCTACCGCTGATGTCGAGGAAATTACTGCCTATGTTTTCTTCTGGGATTTTTATGGTTTCTGGTCTCATAGTAAAGTCCTTACTCCATTTTGAGTTTACATATGTGTGTGGTGTAAGAATGTGGTCCAGTTTCATTCTTTTGCATGTAGCTGTGCAGTTTTCCCAACACTATTTATTGAAGAGATTGTCTTTTGCCCATTGTATATTCTTACCTCCCTTGTTGTAGTTTAATTAACCATATAAGCATGGGTTTATTTCTGGGCTTTCTATTCTGTTCTATTTATCTATGTGTCTACTTTTGTGCTAGTTCCATACTGTTTTGATTACAGCTTTATAATGACAATATATCTTGAAATGTGATACTTCCACCTTTAGCTCTGGCTATTTGAGGTCTTTTGTGATTTCATACAAATTTTAGTATTTAGTATTATTTGCTCTAGTTCTGTGAAAAATGTTGTTGATATTATGATAGGGATTGCATTGAAACTGCAGGCTCCTTTGGGAAGTAATATTTGTTCTTCCAATCCATGAGCATGGGATATCTTTCCATCTGTTTGTGTCATCTTCAATTTCTTTCATCAGTGTTTTACAGTTTTCAGAGTATGAGTCTTTCCCCTCCATGGTTAAGTTTATTCCTAGGTATCTTATGCTTTTTGATGCAATTATAAATGGAATAATTTTCTTAATTTCTCTTTCTGCTACTTCATTATTAGTGTATAGAAACACTACCAATTTCTTGTTATCAATTTTGTATCCTGAAACTTTACTGAACTCATTTACCAGTTCTAGTACTTTTTTGGTGGAGTTTGTAGGGTTTGCTATGCATATTATGTCATCTGCAAATAGCGACAGTTTAACTTCTTTACCAATAAGGATATCTTTTAATTCTCTTTCTTGTCTGATTGCATGACTGGGACTTCTAGTAATAGTTCATTCCTTTTCATTGGTGAGTAGTATTCAGCAAAATGGGTGTCCCACAGTGAATGTAACCATTGACCCATTGAAGGACATCTGGACTGATTTTAGTTTTTGGCTATTACAGATAAAGTTGATATGAATATTCATGTACATGTGTGAACTTAAGTTTTCATTCCTCTGTGTTAAAGGCCCAGAAGTACAATTGATGGGTAATATGGTAACTGTATATTTAGCTTTCTTTAAAGAAACCACAAACTCTTTTCCAGAGTAGTTATACCATTTCACATTCCTACCAGGATTATGAGTGGTCCAGATTCTCCGCATCATCACCAGCATTTGGTGTTGTCACTGCTTTAATTTTAAACATTCTGATAGGTATGCAGTGAAATCTCATTATGGTTTTAATTGGTATTCCCCTAATGGCTACTGGAGTTGAACATCTTTTCACATGTTTCTTTGCCAACTTTGTATCCTCTTAAGTGAAATGCCTCCTCATCTTTTGTCCATTTTCTAGCTGATTTTTTTATTTTTTATTTTATTTATTTATTTGAGAAAGAGAGAGCATGTGCACAAGTGGGGGAGGGGCAGAGGGAGAGGGAGAAGCAGACTCCCCTTAAGCAGGAAGCCCGACGTGGGGCTCAAGCCCAAGACCCCAGGATCATGACTTAAACCAAAGGCAGACACCCAACCAACTGAGCCACCCAGGTGCCCCTGAATTTTCCTTTTCTATCGAGTTTTGAGAGCTCCTTGTTATATTCTACATACTAGTGTATCAGTTCTAGCAGTTTTTTCATGGAGTCTTTAGTGTTTTCTATATATATAGTGTTATGTCATCTGTAAATAGTGAAAGGTTTACTTTTTCCTTGCTAATTTGGATGCCTTTTATTTCTTTTTGTTGTCTGATTGATGAGCTAGGACTTCCAGTACTATATTTAATAAAAATTATGAGAGTGGACATCCCTGTCTTTTTCCTGAATATAGAGGAAAAGCTCTCAGTTTTCCCCCATGGACTATGATGTTCGCTGTGGGTTTTTCATCTATGGCCTTTATTATGTTGAGGTATGTTCCTTCTAAACCTACTTTATTGAGGGTTTTTATCATGAATGGATGTTGTACATTGTCAAATGCTTTTTCTACATCTATTAAAATGATCATATGGTTCTTATCCTTTCTTTTATTAATATGATGTATTGTATTGATTGATTGGCAAAGGTTGGACCACACTTGCAACCCAGGAATAAATCTCCTTTTATTGTGCTGAATGATTTTTTAAATATATTGTTGGATTCAGTTTGCTAGTACTTTGTGGAGAATTTTTGCATCCATGTTCATCAAGGATGTTGCCCTGTGGTTCTCTTTTTTAGTGGTTTCTTTTTAATTATTTTTTATTTATCTTTTTTTAGAGGGAGAGAGAGTGAGCACGAGTGGGGGGGAAGGGCAGAGAGAGAATCTTAAGCAGGCTTCACACTCAGCACAGAGTTGGATGTGGGGCTCAATCTTATGTCCCTGAGATCATGACATGAACTGAAATTGAGAGTCGGTTGCTTAACCAACTGAGCCACCCAGGCGCCCCGCTTTTTAGTGTTTTCTTTATCTGGTTTTGGTATCAGGGTAATGCCGGCCTTTAAAATGAATTTGGAAGTTTTTCTTCCTTTTCTATTTTTTGGAATAGTTTGAGAACAATAGGTATTAACTCTTCTTTAGATGTTTGGTAGAATTCTGCTGTGAAGCCATTTGGCCCTGGATTTTTGTTTTTGGGATTTTTTTTTTTTTTACTATTTATTCGATTTCTTTGCTGGTTAATAGTCTGTTCAAGTTTTCTATTTCTTCCTGTTTCTGTTTTATGTTTCTAGGAATTTATCCACTTTTTCTACTTTGTCCAATTTGTTGGTATATAGTTTTTCATAATATTCTCTTATAATTCTTTGTATTTTTGTGGTGTTGGTTGTTATTTCTCCTCTGTCATTTGCAATTTTATTTATTTGGATTCTTTCTCTTTTCTTTTTGATAAGTCTGGCTAGAGTTTTATCAATATTCTTAAGTTATTCAATGAACCAGCTCCTTATTTCATTGATCTGTTCTATTGTTTTGTTAGTTTCTAGATCATTAATTTCTGCTCTCATCTTTATTATTTCTTTCCATATGCTGGCTTTAAGCTTTGTTTGTTGTTCTTTTTTCTACCTCCTTTAGGTGTAAGGTTTAGTTGTTTATTTCAGATCTTTCTTGCTTTTTGAGGTAGGCCTGTATTTCTATACACTTACCTCTTAGGATCACTTTTGCTTCATCCCAAAGGTTTTGGGCCATTGTATTTTCTTTTTCATTTGTTTCCATGTACTTTTTAATTTTTTCTTCGATTCCCTGGTTGAGCCATTCATTGTTTAGTAGAATGCTGTTTAACCTCCATGTAACTGTGGTCTTTCCAGATTTTTTCTTGTGGTTGACTTTCAGTTTCAGAGCATTGTGGTCAGGAAAGGTGCATGGTATGACTTCAATGTTTTTGTATTTGTTGAGACCTGTTTTGTGACCTAGTATGTTATGCAGAATGTCCCATGTGCATTTGAAAATCATGTGTATTCTGCTGTTTTAGGATGAAATGTTCTGAACATTTCTATTAGGTCCATCTTGTCCAGCGTGTCATTCAAAGTCATTATTTCCTTGTTCATTTTCTGTTTAGATGCTCTTCCCACTGATGTAAGTGGGGTGTTAAAATCCCTTACTGTTGTTGTATGATTATCAATTAGTTCCTTTATTTTTGTTACTTGTTTTGTATATTTGGGTGCTCCCATGTTGCATGCATAAATGTTTAAAATTGTTATATCTTCCTGTTGGATCTTCCCCTTTCCTATGGTATAGTGCCTTTCTTTTTCTCTTGTTATGTCTTTTTTAAAAGATTTTATTTATTATTTATTTTTAGAGAGAGAGAGAGAAAGCATGCACGTGTGGAGGGAGGGGTCAAGGGGGAGAAGGAGGGAGAAAAAGGGAGAAAGAGAATCTCTCAAGCAGACTCCATGCTGAGCACAGAGCCCAATGTGGGGCTCAAGTCCACAACCCTGAGATCATGAACTAAGCTGAAACCAAGAGTTGGACACTCAACTGACTGAGCCACCCAAGCGTCTCATTGTTAAGTCTTTTTCTAAAGTCTAATTTGTCTGATTACAAGTATTGCTACTCTGGCTTTCTTTTGACTTCCATTTTTGTGATGAATGTTTCCCCATCCCCTCACTTTCAATCTGCAGTTGTCTTTAGGTCTCTATTGAGTCTCTTGTAGGTAGCATATAGATGGGTTTTTTTTTTTTCTCCTTCGGTCCATTCTGTCACCCTATGTCTTTTGATTGGAATATTTAGTCTGTTTACCTTCAAAGTAATTATCAATATATATTTATTGCCATTTTATTACCTTTTTGTGATTGTTTCTGGAGATTTCTTCTGTTCTTTTCTTGTCCTTGTCAATTTTGGTCTCTACTTTCCACTCCAAGAGTCCCCTTTAATATTTCTTGCAGGGCCTGTTTAGAAGTCATGAACTCCTTTAGTTTTTTGTTTGGGGAAACTATTTCTCCTTGAATTCTGAATGATAGTCTTACTAGATAGAGTGTTCTTGGCTGCAGATTTTTCCCATTCAGCACTCTGAATATATCATGCCACTGTCTTCTGGCTTGCCAAGTTTCTGTTGTGAAATCTCTGGTTAGCCTTATAGGCTTTCCCTTGTAAGTTAAGGACTCCTTTTGTCTTGCTGCTTTTAAATTTTGTCTTTATCACTATATTTTGTAAAATTAATTATAATATGTCTTGGTGTTGGCCTGCTTTTATTGATTTTGATGAGAGTTCTCTTTGCTTCCTTGATCTGGATATCTTTTTCCTTCCCCAGATTAGGGAAGTTTTCAGCTGTTATTTCTTCAAATAAGTTTTCTGTCCCATTTGTCTCTCTTCTTCTGAGACTCCTATAATACAAATGTTATTACATCTGATGGAGTCACTAAGTTCCCGAAGTCTATTCTCATGTTACATAATCCTTCTTTCTCTCTTTTGTTGAACTTCATTACTTTCTATTACTTTGCCTTCTAGGTCATTAATTTGTTCCTCTGCTTCTTCCAGCCTGCTGTTCATTGCATCAAGCCTGTTTCTAATCTTGTTTATTGCACTCTTCATCTCTGATTAATTCATTTTTAGGTCTTTTATATCTGTGGTGTGGGTCTCACTGATGGCTTGTATTCTTTTCTCAAGCCCAGTGTCTATCCTTCTGATTGTCACTTTAAATTCCCCATTAGGTGTGTTATTTATATCTGTTTCACTTTGATTTCTGACCATGGTCTTTTTTTAAAAAGATTTTATTTATTTATTTGAGAGAGAGCACAGTGGGATGAGGGGCAGAGGGAAAAAGCAGACTCCTTGTTGAGCAAGGAACCCAATGTGGGGCTTGATCCTGGGACTCTGGGATCATGACCTGAGCCAAAGGCCGATGCTCAACTGACTGAGCCACCCATTCACCCTTCTGACCATGGTCTTATCTTGTTCTTTCATTAGAGGATAAATTCCTCTAGCTTCACATTTTGTCTGTCTCTGCCTTTTTCTGTGTGTTAGAAAAACCAGTTATGTCTCCTGCTCCTGAAAGTAATGGCTTTATGACAAAGAGATCATATAATGCCCAGAGTCTGGTGCTTCAGGGAATGCCTCTGGTGTGTGCTGCATGTGCTCTGCTGTTGTGTTTTGGCCACTCTATCCTTCAGGCCAGTCATCTGCATAGGCTCTCTTTGCTTACTGTGGGCAGCGTTTGGTCCCTGGCCTGAATGTGGCAAATTTTAACTCCCTGTGCTCTGGTCTGCTTGTGAAACGAGACCTGTCACCACCTCCAGCAGACCTGAGGCCCTGCAAAACTCTCCTGTCAGGAGATGTGTGGGCAGGGGTTTGTACTGGTCTTCTGGGAGAGGGGCCTGCCTTGCTGGGACCAAAGCAAGTGTGACTGAGAAGGGCAGTCCTTTAAGAGTGCAGGGGGATGGGGCTTGTAAGCAAGTTAGTCATCCAGTGCTGGTGCTGTGCTGCTTCCCCTAGGTGGCTCTGTGTTTATGCTGAGGGGCAGGGGAGGGAAAAGGTGCCAGGCAGCTCCTTTGTTCCTGAAGAGGTGTCTCCTTGAACACTGCCCCCCAGGGATGTGCTCTGAGAAGAGCAAATAATCTTCCTACTGCTCTCAGGTGCTCTCCAGATTGCTGTTTCCTTGCTGTCTGCCCTTGAGTTGTTTGCCTGCCTTCTCTCCAGGAGCAACACAGTGTCCTCTGGGCTCAATCCCAGCCAAGCCCAGTGACCTTTAAAACCCCACACTTTAAGCCCTTCTGGTTGCAAGAACTCATGAAATTCAACTCCTTTCATTTTCCAAGCCAATGGCTTTGGGAAATGTTCTCTTTGTGTGTTCCCCTGTGTGCTCCTGTCTCTCTTACCCTTCACCACAACCAAGTCTCCCTCCCCTCCACAGCATCTGTGATCCTTTTCTCCTCTAAATTTCATCTCTGCACTTCCTACTTTCTTTGATGTGGCATCTTCTCTCCCTTTAGTTGTGGAGTTTGTTCTGTCAGTCTTCAGGTTGATTTCTGGAGTGTTTAGGATGATTTGGTTATCTAGTTGTGCTCATGGGATGAGGCTTCTACTCTGCTGCCCTCTTCCTCTCCCTGAAAAGATTTATTGTATTTGCTATTCTCAGTGCAATTAAATACATTATCAATAGGGTTGATGTGCATTTTCCTAAGATCCAGAGCTGGTGTGGAATTCTTAAATAAGTCAGTGAAACAAATAAACCCATGGGTCATAGCTGTTTATGCAGATGATGCCCAATCTTTATTTCCAGCCCAGATTTCTTCCCTGAGCTCCAGATCCAGGTCTCCAATTACCTACCGGACATTTCTCTGTGAATGTCCCATAAGCACCTCAAATTCAACAAATACTGCTAAACTCTCCATCTTCCTTTTTAAAAGACTTTATTTATTTGAGAGAGTGAGAGCATGAGTGGGTGTGAGATGGGCAGAGGGAGAGGGAGAGGGAGAGGGAGAAGCAGACTCCCTGCTGAGCAGAGAGCCTGATGCAGGGCTCAATCCCAGATCCCTGAGATCATGACAAGCTGATGGCAGATGCTTAACTGACTGAGCCACCCAGGTGCCCTAAACTCGTCATTTTCTTACACGAACTTGTTTCTTCTCCTATGTTTCCTACCCTAATTGGTGGCATTACCATGTGCACAATGACCTAAATCAGGAACTAAGCAGCAATCTCTCCTGTTCCCTGCTAAATTCCTCCAATTAAGGCTTGACTCTACAACTAAAGGTCTATCAAATCAGTATCCTCTTTTCTATCCCCACAGCCATTTCCCTAATTCCAGCCTCAACATCACTCTTCTTGATTATTGCCTTTGCCTCTCTCAGTCCAATTTTCATCCTTCAGTCTACTTGCCACAATGGCCACTGGCAATTGTGTCCTGGTAAATGTTTAACAACAGGCTCTCTAGGGGAAAAAAGCTTTAATTTGTGGCATTTGTTGACATCCATTATGTAAATATTCCCATCGTGACTGATTTCAAGCTACTAACATGTCAGCTGGCTTGCAAAATTCCTGAAATTTTAAGAATCATCTGTCTTGGGAGCTGGTAGGAGCCAGCTGCAGAAAACTGCTGGTATAAATGAATTTTTGTAACATGCAAATTTGACCAACTTACTCCCTTGATTAAAACTTCAATGACACTCCCATACCCACAGGATAAAACCCAAGTTCTTCAGCTCAGCATTCACATTCCTTTGTGATTTAGCCACTGTAGACTTTAGCAGCTTCATCTCTCAGACCACCCAAACTATCAGCCAAATGTCCTGTCCACTTTGAATGGCTCAACATTCTTGGATTCACAAGCTGTTTCATGTCTTTGTATCTTTTTCTTGCTTCTCTCTGCACCTGGTGAAGACCTATATATTTTTCCAGACTCAGCTGATGCCCTCGGTCAGAACTGGACATACTCATATCAAAATCCATTCAGACTTCTGTCATAGCACTTGTAACTTTTTGTTTTCTCTGTTCCTTTACATTTCTTTCTCTGATACCAACCTGTGAAGTTTCTTGAAAATGGACAGAGTATCATTCATCCTTATCTCTCTAACACCTAAGGCCATAGCCTGGTCTATAGATAAAATTTAATAAATAGCTATTAGAGGGAAAGTTGATTTAGACTAAGACTTGAAGGAGTCAAGAGTTGGTTGGACAGACAAATATGAGAGGGAATTGCAGGTCAGAGAAAGTGTACATATATACAACTTATAAGAAGAACACTTCAACTCCTTAGAAGGCAAAGTGTGTGATGCTCCTGAGGAGTTTTTAAAATATTCCTCTGAATAAGTAAATAAAGAGGCTATTAGTGAGCCTATCACACTGTAGACTTCAATTACGATTAATGGCAGCAGTCACTGTGATGTTTTTCACTCCCCACCCCTGGATCATTTGCCATGGGCACAAAAAATGTGCTGTACTCTGATTAGGGAAAATACAAATGCTGCTTCTTTTCCTCCTTTTCTTATGAATGATTCCTAAGACTTCTCAGTGTGGATGGTGAGAAGTAGACAGATTTAGGATGCATTTTGGAGATTGGGCTTGAGAGGACTTGATGGATTTGATGTAGAGTGTGAAGGAAGGGGAGATATCAAGGATAACTCTTAGGTTTTTAGTCTAAGCAACTGGAAAGATGAAGTTGTTATTAGCCAAAATGAGGAAGACTGCAGGAGGAACAGGTTTATGGTGGTGGGAAGATGAAGATTCTATTTTGGACATGCTAAATTAGAGAAGCCTATGAGACAGCCAAGTGGAAAGTTCAAGTAGGCAGTTGAATACACAAGTATGAAGTTCAGGATACGGTTGACTATTTGGGAGTAATTAGTATATAAATAGATGGTAGTTAAAGTGCAAGGACTGGGGGCGCCTGGGTGGCACAGCGGTTAAGCGTCTGCCTTCGGCTCAGGGCGTGATCCTGGTGTTATGGGATCGAGCCCCACATCAGGCTCCTCCACTATGAGCCTGCTTCTTCCTCTCCCGCTCCCCCTGCTTGTGTTCCCTCTCTCGCTGGCTATCTCTATCTCTGTCGAATAAATAAATAAAATCTTTAAAAAAAAATAAAAAAAAAATAAAGTGCAAGGACTGGATGAGATTGTCTGGAGAAATATCTGAGGACTGAGCCCTGAACACTCTAGTTTGGGGACTGGGGGAAAACACTGGAGTCAGCATAAAACAATGTGAAGGAGCAGTCAGTGAGATAAGAGGAACACTATGAGGTTTTGGTGTTATAAGGACTAAGAGAATAAAGTATTGTAAGAATGAAATTATTAACTCCATTGAATGTTGCTGTCATAGTCAGTTCGGGCTGCTAAAATAAAATACCATAGACTGCATCATTTATAAACAGTAGAAATTTACTTCTTGTAGTTCTGGGGGTGGAAAGCCAAGACATGGTGACAGTATGTTTGGGTTCTGGTGAGAAACCTCTTCCAGGTTGCACACAGCCATTCTCTCCGCTTATCTTTACATAGTGGAAAGGGCAAGAGAGTTCTCTGGGACCTCTTTTATAAGGGCACCAATCTCATTCATGAGGCCTTCACCCTCATGACCTAATCATCTCCCAAATATCCCACCTCCTAATACCATCACATTGGGGATTAGGATTTCAACATATGAATTTTGAGGAGACACATTGAGTCCATAAAAGTTGGAAGTTGTTGAGTAAAAAGAGGATAAAGGAGTACTGAATGCAGTTGGCAACCTATGTGGACGGCAACTTACTCAAATTTGAAATGGGTGAAATCATGGTATTTTATACACACACATCCACACTCACAGAACCAATGGAATTTGAATGGCCAGATATGAGATCACATTAGTTGCTGAATTTAATGTTATATCAAGTAGGAGGCAACAGGGTTCAATATAAAGAGAACCAAGCTGAGATGCAAAGGGAAGAAAGAATCAATCAGAACCAACATTGCTCAGGTGTCTACAGACAGGCTAACCAGAAATTTCACAGCAACCCATCATGGTTAAGTATGATTCTCATTTCACAGGTGAGAAAACTGAGGCTCAGAGAGGGTAGGTAATTAGACCAGAGTGGCACAACTATTGAGTAGAAGAAACAGAATTTGAACTCTGCTGTTTTGACTCAAAAGTGCCCCCCTTTTCTACCACTAAGGCAGCCACAATGCTCTGTGATCAAGAGCATAGGCTTTGGAGGGAGAACACCTAGATTTGATTCTAGTTCCTGCCTGTTATCAGCTGTGTCACCCTGTGCAAGCCACTCCATTTCTCTGAGCCTCTCTTTGCTCATTAGTAAAACAGTGATGATAGTAAGACTATCTAATTTTCACAGGGCCCCTGTGAGGATTAAACATTACTATAAGTGAAGCACTGAGTACATAGTAAGGGATCCATAAATGGTAGCTCACAATAATACAATATTATACTACTCAAGGTTTAGATTCAGGTTTAGCAAATAGTGAACCCAGATACTTCCCTCGGCTCCAGTTTTTACCTCATCTCTAAGGTCTCTTTTATGTTTTGTTAACAACAACAACAACAAACAACTTGTATTGAACTATTGGCTTTAAAGGATTTTAATAGCATTTAAATTCAATCCTAATTTTTTAAAGTAAACTCTAGGCCCAAAGTAGGCTTGAACTCACTCTGAGATCAAAAGTCACACGCTCTACCAACCGAGCCAGACAGGCACCCCTCAATCCTACTTTTAAGCATCTGTGTGAACACTGGCTACTTTCACTGAGCTGATTTGGTTCACAAAGATTTTCCTTATTATATTTGACCTATATCTGTCTAAAACTATTCTTTAAAAAAAATATTATTATAAACCTTTCTGTGATGTTCTGTCCCTATTTAGCCCTTCATTAGTTAAAAGTACCACATAAACATCTATTATGGAACCAGATATCTAGGTGATTCAATCATTTTATTGCTTACATTTCCCCTTTCTAAACACATTTCAGTTGACTAACCTCAGTAGGTTCTGGTGATATTTCTTCCAGAGATGCTCTTTGAGGTAAACTCAAAGGTACATGGAGTTTATATCAGTAGAGGTCCTCAAAGAATCAAGTAAAACATTTCCTGCTCTGAGAAGCACTACATGAATGCTCCCTCCAAAATTTGTTTAAAGAGAAAGAGAAAAGGTAAATACATTTCACACTGAATATATCTGTAACATATCATACTCTCAAGTATTAGTAAAACAATCAACTCATAATAACATTTACTAAAAGTTCTCAAAACTGGGAGTTAAATACCAAGGATTTGGCAACAAATGATGGTAAAACAATTGGTTGTATGTAAGAAAAAACTGAAATTGAAGGCTAATACTATACCATATACAAAATCCAGCTCCAGCCTTATTAGACACTTAAAAATAAAGGCAATATTTTGAGAAAGAAAATAAAAGAACAGTCCTTGATATTCAGAAGCTGGCCTGGCACTCACAGCTAGGCCATGTTATTCTCCTATTTAGACATAAACACAGAACACGCACCTCAGACAAGGTTATGCTGAGACCATAATAAATTGAGACAAAGCAAGGTCATTTCATAATTTTGTCTAGACACTGTGCCACTCACAAAGTACCAAATGCCCCCTCTCTTGGCCAAACTGAGTGACTTCTACTTTACCAACTATAACCTTAGACTTATGCTATTTTTCCCTCCCTATAGATAAGATTTATTGAGATACCTAACCATAGAATTGCCACCTCCCACTTTCTGTTGGCATCCAATTTAGAACAAACTCCCACTTTCTTAGGCCCTCCTCCAAATCACTCAATCAAAGTTCAAGTCCAGTAAAAGGTTTTTCTATGGATTCCTGCATCACATTTAGGTCTTTCATCCATTTTGAGTTTATCTTTGTGTATGGGGTAAGGGAATGGTCCAGTTTCATTCTTTTATATGTAGCTGTCCAATTTTCGCAGCACCACCGCTTATTGAGGACTGTCTTTTTTCCATTGGCTATTTTTTCTGATTTGTCAAAGATTATTTGACCATAGAGTTGAGGGTCCATTTCTGGAGTTTCTATTCTGTTCCATTGATCTATGTGTCTGTTTTCGTGCCAGTACCAGGCTGTCTTGGTGATCACAGCTTTGTAATATAGCTTGAAGTCAGGCAACGTGATGCCCCCAGGTTTCTTTTTCTTTTTCATCATTCCCTTTGAGATTCGGGGTCTTTTCTGGTTCCATACAAATTTTAGGATTGCTCATTCCAGCTCTCTGAAAAATGCCAATGGTATTTTAATAGGGATGGCATTTTTGAAAGTGTAAATTGCTCTGGGCAGGATAGACATTTTAAAAATGTTTATTCTTCCAATCCATGAGCATGGAATGTTTTTCCATATTTTTGTGTCTTCTTCAATTTCTTTCATAAGTGCTCTGTAGTTCTGTAGAGTATAGATTCTTTACCTCTTTAGTTAGGTTTATGCCTAGGTGTCTTATGGTTTTTGTTGCTATTGTGAATGGAATCGATTCCTTAATTTCTCTTTCTACAGTTACATTGTTAGCGTGTAGAAAAGCAACTGATTTCTGTGCATCGATTTTGTATCCTGCCACGTTACTGAATTGCTATATGAGTTCTAGTAATTTGGGGTTGGAGCCTTTTGGGTTTTCCACATAAAGTATCATGTAATCTGTGAAGAGGGAGAGTTTGACTTCATCTTTGCCATTTGGATGCCTTTTATTTCTTTTGGTTGTCTGATTGCTTAGGCAAGGGAAACAAAAACAAAAATGAAATTTTGGGACTTCATAAAGATAAAAAGCTTCTACACAGCAAAGGAAACTGTCACCAAAACTAAGAGGCAGCTCATGGAATGGGAGAAAGTATTTGCAAATGACATTACAGATAAAGGGCTGATATCCAAGATCTATAAAGAACTTCTCAAACTCAACATTCAAAAATCAAATAACCCGGTCAAAAAAATAGGCAGAAGGGGCACCTGGGTGGCTCAGTCGTTAAGCATCTGCCTTCAGCTCAGGGCGTGATCCCAGGGTCCTGGGATCAAGCCCCACATCGGGTTCCCTGCTTGCTGGTAGCCTGCTTCTTCCTCTCCTACTCCCCCTACTTGTGTTCCCTCTCTTGCTGGTTATCTCTCTCCATCAAATAAATAAATAAAATCTTTTTAAAAAATGGTCAGAAGACATGAACAGACACTTCTCCAAAAAAAGACATACAAATGGCTAACAGACATATGAAAAAATGTTCAACATCATTATCCATCAGGGAAATGCAAATCAAAACCACCTTGAGATACCATCTTACACCAGTTAGAATAGCAAAAATTGACAAGGCAGAAAACAACAAACGTTGGAGAGGATGTGGAGTAAGGGGATCCCTCTTACACTGTTGGTGGGAAAGCAAGCTGGTACAGCCACTCTGGAAAACAGTATGGAGGTTCCTCAAGATGTTAAAAGTAGAGCTACCCTATGACCCAGCAATTGCGCTACTAGGTATTTACCCCAAAGATACAAACATAGTGAAAAGAAGGGGCACATGCACCCCAGTGTTCATAGCAGCAATGTCCACAACAGCTAAACTGTGGAAGGAGCCAAGATGCCCTTCAACAGATGAATGACTAAAGAAGATGTGGTCTATATATACAATGGAATATTATTCAGCCATTAGAAATGATAAATACCCACCATTTTCATTGACATGGATGGAACTAGAGGGGATTATACTAAGTGAAGTAAGTCAAGCAGAGAAAGACAATTATCATATGGTTTCACTTATATGTGAAACATATGCAATAGCATGGAGGACCATAGGGAAAGGGAGGGAAATCTGAAGGGGGAGAAATCAGAGAGGGAGATGAACCATGAGAGACTATGGACCCCGGGAAACAAACTGAGGGTTTCAGAGGGGAGGGGGGAGGGGTAGGGGGTAACAGCATGATGGGTATTAGGATAGGTGCTGTGATGAGCACTGAGTGTTATATGTAACTAATGAATCATTGAACACTACATCAAAACTGACATACTATACAGTGGCTAACTGAACATAATTTTTAAAAAAGGTTTTTTCGAATCCAATTTTACTGAGACACCCCTGGATTCCTCATGGCGTGTGTTTTTCACTGTTGCAAAGAATAATAAATTCAACTTGTTCAATTTTAGGTGGTCTTTGACTAGAGGGCATTGACAACTTAAAAAAATTAGAGAATGTATTTTTACTTTGGGATAGTGAAGTATTTCTTAAATAATACACAAAAGCATCAACAATATAGAATAAAATTGATAAATTTGAATGTATGTTAGGTTTTTGTTTCTTATACGGTCCCAATGATCCCCTCCTCCTGGTTTTCACACTCTTATACGGTCCCAATGATCCCCTCCTCCTGGTTTTCACACTCTTATACGGTCCCAATGATCCCCTCCTCCTGGTTTTCACACTCTTATACGGTCCCAATGATCCCCTCCTCCTGGTTTTCACACTCTTGTGTAATCCCTATTGTTGGGAGTGGGCTAGGTGTAGTAAATTGCTTTTGATGAATACCATAAGGCAGAAATGATAAGATTTTACTTTTGAGATTAGGTCATAAAGACTATGGCTTCTATGTTGGGTACTCTTTCTCATTCACTCTCCCTCTTGGATTGCTCATCCTGAGAGAAGCCATTTGCCATGTCATGAGAAAGCTCTATGGAGAAGCATCCATGACAAGACACCAAGGTTCATTAACCACCACATAAGTGAGTTTGGAAGTGGTCCTCCCTCACTCAAGCCTTCAGATGAGACCACAATCTCAACCAACAACTTGACTGCAACCTCATAATATACTTTGAGCCAGAGACTAAACCATGTTCAAATTCTTGACCCATGGAAACTGTGGAATAAAAGTTTGTTGTTTTAAGCTGCTAAGTTTCAAGGTAATTTATTACATACTGACAAGTAGCTAATATAGACCACATTAAAATTAGGAATTTTGGTTCCTTGAAAGACATGCTATTAAAGTGAGAAACTACAAAGCTATAAATTGTGAAGAGAACATTTGAAATACACATGCTTGTCAAAGTACTGATAATCAGAATACAAATCAAGAACTTCCACAGATGAAAATGGGAAAAAAAATAACTCAATAGACAAATGGGCAAAAGATGGAGATAAGCATTTCACAGAGTGAGAAAGAGGAATGTCAAATAAGCTTATGAAAGTACACTCAACCTCCTTAATAATCAGACCAAGGCAAAATAAGATCTCTGTGAGGTATCATTTTTACTCATTAAACTGCCAAAAGTTAAGAAGTCTGCCAATACGAAGTAATAGAAAGCAGAATGTTTATATATTACTGGTAGGAATGTAAGCTGAGACAACTACTTCAGAAACATTTTGGTATTACCTAACTAATGAAGTTGAGCATATGCATATTCTACAATCTGAACATTTCAGTCTTAGGTATATGCCCTGAGAAAAGTCTTTCATGAGTGCCCCATGAAACATGTTCTCAGCAACACTATTGGTCATAGTGAAAACATGGAAACAATTTAAATGTCTGTTGAGAGAAAAATAAATTGTGGTAAGTGCATACAGTGGAATATTGTATATTTTTGGAAATGAATTAATTACATCTACATATAACAAAATGAATGAATCTTAGAAACATAATATTGAGCAAAAAGAGCAAGATGCAGAAGACTATGGAGAGCATGATATTATATTTATAGAGTTAGAAATAAGGAAAAATTAAGCAATATATTGATTATTAATACATACATAGGCAATAGAACTTTTTAAAACAAACGATAAATATAAAATTGAAAATAGTGGTTAGTTATGCGGAGAGGTGGGGTGGGAAAGAGAGAATCATATTGATAAATGTAAATTATTGGTAATTTCCAGTTTTTTAGGCTGGGTGGTAGATTCATGGGTGTTTTATTACTAAGATTTATAACTCAGACATAGTTACAAATATTCTTTTAAATGCATTAAATATTGCTTCATTTAAAATATTTTTAAAAACAAATTAGGAGCATTTTTATTTTTTATTATGGAAAATTAAGAGCATTTTTTTTACATCTAAAGAAAGCATCCAAGTTCATTTTTTAAATGGAAAGGAAAAATACAGAAGGGAGAAAAGTTTGGTGAGCTCCTAAGAGGATCAAGAAAAGGAATACAATTCAGGGAAAAAGAAAAAAATCTTCCATTTTAAACTATGTTATTATTTTAATCCTAGATCATTCAGGAAGCTATGCTCGCTAAAACAGGAATTTATTAAGAAGATTATAAATTCACCCGCAGTTCACATCAAGTAATTTCCATCCATGTTCCACATCTACATCTTTAAATAGTTTTTAATTCTCTCCCTTCTCAAAACAATCTCTAACTTCAGAAACTGCCACAAGAGGAAGTAGATAGAGCTACTTCTATAGGTGCTAGAGGGGAACCAGTCTCAGTTACATTCTTGGGGTTTTTCTAACTGGTTCTGGGGTCTTACGCAATGTCAAATCTTGAATTGGTGTTGAGGAGGATCATTTGTCTTTACAGGTTATTACTGAGGGACATTGTCCACTTGGCATTTTCAGATTGGCAGTCTCTCTGTGGCTTCTGTGCTTGCCTTAGGACACAAATCATTATAATATTTGTAATGCCAGGCCTTACATTCCTGTCCCTCAAGTTTATTAAAGCAGACATTCCTTTCTGGGGCCTCACCGGGAGGCCATGGAAAACAAGGCCCAGGTGCCAGCTGACTTCTCCCACCTTCCTCCCCCCAGCCCATGGGACATTGCTTCTGAATCTGATGGAAGTCCCATTCTCCCTCAAACCCAATTCTGTGTGCTTGGACTTTTAGAAAAGAAAGCTCAAATAGCCTTCAAGCTGACCTGCTTTTAGCTCAACCACATACTTCCTAGAAGGTGAAGAAGTACAGAATCTGCAATCTTCCAAAAAAGGAGAAAGGGAAAGGGTGAAATACAGGAAGAAAAACCCCTAATATTTCAAAATATTATCTGGAGATAAGCAAAAGTTTTCCAAATAGGACTCAAAAAATGCTAACTGGGGCACCTGGGTGGCTCAGTCAGTTAAGTATCTGACTCTTGGTTTCAGCTCAGGTCATGATCTCAGGGTCCTGGGATCGAGCCCCATGTCGGGCTCCCCACGCACTGGGGAGTCTGCATGTCTCCTTTTCTCTCTGCCTCCCCCTGCTAAAATAAATAAATAAATCTTTAAAAAAACCCGCTAACCATAGAGGGGAAAAATTAGACTCCTTAAAATAAAGAACTGTTGTTTACCAAAATACACTGTTAAAAGAGTGAAAAGGCAAGACAAAAATAGGAAGAAGATATTTGAAATACATATATCAAAGGATTCATGTTAACAATATATAACAAAGTCCTATAAATCAATACAAAATGCAGACAAGCCAATTGAAAAATTACTTAAAACCAGCACTTTACAAGAGAAGATATCCTAATCGCCAATAAACATGAAAAATTGTTCAACTGCATAAGTCATCATGAAAATGCAAATTAAAATCATAATGCAACTCCACTCTACATCTACTAGTATGGTTAAAGTGGGAAAGACTGACAATACCAATATTGGCAAGGATGTGGAACATCTTGATGGGAAACAAAATGGTACAACCCCTTGGAAAACTGGCATTAACCACTAAAGCTAAACAACTGTAGCAATTCCACTTAGATATATACCCCAAAGAAATAAATATATATGTTTATCAGTAGATATTTCTAAGAATGTTTATGGAGGCTCTACTTATGATAGTCCCAAATGGAAACTACCTAGATGCCCATCAACAGTAATTGGATAAAGAGTAGTATATCCATACAATGGAATAACATATAGCAATAAAAATGAAGAAATTATTTCTACATAAAATATGGAGGAATCTCACCAACCCAACATTAAGTGTAAAAAAAAAACAGACATAAGAGTACATGTTGTATGATTCAATTTATATAAAGTTTTAAAAGAAGCAAAATAATTTTTGGTGTTGGAAATCAGAATAGTGGCTATCTTTGAGATGAATAGTGACTGGGAGTGCACATGAGGAGAGCTTCTAGGGGACTGCCCATGTACTATTTTGGGATCCGGATGCTGGTTACACAGCTGTGTTCTCTTTATGAAAATTCATTAAATTCTCCACTTAAGGTTTGTGCATTTTTCTATATATATGCAATACTTCAATAAAAATTTATGTACAAAACTTTCAGCTACAATTTATCCAGTTACATTGCACCTGCAAGTCTGAGGGCCAGACTCTGAAATGTGATTCACCAAACAACCAATGCCTCTTTAAAGCTTTTTAAGTACTGCCCTTCCACTTTTCCTGGTTATACCCCTATGCAGCCTTTCCTGGAACACAGAGGACTCAGCAAAATTTCTTCTATAGGTCCTTTTACCAAAACTGAATAAAGTAATCTAGGCACATATGTAGGTTTTCATTAAATATGGTAGGCTGTCACACACTGGAAAACGTGGTATTCTATACCTACCTCAGCTGGAATTGAGGGACAGCAATTCATTTGAATTTACTTGCCCAACTTCACTTGATTCCTAAACTCACCCATCCTCCAACAAATTGCAATTATGTTTCTTCTTTTCCTTTCTTCCTTTTCCAGATTCTCAATTCACACCTTCAACTAACAGAAGATGCCAAACTTTATTGCTTTTACAAAAAAGTATGCTTTTTATAGAAAAATTCAGCAGTAGAAAAAAAGAGCAAAGAAACAGGCAACAGGTACCCCAAAACCCCACCACCCAAGTATAACCAGAGTTACCAATTGGTGAGGTCTCTCTGTAGGATGTATTCAAACAGCAAGAAGGATATATAGAAGACAGATGGATCATGGATGGATAGAGATGGATATGAATATTTAAGCCACAAATTGGGAGAAGACAAATTGCTATAAATATAGCAGCAAAGGATTAATATCCAGTATATGTAAAGAACTCCTATAAGTAAAAAAGATGCACAACTCAATTAAAGTGGGAAAATGATATGAAGACAATTTACACAGTATGAACCACAAAAGAACCAATAAACATATGAAAAGATGGTAAATCTTACATGTAATCAAAAAATTAAAAGTAGAGGGGCGCCTGGATGGCTCAGTTGGCTAAGCATCTACCTTCAGCTCGGGTCATGATCCCAGGGTCCTGGGACTGAGCCCTGCTTCTCCCTCTCCCTTTCTCCCTTGCTCTCTATGTATCTCAAATAAATAAATTAAATTAAGTTAAATTAAATTAAATTAAATTAAAAAGTAGAATGACACAGAGTGAAAGGAATGGGACACATTCCCACATGTATGCAATCTTATTGCTAATATTTCACGACAATCATATTGGCAAAAATTAAGTAAATTTTAAAAAGTTAATTAGGTCTGGTATGTCAAATATTGGTAAAAATGTGAAGAAAAAGGAAAGAAAAAGGAAAAGTTTGCAGTATAAATCAGTACAACTATATTGGACATTAATTCAGAAATACCTAGTAAAATTAAATATTGATGTCCAAGGGAAATCAAGACACATGTTCACAAAAAGACTTCTACAATAATGTTCATAGCAACTGTATTAGTTATCCATTGCTACATAACAAATTACCTCAAAATTTAGTGGCTTAAAAGAACAAATATTATCTAAGAGCCTCTGTAGTTTCAGGCATGGTCTAGTTCAATGACTCTTCCTCAAGATCTCTCACAGGGCTGCAATTAATGCATCATCTGGGGCTGTGCTCTCATCTGAAAGATCGATTAAATGGAGCAGATTACAAAAGGTCATGCGTAGCAGGAGACAGAGATCGTTTGGGCCCATTTTGTTTTTTTATTATTAAACCTTTAAAAATTTTAACCCAGTATAGTTAATATACAGTGTTATATTAGTTTCAGGTGTACAATATAGTAATTCAATAATTCTATGTATTACTCAGTGTTCATCATGGTAAGTGTCCTTTTAATCTCTTTCACCTATTTCACCCATCCCTCCACCCACCTCCCCTCTGGTAACCATCAGTTTGTTTTCTATAGTTAAGAGTTGGTTTTTAGTCTCTTTTTTTCCCCTTTGTTTGGTTTCTTAAATTCCACATTTGAGTGAAATTATATGGTTTTGTCTTTCTCTGACTGACTTATTTCGCTTAGTACTACCCTTGAGATCCATCCATGTTGTTACAAATGGCAAGATTTGATTCTTTTTAATGGCTGAATAATATTCCATTGTGTACCACTTCTTACCAATATACCACTTCTTCTTTATCCATTCATCAGTTAATGGACATGTGGGCTGCTTCATAATTTGGCTGTTGTAAATAATGCTGCAACAAACACAGGGATGCATGTATCTTTTACAATTAGTGTTTTCAGATCCTTTGGGTAAATACCCGGTAGGGAAATTACTGGATCATATGGAATTTCTATTTTTAATTTTTCTGAGGAACCTTCATACTGTTTTCCATAGTGTTTGCGCCAATTTGCATTACCACCAACAGTGTATAAAGGTTCCTTTTTCTCCACATCCTTGGTAACACTTGTTTCTTGTGTTTTTGATTTTACCCATTCTGACAGGGGGGAGGTGATATCTTATTGTGGTTTTGATATGCATTTTCCTGATGATGAGTGATGTTTATCTTTTCATGTGTCTTTTGGCCATCTGTATGTCTTCTTTGGAGAAATGTCTGTTCATGTCTCCTGCCCATTTTTAATTGGATTATTTGTTTTTTTTGGGGGGTTGAGTTGTATAAGTTTTTATATATTTTGGATATTGACCCTTTATTGGATATATCATTTGCAAATACCTTCTCCCATTCAATAGGTTGTCTTTTTAGTTTTGTTGATAGCTTCCTTTGCTGTGCAGAAGACTTTTATTTGGAGGTAGTGCTAATAGTTTATTTTTCGTTTCATTTCCCTTGTGTTAGGAGACAGGTCTAGAAAAAAAAATGTTGCTATGGCAGATGTCAGAGAAATTATTGTCTGTGCTCTCTTCTAGGGTTTTTGTGGTTTCATGTCTCACTCCATTTTGAGTTTATTTTGTGTATAGTGTAAGAAAGTGGTCCAGTTGCATTATTTTGCATGTAGTTGTCCAGTTTCCCAATACCATTTGTTGAAGGGACTTTTTCCCATTTCATATTCTTGCCTCTTTTGTTGAAGATTAATTGACCATATAATCGTGGGTTTATTTCTGGGCTCTGTGCTGTTTGATTTAGCTATGTGTCTATTTTTTGTGCCAGTACCATACTGTTTTGATTACTACAGCTTTGTAGTGTATCTTGAAATCTGGGATTCTGATACCTCCAGCTTTGCTTTTCTTTCTCAAGATTGCTTTAAGGGTCATTTGTGGTTTCATACAAATTTGGGGATTGTTTATTCTAGTTCTGTAAAAAATGCTGTTGTTGTTTTGATAGTGATTGCATTAAATCTGTAGATTGCTTTGGATAGTATGGACATTTTAATAATATTTGTTCTTTCAGTCCATGAGCGTGGAATAACTTTCCATTTCTTTGTGTTCTCTTCAATTTCTTTCATCTATGCTTTATACTTTTCAGAGTATGGTTAGGTTCTTTGGTTAGGTTTAATCCTAACTATTTTATTATTTTTGGTGCAATTATAAATGGGATTGTTTTCTTAATTTCTCTTTCTGCTGCTTCATTATTGGTTTATAGAAATGCAGTGGATTTCTGTACATTGATTTTGTGTCCTGTGATCTTACTGAATTCATTTATCAGTTCTAGTAGATTTTGGTGGTCTTTAGTGTTTTCTATATTAGTATCATGTTATCTGCTAGTGAAAGTGTATTTCTTCCTACCAACTTGGATGCTTTTTATTTCTTTCTGTTGTTTGATTGCTGAGGCTTGGATTTCCAGTACTATGTTAAATAAAAGTGGTGAAAGTGGACATCCCTGTCTTGTTCACGATCAGAGAGGAAAAGCTCTGTGTTTCCCCCATTGAGTATGATGTTTGCTGTGGGTTTTTCAGATATGGCCTTTATGATGTTGAGGTATATTCCCTCTAAACCTACTTTGTTGAGGGTTTTTTTTTTTTAAATCATGACTGGATGTTGTACTTTGTCAAATTCTTTTTCTATTGAAATGACCACGTGGTTTTTATCCTTCTTTTATTGATGTGATGTATCATGTTGATTGATTTGCAAAAATTCAACCAATCTTGTATCCCAGGAATAAATCCCACTTTAATGTGGTAAACGATTTTTTAAATATATTGTTGGTTTTGGTTTGCTAGTATTTTGTTGAGGATTTTTGCATCTATGTTCGTTAGGGATATTGGCCTGTAGTTCTCTTTTCTTGTGGTGTCTTTATCTGGTTTTGGTATTAGCGTAATGCTGGCTTCACAGAATGAATTTGGAAGTTTTCCTTTCTCTTCTATTTTTTGAAATAATTTGAGAAGAATAGAATATTAACTCTTCTTTAAATGTTTGTTAGAATTCACCTGTGAAGCCATCTGGCCCTGAACTTTCGTTTGTTGGGAGTTTTTTGATTACTGATTCAATTTCATTGTTGCTAATAGGTTTGTTCTAATTCTATTATTCTTTCTGATTCAGTTTTGGGAGGTTATGTTTCTAGGAATTTACCTATTTCTTCTAGGTTGCCCAGTTTGTTGGCATATACTTTTTTTATAATATTCTCTTATGATCCTTTGTATTTCTGTGGTATTGGTTGTTATTTCTCCTATTTTGTTTCTTTTTTTAAAAAGATTTTATTTATTCGAGAGACAGACAGAGAGAGAGTATGAGCAGACGAGAGAGGCAGAAGCAGGAGAAGCAGACTCCCTGCCGAGCTGGGAGTCCGATGTGGGGCTCGATCCCAGGACCCTGGGATCATGACCTGAGCCGAAGGCAGATGCTTACATCTGAGGCACCCAGATGCCCCACTCTTATTTTCTTTATTTGAATCCTCTCTCTCTCTTTTTTGATGAATCTAGCTAAAGGTTTATCAATTTCATTGATTTTTTCAGAGAAACCACTCCTAGTTTCATTGATCTGTTCTACCACTTTTTCAGTCTCTATTTTGTTTATTCCTACTCTAATCTTTATTATTTCTTTCCTTCTACTAGTTTGGGGTTTTGTTTGTTCTTCTTTTTCTAGCTCCTTTAGGTGTATGGTTAGGTTACGTATTTGAGATTTTTCTTGCTTCTTGAGTTAGTCCTGTATTGCTATAAACTTCCCTCTTAGAACAGCTTTTGCTGCATCCATTTGGGGCCATTTAGAGGTTGCCTACACAGCACCTTTATTCATAACAGGCCCACCCAGCTTAGACCTCCATCTATAGGAGAATGGATAAACAATCAATGATGCATACATAAAATAGAATACACTCAGTAGTAAAAAGTCTGAATGAAAGAAGCCTTACACAAAAGAATACATAGTGCATAATTTAATTTATATGAAGTTTTATAACAAGCAAAACTGCCAATCCATAGTGAAAAAAAGTAGAACAGTGGTTGCCTGTGGGGGGGGGTAATTGTTTGGGTAGAACTATGAAGGAACTTTCTGGGTTGATGCTAATGTTCTGTGTCTTGATAGGGGTTTCGACAACACAAGTATGTGCATTTGTCAAAATTTGTTGAATTAGCACTTAAAATTATATTTAATTACATATGCACTTTATTACATGTAAATTTTTACCTCAAAAGAAAAAAATAAAAACAAATATTCAATGGTATTTAATGATGTGTGTGCTGAAATATCTAGGAATGAAGTGTACTGATATCTGCAACTTTGAAATGCATCAAAAAAATAAGATGGGGGGCGCCTGGGTGGCACAGCAGTTAAGCGTTTGCCTTCGGCTCAGGGCGTGATCCCAGCATTATGGGATCGAGCCCCTCATCAGGCTCCTCCACTATGAGCCTGCTTCTTCCTCTCCCACTCCCCCTGCTTGTGTTCCCTCTCTCGCTAGCTATCTCTATCTCTGTCAAATAAATAAATAAAATCTTAAAAAAAAAATAAGATGGATTAGGGGTGCCTGGGTGGCTCAGTCAGTTAGGTGTCCGACTCTTGGTTTCAGCTCAGGTCAGGAACTCACAGTCATGAGATCAGGCCCCACATTGGGCTCCCTGCTCAGTGCAGAGTCTGCTTCAGATTCTTCTCCCTCTGCCTCTCCCTGCTCATGCATGCTTTCTCCCTCTCCCTCTCTCTCTCTCTCTCTCTCTCTATATATATATATATATACACATATATGTATATATACATAAATAATTAATTAAAATCTTTTAAAAAACATAAGGTGGATTGATGGATTATTAGAGGAATGGGTAGATGGATAGTTATGTATGATAAAACAAGTGTAGTGAATGTGGGTGGGAATGCAAGCTGGTACAGCCACCCTGGAAAACAGTATGGAGATTGCTTAAGAAGTTAAAAATAGAGCTACCCTATGACCCAGCAATTGCACTACTAGGTATTTACCCCAAAGATACAAATGTAATGATCTGAAGTGGTATCTGTACCCCAATTTTTATAGCAGCAGTGTCCACAATAGCCAAACTATGGAAAGAGCCCAGATGTCCATCGACAGATGAATGGATAAAGAAGATGTGTTGTATATATGCAATGGGATATTATTCAGCCATCAAAAGGATGAAATCTTACCATTTACGTCAATGTGGATGGAACTGGGTTGTATTATGCGGAGTGAAATAAGTTAATCAGAGAAAGGCAATCAACATATGGTTTCACTCATATGTGGAATATAAGAAATAGCGTTGAGGATCATAAGGGAAGGGAGGGAAAACTGAATGGGAAGAAATCAGAGAGGGAGAAAAACCATAGGAGACTCTTAATTATAGGAAACAAACTGAAGGTTGCTGGATGGGAGGTGGGTGGGGGATGGGGTAACTGGGTGAAAGGCATTAAGGAGGGCACGAGATGTGATGAGCACTGGGTGTTATATGCAACTGATGAATTACTAAACTATACATCTGAAACTCATGATGTACTATATGTTAGCTAATTGAATTTAAATTTTAAAAAACCAAGCATAGTAAAATATTAATTGTAGAATTTAGGTGGTGGGTACATGTAAATTCACTGTACAATTTTTCAACTTTTCTGTATGTTTGGAAATTTTCATAATAAAATGTTGGAATAAAATTTAAGATGCATTTCCCATATTACCCAGCAATCCAATTGTAGGTATTTGCCCTACAGAAAAATCTCAAATGTGAGTATAGGTAGACATGTGCAATGATGTTCACTACAGCGCTGTACATAATAGTAAAAAAGTGGAACCAACTCACCTATTCCCTAGTAAAGGAATGGATAGATCAACTGTGATCTATTCATACAATGGAATATAACATAAAATGGAACTAGATCTACATCAATCAACTTGAATAAATCTCAAAAACAATGTTGAGTTTAAATTACAAGCTGCAAAATTATGCATACACCATGAGACCATTTACGTAAAAACAAGATAAATATTGTTTATGGCTAGTGTCATATGAAAGAAACCTATAAAAACATCCATTGGAGGGGCACCTTGCTGGCTCAGTCAGTACAGCATGCAACTCTTGATCTCAGGGTTGTGAGTTTTAGCCCCACACTGGGTGTAGAGATTACTTAAAAAAATAAAATCTTTAAAAATATCCATTGGATTAATATACACCAATCTCAGAATGACTGCCCCTCTGAGAGGAAAGGATGTGAAATAGGGCTCTAGAAGTATCTTCAATGCATTATGTCTTTCAAAAGTAAAAATATTTGTAGCAATTATGGAAATATATTAATATGTTTAATCTTAGTGGTGGATTTATACTCATTTAAACAATTACCATGTGCCAGAAAATTTGTTAAATGTTTTATATATTTTCTATCTCATTTAATTCTCAAATGTAGTAGATTACCATTCATATTCATTTTCCAAATAAGGAGCCTAAGGCTTAAGGAGATTAAATAATTTAACCAACATCTGGGGTGCCTGGCTGGCTCAGCTAGTGCAGCATGCAACTCTAGATCTTGGGGTTCAAGCCCCAAGTTGGGTGTAGAGATTACTTCAAAAAAATAATAAAAATCTTAAAAAAAATAATTTACCCAACATCATACATGCTAGCAGATCCAGAAAGTCTAACTGCAGAGTCTACATTCTTTTTTTTTTATGATTTTTTTATTATATTATGTTAGTCACCATACAATACATCCCCGGTTTCTGATGTAAAGTTCGATGATTCATTAGTTGTGTATAACACCCAGTGCACCATGTAATACATCACCGGTCTATCCCATTCCCCCACCCTCCTCCCCTCTGACGCCCTCAGTTTGTTTCTCAAAATCATTAGCCATCAGGGAAATTCAAATCAAAACCACACTGAGATACCATCTTACGCCACTTAGAATGGCAAAAATAGACAAGGCAAGAAACAACAATTGTTGGAGAGGATGTGGAGAAAGGGGATCCCTCCTACATTGTTGGTGGAAATGCAAGTTGGTACAGCGACTCTGGAAAACAGTGTGGAGGTCCCTTAAAAAGTTAAAAATTGAGCTACCCTATGATCCAGCAGAAGGACTGGATCAAGAAGATGTGGTCCATATATACAATGGAATATTGCTCAGCCATCAAAAAGAACGAATTCTCAACATTTGCTACAACATGGACGGCACTGGAGGAGATAATGCTAAATGAAATAAGTTAAGCAGAGAAAGACAATTATCATATGATTTCTCTCATCTATGGAACATAAGAACTAGGAAGATCGGTAGGGGAAGAAAGGGGTAAAGAAAGGGGGGCTTATCAGAAGGGGGAATGAAACAGAGTCTACATTCTTGACCACGCTATTTATATTTGTCACCTGAGTAACCCATGGACTGATGTCTAAACCTCATGGAGAGAGAGGTTTCAAGCAGGATATGAGCGGCTCATTTTATAAGGGATGCAACGAGACACAGGGAGACAAAAGGTGAAACAAGGTGGAGAAAATGGAACTTGTCTTCACTTCTACACAGAGTACAGTATATCTCTACCAATTCAAAGATTGGAAGCAGCAATAGACACAACCCTTAATGCAGATGTTGGTGTTCTCATGGTGGATATTATCCTCTGCTGAGTGTTGAATTGTGTTCCCTCAAAAGATGTTTGAGTCCTAACCCCCAGTACCTGTAAATATGACCTTATTTGGAAATAGGGTCTTTGCAGTTGTAATCAAGTTAAGATGAGGTCATGCTAGATACTCCTCTCTCTTGCCCTTGCATGTTTTTAGGCACTTCAGAGAACAGTCAGAGCCCTGATCGCCCAAGTCCTTGGCGTACTACCTCTGCAAATTCCTGAGTTATGCTGAAAGCACATTCCAGGTAACTGCACCTTTGTTTGTTCTTTTATAACTAGGTACCTAGTAAAGTGGAATTAAAAAAAAATTATCCCAATCTCTTTATGTCATAAAGACTGTGACTCACTCTGGGCAGGTTTTTTTATTACTCTTACCTAAGGAATAACAAGATCTTTTTTTCTGTGTTTTAGTAGTTATTCAGAGTTCTGGAGAGTCTCTGGGAGGGAGTAGACCCAATTCGCATAAGAAGGCAAGGTGCTTTCAGAGAGGAAAGGGGCAGAGAATTCAATCCCTTCTTGATTAGATTTAAAGTTTAGAAATCTGTTGGAGTGGTAAGAAAGGACGCCAGTGGTCCCAAAGGAGAAATTACCTTGAAGGCAACAAAAAATCTAGGCTGTTTATCTAGGCCGTTTATCTCAACACCAGAACCTAAGTGTTCTTGAGGGTTGGGCTGGTTCTGAAGTTTAAAGCCCTAGGACTGAACCTGGCAGGCACAGTGGTATGTTTTGAGGGACAACAGCTAAGAATTAAGAATTAACTCAAAGAGCTGTGACCTTGGCACTCCAAATTCTTGCACTCTGCAGGATAAGGGGAGATGGCAAGAGAAGCAACGTAGCTAGTGGACCAAATGGACTTTCTAGTTCTCTCTCTTTCCACCTAGAGCTTAGAAATAGGACTCATCACCTTGGAATGAATAGGTACCTAGTTTCTTTACTAAGTTAGCAGGGACAGAAGTCTCAAAAGCAAGATGGCAACTTCCTATTAATAAAGGCAAATGAGAATTTTTAAAGATTTTAGACTGAGAATCAGTATAGATTTTTAATATATATATGGGCTTCTAGAATCAGAGAAATTCACATTTCTATAGGGCACAACTTACTACGTACAGTACTATCTAATGAAAAAAGAAGACTGGTGTTCAACTTCCTTTGAACAAATTGGTAAAGAGAATTGAAAAGAAGGGTGCCTGGGTGGCTCAGTTGTTTAAGCGGCTGCCTTCAGCTCAGGTCATGAACTCAGGGTCCTGGGATCTAGACACCCCCCCCCAAGGGTCCTTGCTCAGCGGGGAGCCTGCTTCTCCCTCTCCCTCTGCTCCTCCCCGCTCATGCTCTCTCTCTCTCTGAAATAAATTTTTAAAAATCTTAAAAAAGAGAGAGAGTTGAAAAGATACTTCAAAGTCAACATGAAATTCCCTGCTTAATCCTTTGAAAGTCATATCAACAAGTCCTTCTTCCCAACATTAAAACCAAAAATGTTTTCAAAATTTGTTGAAGATTAGAAAACCACAGACCTTTTTTTTTTAGTCCCTGACTAAATTTTAAGCTCAAGTGCTAGGACTTGGCCTAACTTGTTCTGGGTTCTCACTATAAATTGAACACACAGTATTAAATTAATGAATGTAATAAATAAATGAGCCTCACTATTTTCCAACAAATATTTGCTGAGGTCCGCAGAAGAGATAATACAGTTTTTGAAATTAGAATGCTTTTAAGTGTAAGGCTTACTTGTGAGAGGAGCTTCTGTTCCCAAAGATTATAGTGTTTCCAACAAGAAGTCTGCTATCATCCTTATCATTGTTCTGTACATAAATTATCTTCTTTTAAAAACAAGCTGTTTTAAGATTTTCTCTTCATCATTGGTTTTAAGAATTTCATTATTGACATGCCTTAGTGTAGTTTTCTGCCTGTTCCTTCTGCTTGGGGTTTTGTTTTTGCTTTTGTTTTTTAGTTTCTTGGATCTGTGGTTTTCTAATTTTCAACAAATTTGGAAAAATTTCAGCCAATAGTTCTTCAAATATTTTTTTCTGACACCCCTCCCCTTTCTGGGACTCCAATGACATGTGTATTAAGGCCTCTTGAAGTTGTCTCACAGCTCACTAATGCTCTGTTCATTTTTTTCAGTCCTTTTTTCTCTGTGTGTTTAACTTTAGTTTTTTTAAAAAATATTTATTTATTTTCTTTTTTCTCTTCTTTAAAAGATTTATTTCTTTATTTTAGAAAGAGAATGCATGCGAGTGGGCAGAGGGGCAGAAGGAGAGCAAGAGAGAATCCTCAAGCAGACTCCCTACTGAGCGCAGAGCGTGACTCAGGGCTCTATCCCAGGACCCTCAGATTATCACCTAAACTGAAACCAAGAGCCAGCCGCTTAACCAACTGAACCACCCAGGTGCCCCATAACATTAGATAGTTTCTATTGTTATCTTTTCAAGTTCATTAATCTTTTCTTCTGTAATGTCCAATGTCCAAGAAAATCTTAAAGCAATTTGTTTTTAAAAAGATACTTTATGGGGGTGCCTGGGTGTCTCAGTTGGTTAAGTGGCCGACCCTTGATTTTGGCTCAGGTCATGATCTTGGGGGTCCTGGGATCCAGCCCCACATCAGGCTCCATGCTCAGTGGGGAGTCTGCTTGAGGATTCCCTCTCTCTCAAATAAAAGATACTTCATGTACAGAACAATGATAAGAAGGATAGCAGACTTCTTGCTGGAAATAATATAATCTTTTAGAACAGAAGCTTCCTTACCTGGCAAGGTCTGACATCCTAGCTCATGCACTAAGCCCTATGAATGAATGAATGAATGAATGAATGAATGAGTGAGTGAATGAATGAATGTCTGACTGCCTGTAGCACTTATTATAAAAAATATGCACATGTTAATTTGTTCTTCAGTATCCCGTAACAATTCTTGAATTATTATTTTCATTTTCACTTGTTTATGCCTTATCTCTTCCTCTGTCGTCTCTGTCCACCATAAGCAGGGACTATAATTGTGTGCTTCTCTTTTTCCCAAGTAGCAGCATTAGTATAAGTATTTTGCCCAGGTTTCCTGACTCTGAGTCCTGTACTCTTTTTTAACTATTCCACTAACTAGCATTCTTTTTTTTAAAGATTTTATTTATTTATCTGACAGAGAGAGACAGCCAGCAAGAGAGGGAACACAAGCAGGGGGAGTGGGAGAGAAAGAAGCAGGCTCCCAGCTGAGGAGCCCGATGCGGAGCTCGATCCCAGGACCCTGGGATCACGCCCTGAGCCAAAGGCAGATGCTTAATGACTGAGCCACCCAGGCACCCCGTCCACTAACTAGCATTCTTTTTTTTTTTTAAAGATTTTATTTATTCGACAGAGACAGCCAGCGAGAGAGGGAACACAAGCAGGAGGAGTGGGAGAGGAAGAAGCAGGCTCATAGCAGAGGAGCCTGATGTGGGGCTCGATCCCATAACGCTGGGATCACGCCCTGAGCCGAAGGCAGACGCTTAACCGCTGTGCCACCCAGGCGCCCCCACTAACTAGCATTCTTAACAGAAACAGTTTACCAAGGTAATTATAAGTACTCCTTGGCATATGCAAGGATGTATTCTTGAAAAGGCATGCATGGTTTAAAATTGTGCAAATCAAAAGCAATTTTCTCTCAAGAAATTATGGTAAAATATATTATTATGCCATATCCATTTCAGCTAGGTAAAATTTTTGCTATAGAAGTAACATGTGCTAACTACCCCTAAATGCTTGCACTCCCAAATGAGGTAATCATTATTAAAATTATGGTGTGGACTCTTTCACAATTTTCTCCAGGTCAATAGGAATAAATGTAACTCAACATTTTTAGTAGCTGCATAATACATTTAGTGTGGATATACCATAGTTTATTCAACTATTCCTCTATTGATGGGCATACAGGTTTCTTGGTGCTTTTTTTTCTGTATGATAGACTCCAAACAGCTTGGTCAAAGGGTAAGTGTCTGTAGCAGACAAAATCAGCTAGCATTTTCCCACTTCTTTCTTGCTAACAGAATGCTAATTTTGTTCAGATATTAGGCAGAGAACCCTGACCTCAAGGAAGGTGGTCCTACTCCCTGGTCTATATGTGAAATGTGATTCAGTTATGGCAAAAGAGATGCATGGGCAAGTTTGCTGGGGGATGTCTGGAAAAAACTACCTTCTTTCAAAAAAGGAGAGTGTCACCTTCCTTGCTTCCCTGGCCACTGCCGCTCTCCTTTTCTACCTTTGAATGCAGTTGTGATATTTAGATTCAACAGCCCATCTTACACGCATGAAGTAAAAAGCCTAGGGATAAAAAGCCAATATGTAAAGATGGTGAATTAGAAGGATGGAAAAAAGCCTAGATTCCTGGACCTTGTTGAGCAGCTGATCAAATGCTAGCATCTGTGTCCCTCCATATTTCTTGATATGTGAGAAAGAAAAACAAACCTCTATTTGTTTAAGCCACTATTAGTCAGATATCCTGTCACTTCCTGCCAAACCATTCTGAACTAATACTGTAGATTTTTAATTTTATTAGATTCTTCAGATTACTTTCAAAAAAGTCAGTAGTAAGTCCGACTTCTATCAGCAATGGATGGAAGCAGGAAATAGACATTCATCTGGAATTTATTTTTGTATATGGTATAAGGTAGAGATTTTTGTTTTCTTCTAGTTGGAGGACCAATTTTGAAAACACTGATTATTAAATAAACTATCCCTTTTGCACAGAATTGAAACAGATACTTTATTTTTACTTTTTACTTTCTGTAAGTTTTTATTTTAATTCATTAATGTACACTGTTATATTAGTTTCAGGTATACAATATAGTGACTCAACACTTCTATACATCACTCAGTATTTATCACAACTATTGCACTCTTTAATTCCCATCACCTATTTAGCCCACGCCCCCACCCCCTTCCCCTCTGGTAACGATCAGTTGGCTCTCTATAATTAAGAGTCTGTTTCTTGATTTGTTTCTCTCTCTCTTTCTCTTATTTTCCCCTTTGCTTGTTTGTTTGTTTCTTACATTATACATATGAGTGAAATCATATGGTATTTGCCTTTCTCTAACTGGCTTATTTTGCTTAACATCATACTCTTTAGCTTTATCCATGTTGTTGCAAATGGCAAGATTTCATTCTTTTTATGGCTGAGTAATATTCCATTGTATATATTTATACCATGTCTTCTTTATCCATTCATCAACTGATGGACACTTGGGCTGTTCCATAGTTTGGCTATTGTAAAAAATGCTGCAATAAACATAAGGGTGGGGGCACCTGGGTGGCTCAGTCAGTTAAGCATCTGCCTTTGGCTCAGGTCATGCTACCAGGGTCCTGGGATCGAGCCCCATGTCGGGCTCCCTGCTCAACAGGGTGTCTGCTTCTCCCTCTCCCTCTCCCTCTGCTTCCTACCCCCTGCTCATGTTCTGTCTCTGTCTCTCACTCTCTTTGTAAAAAAATTAATTAAATAAAAAATAAAAATAAGGGTGCATGTATCCCTTTGAATTAGTGTTTTTGTATTCTTTGGGTAAATAACCAGTAGTGTGATTGCTGGATTGTAGGGTAGTTCTATTTTTAATTTTTTGAGGCCCTTCCATACTGTTTTCCACAGTGGCCGCACCAGTTTGCATTCCCACCAACAGTGCATGAGGGTTCCTTCTTCTCCACATCCTCACCAAATACTTGTTGTTTCTTGTGTTTTGATTCTACCCACTCTGACAGATGTGAGGTGATATCTCATTGTCATTTTGAATTGTATTTCCTTGATGGTAAGTGATGATGATTATTTTTTCATGTGTTTGTTTGCCATTTGTATGTCTTCTTTGGAGAAATGTCTGTTCATGTCTTCTGCCCAATTTTATTGGATTATTTAGGTTTTGGGTGTTGAGGGTTTTTTGTCATTGAGTTTTATAAATTCTTTATATATTTTGAATACTAACCCATTTACAATTGCACCAAAAAATAATAAGATACCTTGGAATAAACCTAACCAAAGAGATGAAAGACCTATACTCTGAAGACTATAAAACACTGATTAAAGAAATCGAAGAGGACACAAAGAAATGGAAAAATATTCCATGCTCATGAATTGGAAGAACCAATATTGTTAAAATGTCCATACTACTCAAAGCAATCTACACATTTAATGCAATCCCTATCAAAACAACAACAGCGTTTTTCACAGAACTAGAACAAATAATCCTAAAATTTGAATGGAATCACCAAAGATCCCAAATAGCCATAGCAATCTTGAAAAAGAAAAGCAAGACTTCAAGTTATATTACAAAGCTGTAGTAATCAAAAGATATGGTACTGGCACAAAAATAGACACATAGATCCTTGGAACAGAATAGAAAACCCAGAAATGAACTCACAACTATATGGTCAATTAATCTTCAACAAAGCAGGAAAGAATATGCAATGGGAAAAAGACCATCTCTTCAACAAATGGTGTTGGGAAAACTGGACAGCAACATGCAAAAGAATGAAACTTCACCACTTTCTTATGCCATACACAAAAATAAATTCAAAATGGATTAAAGACCTAAATTCAAGACCTGAAACCATAAAACTCCTAAAGAAGAACACACACAGTAACTTCTTTGACATTGGCTGTAGTGACTTCTTTCAAGATATGTCTCCTGAGGCAAGGGAAACAAAAGCAAAAAAACAAAACAAAAAAAACAAAACAAAACACCTACCGGGACTCCATCAAAATAAAAAGCTTCTGCACATTGAAGGAAACAATCAACAAAACTAAAAGTCAACCTACAGAATGGGAGAAGACAGTTGCAAATAACGTATCTGAAACAGATATTTTAATGTTTTCTGTAGTTACTTCTTTTAATTTCTGTATCTTCTTCTCATACCCTTTTGCCCCCATACCCAGGTTTTATTGCCTCAGGGAAAGGGAATGTGGAAGGACAAAAAGCAGATTTCACTTGCCAATCTCTTTGTTTTTGTGTTTCAAAAGCCCAAGTCCTTAGGGGAAGAGGATTAAAGGCAAAGACAAAGTGTCTCGGCCGGAAAATATGACGTGCAAAGGATTTTATCCAGTTTAGAGAAAGATTCTAGCACTTCTTGTCCCTAGGACTGATAATGTAATGCTATCAGGGAGACCCATGGGTTCTGGGTAGAGGCGACCTGTGTCCTGCTTCCTGACACCATCTCTGGATAGACAGAAACACTTGAGAAAACAGGGGCTGTTCTAGGCAGCCTTAACAAAAATTCCCAAGCCACTGGCAGGATCCCAATGTAACAAGGACCTGCCAGATAGTAAAGGAAAACTGTGGGCAGAGGTAATGGACCTCTGACTGCTAAGCTGTGCTGCCTGATAGCCAAGGACTTGACGGACTTCTGTTCCCAGGCCTTAGCACTGTGTAATAGCCCAAAACTGTGGCATAAGCCTAGGGTGGAGAAATGTCAAGAAGAATTGAGGTTAAGTCACACAGTGAAGGAAACAATCAATAAAATGAAAAGACAACCTACTGAATGGGAAAAAATATTTGCAAATGACATATATAATAAAGGGTTAGTATCCAAAATATATAAAGAACTCATATAACTCAATACCCAAAAAAACAAATAATCCAATTTGAAATGCACAGAAGACATGAACAGACATTTCTCCAAAGAAGACATACAGATGGCCAACAGACCCGTGAAAAGATAATCATCATCACTTACCATCAAGGAAATACAAATCAAAATGACAATGAGATATCACCTCACACCTGTCAGAATGGGTAGAATCAAAAACACAAGAAACAACAAGTTTTGGTGAGGATGTGAAGAAAAAGAAACCCTCTTATACTGTTGGGGGAATACAAATTGGTGCAGCCACTGTGGAAAAAATCCAGTATGGAGGGTCCTTAAAATATTAAAAATAGAACTACCTTATGATCCAGGAATCATACTACTAGGTATTTACCCCCAACATACAAAAACAGTAATTCAAAGGGGTATAAGCACCCCTATGTTTACTTCAGCATTTTTTACTATAGCCAAACTATGGAAGCAGTCCAATTGTCCATCGATTGATGAATGAATAAAGAAGATGTGGTATATATATAAGTCAGAGAAAGACAAATACCATGTGATTTTACTTGTATGTGGAATTTAAGAAACAAAAGAAACAAGGAAAGGAAAAAAAGAGGGAGAGACAGGCCAAGAAACAGACTTTTTTTTTTTTAAAGATTTTATTTCTTTATTTGACAGAGAGAGACAGCGAGAGAGGGAACACAAGCAAGGGGAGTGTGAGAGGGAGAAGCTGGCTTCCCACCAAGCAGGGAGCCCGATGCAGGGCTTGTATGTGGAATTTAAGAAACAAAAGAAACAAGGAAAGGAAAAAAAGAGGGAGAGACAGGCCAAGAAACAGACTTTTTTTTTTTTTAAAGATTTTATTTCTTTATTTGACAGAGAGAGACAGCGAGAGAGGGAACACAAGCAAGGGGAGTGTGAGAGGGAGAAGCTGGCTTCCCACCAAGCAGGGAGCCCGATGCAGGGCTTGATGCGGGGCTCGATGTGGGGCTTGATCCAAGGACCCTGGGATCGTGACCTGAGCCTAAGGTAGATGCTTAATGGCTGAGCCACCCAGGTGCCCCAAGAAACAGACTCTTAACTACAGAGAACAAGCTGATGGTTACCAGTGGGGAGGTGGGTGGGTGGATGGGAAAATAGGGATTGGGTATTAAAGAGTACACTTATCATGATGAAAAATAAATAAATAAAAGGAATAAAAGGAACAAAAATAAAAAAAAGAAAATAAAAAAGAATTGAGGTTATTTTACCAGCCCCATAGAAAAGGGAGCTTGGGGTCTAAAGTTAAATGGAATCACAGAAAGATACAACAAAATGATTGACAGCATGGACTCTGAACTAAACTAAGTGGGTTCAAATCTAGCTTTGCCATTTACTTGTTGTGTTACCCTGGCAAGTTATTTAACTTCTTTGCGATTTGGATTACCAATTTGAAAAATGGTGTTAATAATGGCCCTTACCCCATGGGATTCAATGAGTTTGTATAACGCATATAGTAAATATTTTATTATTATTATTATTATTAGTAGTAGTAGTAGTAGTAGTAGTAGTAGTGGTAGTAGTGGTAGTGGTAGTGGTGGTATTAGGGGTAGACTGATTTGTTCCTGCTACATTAAGGATTTGTAACAGGACTGTTTTTGAAAGACTATTACAGAATGTTGGAACGGATATAGAAGGGTCAGTGGAAGGGAAGGTGAAGGGAGAGGAGAGAGGAAGGAAAGGCGGGAAGGCAAATGCAGCCTTGTTAGTTAGCTTAGGAGACTGAATTCTCTGATTTCCAGAAGAGTACACTATGCTAGACTATACATTTCTTTTAAAAAATTATTTATTTATTTTGGAGAGAGAGAGAGAATGAGCAGGAGGGGCAGAAGGAGAGGGAGAGAGAATCCCAAGCAAACTCCATGCTGAGAGTGGAGCCCAACACGGGGCTCAAACTCATGACCCTGAAATCATGACCTGAGCTGAAACCAAGAGTCGGACCCTTAACTGCCCGTGCCACCCAGGTGCCCCTAGACTGTACATTTCTAAAAGAATCGATCTTCTTCTGGAGAGAGAAAGGGCTGTTTCAGCACCCTAAGCTCAGGCTCTGTATCCTGTCCACATGAGGACTTTGCAAAGGAATTAAGATTCCAGATACTTAGAAAATTTTAGAGAAATGATGCAGGTTTACTCTTTTTTTTAGACTAAGCTGTCAAGGAAAAGGCATTTACCTTAAATTTGCCCCCCTACCTGATATCTGGCCTGGGGCACAAGAGGAAAGACTGTGTCTAGGAAGAGGAGATCAGACTCTATAGTATATCTACAGAAATTGTACTGTTTAATCTGAAAGGTGGAGATAGCTGCTCATTTCTGAGCTAGGTGATGTTTGTTCTTACTCAGGGTACACTCAACTTCTGCTGAAAGGAAAGAGAGCCTCCTGGGAGGATATTAACAGACCCTAGATGATTCAAGTAAGAAATTCCCCAGTACCAAGGCTTGCCTGGAGAAAAGATCACCCAGGCACCCAAGCCCTGGGAATTACTGTCTTGCACATGGGGCATCTGGATGAGAAGTACAGTTTCTTTTTTTTTTCCTTTCAAATTTTTATTTAAATTCTAGTTAGTTTCTCAGAGTCCATAGATGGGTAGTAAGGAGGGCATGTATTGCATGGTGCACTGCGTGTTATACGCAACTAATGAATCATCAAACTTTATATAAAAAACCAGGGATGTACTGTATGGTGACTAACATAATATAATAAAAAATATTATTATAATAAAAAATAAAAAATATGTAATTTGGCTTGTTAGAATAAAATCCAAAATAGACTAAAAAAATAAAATAAATTCTAGTTAGTTAACATATAGTGTAATACTGGTTTCAGTAGTAGAATTTAGTGATTCATCACCTACATATGACACCCAGTGCTCAGCATAACAATCACCCATTTAGCCCATCCCTTGCCCACCTCCTCTTCAGCAACCCTCAGTTTGTTCTCTATCATTAAGGAGTCTCTTACGGTTTGCTTTCCTTTCTATTTTTCTTTTTTCCCCCTTCTCATATGTTCATCTGTTTTGTTTCCTAAAGTCCACAAATGAGTGAAATCATATGGTATTTGTCTTTCTCTGACTGGCTTATTTCGATTAGCATAATACACTCTAGCTCCATGCACATCATTGCAAATGGCAAGATTGCATTCTTTCTGATGACTAATATTTCATTGTATATATATACATCACATCTTCTTTATCCATTCGTCAGTAGATGGACACTTGCGCTCTTTCCATAGTTTGGCTATTGTTGATAGTGCTGCTATAAACATCGGGGTGCATGTACCCCTTTGAATCTGTATTTTTGTATCCTTTCAGTAAGGGAAGTAAATTTTCTTTGCCTTAGGTGCTAAGATTTAATAGAGGGAAAATGTGGCTGCAATATTTTGAGACATAAATGGATTTTTTTTCTTTCCTGTAATTCCCCCCATTTTCTCTATCCACTCCCCCCGAAAAAGTAGTCCGTTTTGTGGTGTATCTCAGGGGAAGGAGGTGGTGAGGCAGGAAACTAAATACTCTGTCAGTCTTTCTAGCTTTTGTGTTCCCAAAGTGGAAGACCTAGAGAAGGGGGATTAATGTCCAGAGGCAAAGACAACGTACCTGGGCCAGAAAACTAGAAGAAGGAAAGATTTGCATAAGGCTAAAAAAAAATTCTTCTCTTCTTCACTCCCCTCTCCTTGATGCTTGGGGTTGGGGGGAGGGGGCGCAAAGAGAGCTCTTTGGGAGGTCAACCAGCACAAACTGCCAGGAGCAACATTTGGTTGGCTGGAAGACTCAAGAGAGGAGGGGCTGTGTGTACTGTCTAGGTAGATGGACCAACAGGTGACCTTGACAAAGTTCTGTGCTCCAAGTATGGCAGAGACATTGGAGAAAACTATAGCACCTGAAAGGACCCATGTGGGCAGAGGGCTGAGCAGTAACTGATAGGTCCTAAGGAATTGGAAGTATATAACTTTACTCCACCCCCACTCTCCATGCCTGGGTACTACATAAGATCCCTGAACTGTGGCATCACCTGGGATGAGAGAGAAGCACATCAAGAATGATTTATATTGTTTTCCCAATAACTGGTAAAAGGAGGGCTCAGGGTCAGAAACTGAGTTTCAGAAACAGTCACAACTCTACCTATGGTTGTAGCAGTCAGCTGTCAGCTTTGAGGTTCATCTTTGTTCCATCTTATTAATTGAAGGAGTTAACTTCTGTGTGGTAGGTAGGAGATCAACATCTAGTGGGGCCATGAAAGTGACCCCCAGCCCCACCCCTGTGGGATGCTGGGGTCTAAAAATGGTTCCAGCAAAAGCTTTTGTAATTTCTTGGCACCAGAGCCTTCACATAAGATGAACTAGATTATTGGAAAAATGTTTTCCTAGAATAATGTAAAGCCAAATTACAAGTAGTTAATATAAATCAAATTTTCTATTTGATGAATAGAAACATCACAAATGCAACCTGAGAGTCAGTGGGAACCAGTGGGTTAGAAAGGAATATTCCCTGCCATACATTGTTGACTAGCTATAATTGCCCACTCCCCTTTCTGCCTATAGCGGCATTTGTTCTGAGTTATGGACAGGTTGCTTCAAATAGAAGAGCATGTTTGTCAATGAAAGGTCTAAATTGAGAAGAGCCTGTGCTTGAATGGGGAACAGACTGGTTTTCTAATTTCTGAAGTTTGTAAAAGTCACACTACTTTACATTTATTTAGCAAATGTTTGACTGTCAAAGGGGGAATTCTCAGAAGGGTTCATAACTGAGCAGGTTGAAGGGCTAACATTTCCAGGTATTACTCTGTATTGATTACATCATGGCGCTGGGAGACTAAGGAAGAGTAGCAGGCCACAAATGAGGGAGATACCTGTTGATTTCCCTAAAGGTGGATGTGTGTAGTGATGATGGGAGTACAGTAACACTGAGAAATAAAAACTGTGGTTCAATTAAAGAAAATGGTGGGCGCAAGTTTCTAATTACCATCTCAGTGGGAGTCAGGGGATACAAAGACTTGTAATAACTTGGTAACCTTTTAAACTGCCCTTTGGTGGTTACTTGGCTATGTTTCCTGTTTTCTCCATAGTAGTGAACAATTTAACAGGGAAAAGGGACTATCTTCATGGGCAATGAGGAAAGGAGTTTAGGAGACTCCATTCACTCTACAGCTAATTTGGAATGCAGAGACCTTTAAGGTAGAGTGGTGGCACTGTTTGGAGAAATCACACCTTGCTCTTTCAAATTTTGCCAGGAAGATCTCCACAGGTGAAATAGTTCGACCTCCTAACCCTGAATTTCATTCCTTTAGAGTCTCTTTCCATTGTCAAAAGTGGAAGATGGGGAGTTTAATTTATTAAGGACATAGCCTGGGTTTCTTACATGTTCTGGCAATCCTGGGATTAATAAGTGACTTTCAAGAGGAAAGATGCAAAGACAACAAACAAGGCTACATGGCCTCTTACCGTTCCACTCCATTTGGACTCTGGAAAGCTCATATTTAAATTTATTGATGGTTTTTTAAAGGGCTGAAAAGGCTGAGGTTGTGAGGCCTACAGTAGGAAAAGGAAAAAAAAGTGGAGAAAGAAGATTGATATAACTCAGTAATAGGGCCCTGGGGCTGGGCACCTGTAAATATTAGCCTGGTGTTTTCCACACGCCTCCTACCCTCAAGGCATCAAGCCAAAGCTTGAGGGCATTTGAAAAAAATCCTGCCCATTAGGAGCTTTCATTCAGTGGCTGAGATACCAGATGCGGCCTGGGGGATTGAAAAATGCATGGGCTCTGAAGCGAGCACACTTGGGTTCAAGTTCTGACTCCTCCATACTTAGTTGTGTGAACTTGAGCAAGTCATGTCCGTTTTCCCCTCCTGAGCCTCAGTTTCCTCCTCTGTGGAGCCAGGATTATTCATGCAAGAATGACAGAAACAATTCTGTACTGTGCCCGATACAATGCAGGAAGCAGTTCTTAAATAAAGCCGCTGCGCTGAGGTTAACGTGTAGTGAAAGCTTGAAGGAGGTGGCATTCACTACCAACTATAGAAGGGAGGTGAGCGGTAAAAGATGGTGAGAGCCTGCTTTAGGGGGAGGTGGCCTTTCCGCATGCGCGCAGTCTAGGAGCCCAGCCGAGCAGAGAGGGGGCGGGGCTAGGTTTCTGAAGGGGTTGCTATGGCACCGAGGGGCCAGGGGAGGTTAACTGAACCCTTAAAACATTACTCCCTCCCCCACCCGTCACTGCCTAGGCCGAAGGCCATTGTTCCCAGCAAAATGGCGTCGGTAATTTCCCTCCTGGCCAGAGGCCTAAGTAAGGCTGAGGATGGGAATGGGACTGGAGAGAACAAAAACTACAATTCCCAGGGTACACCGCACCCGCCTGCGAGGCGCAAGGCACGTGCCCAGGCCTAGTGGTTACATGCCCTCAAAAATCCGTTTCATAGCTTCCCTTTCCCATCCCCACTTTCGTTGTTGCCCAGCCCCCGCGCGCGCGCACTGCGGTCCTGAGGGGTGGGGGGGACATGCCTTGGCCGTTGCCCTCGCAACGTAACCGGGAGACCGGTATTTGTAAATCTGTGCTTCGATTTCTAATCCCGAAGCCGGCAGGTATGGGTCTCGCGAGAAAAGACGGGAGTTGGAAAAAGGGAGTTAGGGGTGGTGGGTGAAAAGGTGCCCGCGGGTACCACATCTCGGCAGAGCTGCTGCATTTAGAGGCTTGCGGATAACGGAGTAGATGGTGGGCGGCTGGGAAGTACTGTGTGCTTGGACTTTTCTTTTTTGGAGGGGAAGAAGGTAAAGCAGCCGTGAAGATAGAGCTTTTGAACACACAGGAGGTGTCACGCGTGTCTTTTTGGAAAGGAGAGAAGCCTTTCTCCTGCTCGACGCGCATCCTTCTCTCCCACTGCGTTGAAGAGGGCGGGGGAGGAGTGCGCACGCTGTAGTTGGCTAGCCACTCTGCACCTCGCAGCGATAGGGGCTGTTCGGAGTTGGGGCTGCTCCGTTGGCTTTCTCCGCCCCTCCCCCTCTTCTTTCCTCCCCTCTCTTCCCCGCCCCCCTCCACCCCCCTCCACCCCCCTCTCCTCTCCAGAATTCCCTGACTGGAGTACGCGTGCGCCTGCTCTGCTCCCGGGCGAGCGCGAGCTTGGGCTCGCACCCCACTCCCCTAACCCCGCCCGCTCTTTACCTACCGGCTGTAGCTGGCCCGGTGGGCTCGCGGGAGACGCTCGCGCGCGCACGCGCATACAACGCGGAGCGGAGCTCGAGACATCGAGGAGGGGAGTAAGAAGCATCCGAGGAGGCGATAGAGGAGGAGGCGGTGTGTGTATATGTGTGTGTTCTACGGTGTGGCTCGTCGAGGGGCGAGCGGAGGCTGGAAAGAGGGCGAGGGAGAAGCGAAGAGTCCGAGTCTCTGTCCGTGAGAGCCTCTGATCTGGTGAGGGTCCCAGGCTGGCCGGGGCTCTGGGAGAGAGGGAGGAGGCCGGGGGGCGTGTCTGGGATCCGGCTGAGAGATGAATGGGCCGGGGATGAATGGAGGGAGGCAGCGGCGGCCAAGAGTCTGTTCGGAGTAAGCGCCCTAGTGGGGGACGGCTTGACCGAGGCAGGGTGATTGCCGTCGCCAAGAGGTATGGGACGAGGCCGGGATTGGGTCTTCGGGGTTGTCGGAGCTGTTGTCCGTTTGAGCGAACAGGCGGAGAGGAAAATTCTAAGGGGGGGAAGTGGAGAAGGGCAGGTTTGGGTTTGAGGTGCGTTTTTTGTCTTCTTTTCTGTTTTTGTTGGGGGTGGCAACTTTGGGAGTTGATGGAAGACTAGGGGATGGGGAAGGCGAGGAGGATACATGAGGGGGGACCGGGAGATGGTTGACAAAGGACTGAGTGATCATTTAAGTGAGATTGAGGCTGCTGCAAGAGAAGATCGCTTCAGGTGTGGGAAGTTGAGTTTCAGTGGGTAAAGGGGTGGGGGAAAGTGGATTTATTATAGAGATTCAGTTGATGTGTGAAAGTCGGTAGGACTGGATCGGGTGAGAGAATATTGCTGTCTGGTTGTGTAGGTGGGTTAGGTTCAAGGAGATTGAGAGGTATTATTTGGGAACGGGTGGTGTTTCTGTGACTGACAGCTTGGAGATGGGGAGGAAATGGTATGGTTTAGGGTAAAAGTGGTGAGGTGTCTTCACTGTACTGAAGGAGGTTTTGTTTGACTAGTTAAGAGTGGTGAAACATTTATGGAGTGGGCTGTGGGTGGAAATCCTGCACGTGTGTATCTCCCTATCTTGGGAGTTGATAGACCCTGTTAAAATGAAATCGAACCCTCAAAACAGATGTGAGTGGTATGGCTCTTCCTTCTTAAGAATTACCTTTGACTAAAGCATCTAGATGAATAAATAGGCTTTATGTTGTGAAAATCTTCTGTGTAGTAGTGATTGCTTCCAATCTGGGGAAGCATCGTTACCTGTTTTTCATTTATAGTAATTTGTAATACCAAGATAACTTTTGAAGAGATCCCAGTATATGACACAGAGCAGCAGGTGTCTTCTAGACAGTCTCTAACCTTTAGATTGATGAATTTAAACATTGTTTAAAGTCAGCAGCCTAAAGGAAGGATACCCTGCATTAAAGGATAGTTAAAATGCACTAAAGCTGGTTTTGAATGCTTAAGTAATTATACATTTTTTTTTTTTGGTCATTCTGAATTTACCTTGTTTGAAAATTGGCACTTGCTTTTTGGTGTGAGTTTAAATTATAGCAGATTACTAGGACATTTTGTTCTCTGAATACATTACTTATCTTCTGGTAAAGATGCCTTCTGATGGTCTCATTCTGTTCTGGGTCAAGATTAATAGTTTATGGATTTGTAACTTTTCGTGGTTACTTTTTACAAACTTTACTGACATATTATCTTGGAAATGTTGCAAATTTGAGAACATTCCCATGCCCTTTTTCTTTTATTCTGCTTTGATGTTGCAAAGAGTGTAATCCTTGTTTTGGCTACCCAGATTTTAAATACAAAAGCTAATACTATGTTCATATTCTCTTAGATTAAGATGAATACTTAGCATATTAAGCGGTAGAGTGGAAGTGTAAAAGCACCATGAGAGCCTGGGAATGTTGCACCAATTTTGGCAGGCAAGGTAGCCTCCCCATTTTGAACTAGATGTTCCTGGAGTGGAAGAATCTGCAAGTTTTGAGGCTGGGAAGTGCAAGCTTGGTATATCTGGGGAGTGGAATGAGATAAGGCTGGAATCTTAGATTGAAGCTGAGGTGAAGGACTACCCTGCAGAATTAGGAACCTTTGACTATTTAAGAAGGGGAACAACATAAGCAGAATTTTGGTGTTCATCTCTCTGCCTTTGCTTCTGATGCCCCTGCCCCAACCCCCACTCCCCAACCTGGAATGCTCTCTCTTCCCCTGCCTTTGAATTTGAGCTCATTCTTTTTAGACTAATCTCTGTCATTAGTTATTCCTGAAAGCCTTTCCTGCTCACCCCCTTTTTCCCCTTTTGCCAGCATCCTCCACCAAAGCTACGTTAGGTGCCCCTCTTCAGTGGTCCCCTCACACCTTGTACATATTTTTATTACTGTACTTCTGTTGGTAGGCAGGCAGGAAAGTTATTTGCCTTTTTATACTTAAAAGAGAAAATAAAGCACAGAAAGATAAGACCTGCCCTAGTAAGTAAGTGGTGGACCCTGGAATTCTGACTTCTAGGCCAATGTTGATCCTCATATCATAAGTTTACATCTGTTGATGTAATTATTATATAGTGTTTTAGGAGTTAAATTTCTATAATTTGGACTTTAACTTTCTTCCATAAAGTACAGAAATTTTTTCATTAAGGTGTACATTAGTTAGCCAATGAGTGATGAAGCCAGTGGTTGCATAGAACCAGAGTAGTCAGAAATAAAGAAATGAGAATTGTTGTATTACTATAAGATTTCTAGTCAGAAAATTTACTTTAAAAATTAACAGAAGGTCTGAATTCTTGTGTATATGTTCGTGGGGGGAGATTGTAAGAAAAAAAAAACCCTTTCTCAGTACCCCATCATAGTATAAGTAGACCAGCTCTGTTTGCAGATATACTTGATTATTACTCTTGGCTAAAACCCAGAATACTTTCAGAGAGGTGGGTTTTTTCCCATCTTTTTGTTTGAGATCATAAAATTTATGGTACTGTTAGGAGATATTTGATGATTATAAAGGACATCTATAAAAGCATTCATTTAGAAATTCCCAAAACTTCAAGAGTAGAATTTGATGCTACTTTAAATTGTTTTGGTAGAGCTTGTTATGAGATACTCGGTTTAGAAAATATTGAGGTTAAGTTACTGCAGTAGTGAGCCTTTAATGCCCCTTTCGTCAGGGATGGAGATATATATATATATATATATATATATTTTCATTAACAGAAATGAAGCAACATTGTTTTCTGTGTTTTAACCTGGTAACTTTTTATTGTGATAAAATTCACGTAACATAACGTACCATTTTAGAGTGTACAATTCAGTGTCATGAAGTACCTTCATAATGTTGCGTATCTAGTTCCAAAACATTTTCATCACCCCCAAAGGAAACCCTGTATCCATTAAACCATCAGTTTCCATTCCGCTTTTCTCCCAGCCCCTGGCAACCACGAATCTGCCCTCTCTATGGGTTTCCCTGGTCTGGGTATTTCATATAAATGAAGTCATGCATTATATTACCTTATTGTCTGGCTTTTTTCACTTTGCATGTTTTTGAGGTTCACTATGTTGTGGCATGTATCAGTATTTCATCCCTTTCTTTAAAAGTTTATATATATTTTTTAGTAATCTCTGGACCCAACGAGGGTCTCAAACTCACAACCCTGAGATCAAGAGTTGCATGCNCTTCCGACTGAGCCAGCCAGGTGCCCTATATTGCATTCCTTTTTTATGGTTGAATAATATTCCCTTGCATGGATATAGTACATTTTGTTTACCTGTTTAGTCATCAGTTCATAGACATTTGGGATCTTTCTACCTTTTGACCTTTGTGAATAATGCTGGTATGAATATTTGTGTACACATTTTTGTTTGAACACCTGTTTTCAGTTCTTTCAGGTATGTACCTAGAAGTGGAATTATTGAGTCATATGGTAATTCTGTTTAACTTGTTGAGGAACCACTAAACTGTTTTCCACAGTGGTTGCACCATTTTACATTCCCACTAGTAATATACAAGGGTTCCAGTTTCTTCACATCCTCACCAACATTTGTTACTTTCTGGGTTTTTTGTTTGTTTGTGTGCTTTATGGCCATCCTAAGTGGGTGTGAAATGGGATCTCATTGTGGTTTTTATTTGTCTTTCTATAATGACTAATGATGTGTAGCATCTTTTCACATGGTCGTTGGCTATTTGAATTTCTTCTTTGGAGAACTGTCTTAGTCTTTTGTCCATTAAAAAATTTTTTTTAAATGTTGACATGAAGGAGTTTTTAAAAAATATATTCTAAATACTAGACCCTGATCATACATATGCTTTGCAAATATTTTCTTCCATTCAGAGTTGCCTTTTTACTTTGTTGATAGTGTCTTTTGATGCACAGAAGTTTTGAAATGTGAAGTCCAATTTATCTATTTTTTTGTTGCTTGTGCTTTCAATGTTATATTTAAGAAACCACTGCCAATCCAAGACAATGAAGATTTACCCCTATCTCTTCTTTGAAGAGTTTTATTGTTTTAACTTTAATATTGAGGGCTTTGATCCATTTTGAGTTAATTTTTGTATGTAGTATGAGGTAAGGGTCCAGCTGTATTCTTTTGCGTGTGAATTATCTTGAAGTTTTATAAACTATAAAATAGATAAGGGGGTTGGAGGTACTGGCTTCCAGTTATGGAAGTAATAAGTTACAGGGATAAAAGGTACAGCCTAGGGAACATAGTTAATGGTATTGTAATAGCATTGTATGGTGACAGATGGTAGCTACACTTGTGAGCACAGCATAATGTATAGACTTGTGGAAACACTATGTTGTTTGCCTGAAACTAATGTAACATTTTGTGTCAACTATACTTCAATAAAAAAACACATAATAAATGATACTATACATGTATTTAAATGAAGCTATTTTGTGGCAGTATCTAATTATTCTTTGGCCATTTGTGGAGGAGAAATGTTTCTAAATGCGTTTTTGAAGGTCATGCTTTGTATTTAAAGAGTGGGGATATTCTAAAGCTCTTTATGAGGCAGTGAGACTTTCATGATCAGGAAACTTCAGTATGGCAAGCTAGATGATCCTTATGGTAAAGTTACATAAGTGTTTTGTTTTCTTTTTTTAGAAAGTGTATTATTTTTGTTTTCAGATTGTTTGTATAGGATGAAATCTTTGCTTAAAACTAGGGGGGAAAGCAGATTTAGTTTATAATTAATGAGAAATTGGCATTGGATTTGTCCTAAAAGCAGCCATATCTATGTGTTATTTGGTTTCTGATTGTGAGCCAGCTTCTTGACCAAAACATATATCAGTCAGTACCTTGTGGAGACTTGCTATTTGTAGCTTAGGCTGTAATCACCTGTACATTGTCCTATTCATTTAGGAATCATGTAAGATTATTTTAGTTCTGTTACTTGTAAAAATGAGAATTAAAATTTAGCACAGCACAATTGGTTGGTAAATCTCAGCCTCTAGTTAAGTGTAATTAAAATTAGGATGTTATTTTGAATTGTTTTAAACACTAGGGGATGTGTTTAATAGAAGAATGGGAAATTGGCTTGATCGGCCCCAAGAACTATGGGGTGCTAGTTCAGCTCTGACAATATCCAGTGCTGCCCAGAGAGTAATTTTTGTCCTTATGAGCTGCTGTGGCATTTCCATTCAGAGTTAGCATTTGAAGGTTTCTTGCAAGAGAAAAAAACCCTTGAAGAGATGTGGTTCACTTACTAAAGAACCTTTTCAAATGTACTGATAACTTACTCTGAAGCTGTTAGTCCAAATGAATTTTGGAGTATGACTTACCCAGGATATTTGTAAGGTTCTGCCATTCATTCAACAAATATTTATTGTGTTCCTTCAGTGTGCAGGGTTGATGTGTTGGGAATAGACGAAAAGGAAAAAAAGTAGGTAATGACCCTGCTCTATTTGAGGTTACATTACAGTGGGAGAACAACAGACAGTCAACAAATACATCAGAACATAAATGCTGAGAAGAATGTGTTTTTTAAAAGATTTTATTTTTAAGTAATCTCTACACCTAACATGGGGCTCAACCCACAATCCCGAGATCAAGAGTCGCATGCTCCACGGACTAAGCCAGCCAGGCACCCTGAGCAGTAATGTTTTTGGTTTTTTTTAAGATAGTGTTTTATTTTATTTTTTTAAGATTTTATTTAGACATTTGAGAGAGAGCACAAGCAGGGGGGAGGCAGAGGGAGAGGGAGAAGCAGACTCCCCATTGAGCTGGGAGCCCGATGTGGAACTCTATCCTGGGACCTGGAGATCATGGCCTGAGCTGAAGGCAGGCGCTTAACCATCTGAGCCACCCAGGCGCCCCCTGAGAAGAAATGGTTTTAAAGGTTGCTGGGATGTTAGAGAGAAGCCTCTTTAGCTCAGGTGGTTAGTTTGGAAGGTTTCTTTGAGGAGGTGACTTTGAACAGGGATCAGAATGTTAAGAGACCAGTAATTCTTAGTATCCTTTCTGTTAATTGTTATTTTGTTAAATTGTTAATTTATCTCTTGTAAACACTTTAGGTTTCTTAATATTTTTAATGTGTGAGTTACATGCTTTTGTTTCTAAGGAAAAAAAAAAAACCCAGGTACATTTCTTATGAGAAGAGACCGTGTTCCCAAGTGAAAATGTCACTGGAGTAGGAGTCAGCCTGGGTTCTGGTCTTGCCGTCAGTGTGATCCGGTGTAAGTCTGTTAAGCATCGATTTCCTCATTTGTTATTAAACAAAGCAAAAGCCCTACCTATTTTGCAGGGGTTTTTTTTTTTTTTTTTTGGCTAATTGAGAAAATATACTTTGTAAATTATACAACCATGTATGAAATACAATGTATTCTATTAACATTTTTGGAGTCAAAGTTTCTCAATTGAGAAATGTTTTCCTACCAGTTTAAAGCTTTCATGTCTCTAACCATCTGGTAAATTTTAGCACCAAATATCTAAACTCATTGATTAATCAGGAGGGGTTGGATTCTTAGAAAGTGTTAGTGTGGTAGAAAGTATGTTGGATTAGAAAACTGGGGTTCCAGAATTCTCCCCTTCACTTACTAGCTTTGTGATTTGGGCAAGACGCTAAACTTTTCTGAGCCTTCGTAATTTTCAGAATTCGGGGTAATACCACATAGCTCTCAGGATTGTTGTTAGGGGTAATTGAGTTAAATAGATGAATTTCTTATGGAAACTATAAAGCAAGGTTTGATAACCTTTTTCTCTAAAGGACCAGATTGTAAATATTTTAGGCTTTGCGGGCCATGAAGTCTGTTGCAACAGCTCAGCTCTGCTGTTGTAGCAGCCATAGGCAATATGTAAATGAATGAGTGTAGCTGTGTTCCAATAAAACTATTTATGAACACTGAAATATGCATTTTGAATAATTTTTCTGTGTCATGAAATACTATTCTTCTTTTGATTTTTTTTCTCCAACCATTTAAAAATATAAAAATTTTTCTCAGGTCTGCTGCACAAAAACCGGCAGTGAGGTGAGGTGAGTTTGGCTTGAGGGCTGTATGTACTTTTGCCACCACTGTTGTAAAGGGTTAGGCAGAATAAGTGTTAATTAGGGATTTGAGGGTAGGTGATTGATAAATATAAGGCCAGGTACCCCAATAAATATAAATTGTTTAGTTTTGATAATGAAAGAAGATGGAGATAATTTCAACCCCTTTTCTAATTTAGACCCAGAAATTTCTTCACACAAAATGAACATCTTTAATTAAGGAAATGATCTTGCCAAAGCAAAACTGGATGATGGAAGTGAGGAAGAAGATAGTTTTAGTGCTATAAATTCCCAAGGACTGTAATGTGGTTATGCATTGTATGTATCTGCAATTCAGGGTTGTGTATAGTGTTATGCATGTGGCTCCATATTATATGTGGCCCCATACTATGAATAAAGAGTGGACTTGGGAGTCCAGTGCCTGAGTTGAATTCTGGCCCTGGCTTTTACTGGCTGTGTGATTTTAGACAAGTTAACTTAATTTTTTGAGCCTAGTTTCCTCATTTGTAAAATGGGAATAAAAATATTATCTACCTCAAGATTTTTGTGATGATTACATGAGAAAATGCTGAAGGGGCTTACAGTGCTTGACACAAAGCATTCAGTGTTAATTGATGCTATTTATTTGGATTTATGTTGTGTATACCTTATTTGTTTTCTTTTTCCTTCAGTTATTTTGAGAAATTATAATATCCTTAACTGGTTCTTTTGTACAGGTTGTCGATGCACAATTCTGCTTTAAAGGATTATAAAATAACATAGAGGTAGATTAAAACCTTAAGGTCCACCTTTACACAATTTCTGCCCTCCAGTGGGTAACTATTATTAAGAGTTGACTGTAGGGGCGCCACCCTGGCTCAGTTGGTAGAGCATGCGACTCTTGATCTTGGGGTTATAAGTTCAAGCCCCATGTTGGGTGTAGAGATCACTTAAAACTAATTAAAAAATCTTAAAAAAAAAGAGTTGACTGTGAACTTGTATAGTCCTTTTCCCCTGTATTCCCTTGCTTATGCAAATAAAAAATAAATATTTTATGACTTGCTCTTTTCCCAAAGAATAGGACTTAGGGCTCTTTTTATTTCTCTCTCTATATATATCTTCACACCATTCTTTTTAATGAATACATAGTGTTTAGTACTACTTGCTTCTTTAACCTGCAGGATAAATTAAGAGCATATCTTTCCAGGCTTTTTTATATGCACTTAAACATATGTGAGTACAGTTAGAAACATAAGGTTTTGTGGGTTTTTTTCCACATAAATGATATGTTGTATATGCTGTATTATAATTTTTTTTTCGCTTAGTAGTATCTATGTGTAGGAGATTTTAATACATTAGTATATATCCTTCTTTCATTTTTTAAACAGATGTATATTATTGCATAGTACAGATGTACCACTGCTTATTTTACCATTCTCTTATACATGGATATTTAAGTTCTTTTCAATATTTTTTGCTATTCCAAACAATGCTTCAATAAAAGTCCTAGTGCATGCATATTTGTATACATACAAGAGTATTTCTCAGGTAGATACTAAAAAGTGTAATTGCTGGTGGTAAGTATGCATTAAGATACTTAGAATTTGTCAAATGAAAAGGCTATTCCAGTTTGTCTGCCAAGAGTGCATGAAGTGCTGAATTTCTCATGCTTCTTGAAATGTAATATTAACAGATTTTTGACTCATCTGATGGATAAAAAATGTTATTAAATTGTTTGAATTTGCACGTCCCTGCTTACTAAAGAGTCTGAGCCATCCTCCTATCGTCCACATATTGGCCATTTGTATTTCTTACTGATTTTTTTAGTTCTTTATATATTCCAGATATTAATGCTTTGCTATACATGTTGCAAATATTTGCTCCCAGTCTGTTGCTTAGCTTTTAACCTTGTTCATGGTCAAATGGACAAATGTGTTAGCTTTTTTATTAATGGTCTTTGCATTTTGTCTTTTTATGAAAGCCTTTCTTCAGGTCAGAAATATATCCAGCCATATTTTCTTTTGATAGTTATATAGTTTTGCTTTTATGTTTAGCTCTTTAACCTACCTGGAATTTATTTTTGTGACTGGTTTTAAGTAGGGCTTTAATATTCCTCCCTTATAGACAGCCAGTTATTCTGACAATGTTTATTATGCTATCTGTTCTGTGCTGAAACTACATTATTTAACTTACTATAGCTGTATTATATTACAGTTTTCTTTATATAGGTATTGCATATTTCCTCTTGAGTTTATTCCTAGATGAGTATGTTATAGCTTTGTTGCTCTTATGTACAGGATAGTGTGTGTGTATTTAAAATCTCAGTGATCTGACTTCCTCCAGACACCCAGCCCTTCCCTCCCCTTCCTAGTGCTGCCCACCTCCAGGTCCCTCACCTTAGAATAGCTGTTTTTTTAAATTATATATTCTAGCTGATTATTGCCAATATATAGCAAAGCTATTGATTTCTTTTGTTGATTTCATCTGTGACCTTTCTGCGGAGCTCTCTTAGTTCCTATTATAGTTTTTAGTTGATTTGCTTGGATTTTCTAGGTAGATAATCATATAGCCTGCAAGTTTTGAATTTTGTGTCCTACTTTCCAATCTTCATACATCTTGTTTTATTTCCTTAAGTGGTAGCAGTGATAATAAGAATTCTTGGCTTATTCATGACTTTAATTATTGTTTATGTGAAGGATGCTTAACCTCACTCATAAGATAAATGCTAATTAAAACCACACCGAGATTTCTTTTTAAAATCTATCAGAGTGTTAAAAGTCAAAACGTTTGATAACACCTTTTTGTTGTCAAGGCTATGGGGTAAAGGACACTTTCACACATTGTAGGTGGGAGTTTGAATTGGTACAATGCCCATGGAAGGCAGTTTGGCAGCATTATATAAAGATACATATGTATTATGTGTATTATTCTGGATATATTAGCATGCTTCAATAAAAGTTAAATATGCACATTTCTTTTGATCCAGCAATTTCATTTCAGGAAATATATATATATACACACACACACACACCCACATATGCAAAATATGCAATGCTATTTGTCATAACAAATAACATAGCAAATAATTAAATACTATATACTATGTAGGTTTTAAAAAATAAGAATGAGGAACCTCTATATAGTGATGGGGAAAAAATATCAAGTAGTTGTGACTATAAACAAAAGTTTGGTATATACTATGCTACTTTTTGTGTAGGGAAGGAGAAAGAGAACATATATTTATATTTGCTTATTTGTTTAAAGAAACTCCAGAGGGCTACACAATAATCTAATGAGTGGTTGTTGGGGGAGTGGTGGGAACTGAATGGATGGGAAACAGGGTTGGGAGGGAACCTGTTAATTATATACCTCTTTGATTTTTGAATTTTAGGACTATATTTTTAAAAATTAAATTAAAAATGGTTTCTTCAATTATTTCAACTCCTCCAAGAACATTTTTGTTTCTTTTGATCTTTCTTTTCTGTGTTACAGGTTTTCTCCAAATGGCTGTCTCCTGGTTCTATCCGTATTTAAGAATGAGCTAGTAGAAGGGCCGACTGGGAGTTCTATGTTCGGAGACAGGGTTGTCAACTGGTAGGCTTTATTTTGGGGTGAGTGGGTGGACAGCTGGCTATTACACTTGGAGGACCCAAATACCAGAGGGCAAAGGGCTTTGCTCTGGGGTTCCTTATTCATCCAGGTTTGTTGAATTTGATATTCTGCGTGTGAGGATTTTTGTCTTTGGTGGAATGGGGAGGTGAGTTCATCAACTGTGTCATAATTCAGACCTTCAGTTAGTCCCTTTTGCTCAGCGTTGTTGTTGTTGTTGTTTTTTTAACTCTGGCGCTTTATGGGATCACTTATCTCTGGGGTTTGGTCCTGCAAGTCTTCTCCATCCTGCGTTGGAACCATTTCTGTTACATATTTTAGGTTGTAGTATCCTTTGATTTGTGTTACTAGCCAGTTCTTTCCTGTCTGCTCTCTGTCAGAAGTTGTTGAAATCTTGTATTTGCTATGCCATTTTCCATTTATGTCCTTGGCTTGTGACTTATACTTTTGTACTTTTTTGCCATCACTTTTCCAGGTCTCGGAAAGTACAAGAGATATAAGTGTTCAGTTCAACTTCTTGAACCAGGAGTCAGCAGTAGTATATGTTAAACTTGGGTAAACTGTAGGCTCCTTGAGGATAAGAACTGACTTTCTTTCTTTTATCCCCAGATCCTGGCAGTACTTGGCACTTGGTAAATGTTTATTGATGTGAATATACATATATGAGGGAGAGAGGATTGTTAATGGAAAATTTACTGTATAATTCTGACAATTTATATAAAAATTTTATTGAATTATGCTTGACATATAATGTATTAATTTTAGGTGTACTACATAGTATTTTGACAATTCTATACCTTATGCAGTGCTCACCACCATAAGTGTAGTTACCATCTGTCACTATACAATGTTATTACAATATAATTGACTATATTCCCTATGCTGTACTTTTCATCTCTGTGACTTACTTATTTTAGAACTGGAAGTTTGTATCTCTTAATCACTTCCCCTATTTTGCCTATCCCCTCACTCCCCTCCCTTGTGGCAACCACCAGTTTGTTCTCTGTATTAGCAAGTTTGTTTCTCTTTGTTGTTTTTTCGTTAGTTTTGTTTTTTAGATTCCATACATAAGTGAAATCATACGGTATTTGTCTTTCTCTATCTGACTTATTTCACCTAGCATACTACCCTCTAGGTCCATTCATGTTATCATGAATGGCATGATCTCATTCTTTCTTATGGCTGAGTAATATTTCATTGTGAATATATACCACATCTTCTTTATCCATTCATCTCTTGATGGACACTTAGGTTGCTTCCACATCTTGGCTTTTGTAAATAATGCTTCAGTAAACATAGGGGAGTATATATCTTTTTGAATAAGTGTTTTTGTTTTCTTCAGGTAAGTACCCAGTAGTAGAATTACTGAATCATGTGGTACTTCTACTTTTAGGGTTTTTTTCCTTAAGAAAGGGAGGGTGGAGGAGCAGAGAGAGAGGGAGAGAGAGAATCTTAAGCAGGCTCCATGCTCAGCATGGAGCCCAACATGGGGCTTAATCTTACAACCCTGAGATCATGACCTGAGCTGAAATCAAGAGTCAGACGCCTAACTGACTGAGCCACTCAGGCGCCCCTAGTTTTTTGAGGAACCTCCATACTGTTTTCCAGAGTGACTGCACGATTTACATCCCCACTATCAGTGTACCAGCATTCCCTTTTCTCCATATCCTTGTCAACACTGGTTATTTCTTGTCTTTTTGATACTAGCCATTCTGACAGGTGTGGGATGATACTGTGGTTTTGATTTGCATTTCCCTAATAATTAGTAATATTGAGCCTTTTTAAAAGTAAGCTCTATGCCTAACATGGGGCTCAAATTCATGAGCCTGAGATCAGGAGTTGCATGTTCTACCAACTGAGCCACCTGGGTGCCCCATACTGAGCATCTTTTCATGTTTCTGTTGGCCATCTCTTTGTCTTCTTTGGAAAAATGTGTATTCAGATCTTCTGCCCATTTTTTAAAAAGATTTTATTTACTTATTTGTTTGTTTGTTTATTTATTTATTTAGTGTGAGGGGGGAGAGGCACAGGGAGAGGGAGAGAATCTCAAGCAGATGCCACCGTGCTGAGCTCGGAGCTGGATCTCACGAACCTGAGATCATGACCTGAGCCGAAATCAAGAGCTGAACGCTTAACCAACTGAGCCACCTAACTGTCTCTGCCCATTTTTAATTGGATTATTTGTTTTTTGTGTGTTGAGTTATATGAGTTCTTTGTATATCTTGGATATTAACTCCTTAACATATAAGTCATTTGCAAATATTTTCTCCCAATAAGTAGGTTGACTTTATTTGCATTCTTTCAATTGCTAGTTCTAAAAGTTGAAATTCTTGAGCCATTGATTGACAAAGTACTGATTTTATGCTGAATTTCTCATGGATAGAACCATGATAAGCTATGGGGGAAAATTATTTCAAACTTTTCACTCAAATGCTCCAGGATTATATATCAAACAGGTTAAAGGAGTAGATATAGGGTACACATTTGTGAGATTTTTCCCTATAATTTCAATCTCTGTGGAAGTGCTTTTATAGTAATCTTTATACATATTCCTAGTTTGTTACCATTTTATGAAAGGAAAAATGGTCATGCACAGGTTAATGATATATAGCTGTTGTACTTAGTAAGAGACTTCAGTTTGAGGCCTGATTTTTGTGGACTATTTCACCGAGGTATGTTTCTGCATTGCTGAATGTAGAAGAGGTATTTCCTGGTCACTGAAGCAATGCCAACATGGTTTATTACTGGAGAGCTTTAAAAGAATGCATTATATACTTATCAGCCTTACTAAGTGAGTCTACTGAAAATCATTTAATGTTTTTTTAAAGTATTGTTGAATAGTGCTTTAATATAGTGCTGCCCCTAGGGGTTATTAAGATGTAGAAAATAAAGACTTCTATTTATTGATTATTATATTGTGCCAGGCACCGTGCTAAGTAGTTTATATGTATATTTTCATATCAGTCCTGTGAGATTTCGCAAATGAAATCAAGAATGAATGAGGTAAAGTAATTGGCCCCAAATCTCCTTTGAGGAATGAGAGGCAGAACCAAGATTTGATTCTAGGTTTCTACCACTCCAAAGCCTGTGTTCTGAACCTCTGTTTTATAGACAAGAAGCTAATGGATCCATGATGGGAAGGCCTTAGATATTCTATGCTTAGTGAAGTTCTTGACCTAGTTTTTTTTTTTAAGATTTTATTTATTTATTTGACAGAGAGAAAGACAGCCAGCGAGAGAGAGAACACAAGCAGGGGAAGTGGGAGAGGAAGAAGCAGGCTCCCAGCAGAGGAGTCTGATGCGGGGCTCAATCTCAGAACACTGGGATCACGCCCTGGGCCGAAGGCAGACGCTTAATGACTGTGCCACCCAGGCACCCCAAAATTTGTTTTTCTTATTTGTGGTGTTTGTGTTTCTCATTTGTTGTTTATTATTTATTTATTTAAAAAAGATTTTATTTATTTATTTGACACAGAGAGAGACAGCCAGCGAGAGAGGGAACACAAGCAGGGGGAGTGGGAGAGGGAGAAGCAGGCTTCCAGCGGAGGAGCCTGATGTAGGGCTCGGTCTACGGCCATACCACCCTGAACGCGCCCGATCTCGTCTGATGTGGGGCTCGAACGCCAGGATCATGCCCTGAGCCGAAGGCAGATGCTTAATGACTGAGGCACCCAGGCGCCCCTGTTGTTTATTATTTATTGATGTCAGGTCTTTTCCCTTCAGAACAGTGATTCTCAACCCTGGAGGCGAGGCTAAAGATAAAAAGAATGGACAAAATTAGAGGGAGGAGGGGGGAAGATAGAGAATATAATTTTAAAAAGGCATATTTGATATTATGGCTTTGATTTTAGTCAAAATGTTTTAAGATTCATAAGAGAGACATCATATATTATTGAAATATAATTTATGTACCATAAAATTCACTAAAATAAATGTAAATGATGTTTAGTAAATTTATGGAATTGTGTAACCTTGATTACAATCTAATTTTAGAACATTTCCATCACCCCCAAAAGATCCCTTGTTCCAGTTTGCAGTCAGTCCTGTTCTTACATACTTCAGCCCCAGGTGACAACTAATCTATTTTCTGTTTCTACAGATTTGCATATTTTAGATTTTTCATATAAATGGAACCATATAGCATGTTGTCTTTTCCTCTGGCTTCTTTCATTTAGCAAAATGTTTTCAAGGTTTATCCTTGTAGCATGTATCCGTAACTCATTCCTTTGCATTGCCGAATAGTATTCTACTGCATTGATATAACACATTTTGTTTATCCATCAGTTGACAGACATTTGGATTGTTTCCACCTTTTGGCTATTGTGAATAGTGTTGCTATGGACACTTGTATACAAGTTTTGTGTGGACATACGTTTTCATTTCTCTTGGGAATATGGTGTCATGTAGTAACTCAATGCTTAATTTGTTGAGAAACTGCTAGGCTGTGTTCCAAAGCAGCTGCACCATTCTACATTCCCACCAGCAATGTATGAGGGGTCCATTTTTCCACATCCTTACCAACACTTGTTACTGTCTGTCCTTTTTATCATAGTTATCTTCATGGGTATGAAGTAATATTTCATTGTGGTTTTGAGTTGCATTTCTCTAAAGAGTAATGATGTATAACATCTTTTCATGTGTTTATTGGCTATTTGTATATCTTATTTAGAGAAGTGTCTATTCAGATCTTGAGCCCATTGGATTATTTATCTTTTCATTATTGAATTGTAAGAATTCCTTATATAGAGACGCCTAGGTGGCTCAGTCAGTTAAGTGTCTGCCTTCGGCTCAGGTCATGATCCCAGGGTCCTGGGATGAAGTCCCACACTGGGCTCCTTGCTCAATGGAGAACCTTCTTCTCCCTCTGCCTACTGCTCTCCATGCTTGTGCTCTCTCTCTCTTTCCCTCTGACAAATAAATAAAATCTTAAAAAAAAAGAATTCCTTATGTATTTTGACTACCAGTCCCTTATCAGATATATGATTTGCACATATTTTAGGTCATTCTTTTTGCTTTTCACCTTCTTGATGGTATCCTTTGAAGCACAGAAGTTTTAAATTTTGATGAGATCCATAGTCTCAATTTTCTCTTTTATCACTTGTATTTTTGTAATTGTATCTGGGAAATCATTACTTAACCCAAGGTCACTAAGATTCACTCCAATGTTTTTTTCTAAGAGCTTTATAGTTTTAGTTCTTACATTAGGTCTATGATCCACTTTGAGTTCATTTTTTTGTATGGTGTGAGGTAGGAGTCCCAACTTTACTCTTTTGTATGTAGATATATTCAATTGTCCCAGCACCTTTTGTTGAAAGACTGTTCTTTTCCCATTCAGTGGTCTTGACCTCCTTTTTGATAATCAGTTGACCATAAATGTTAAGGTTTACTTCTAGACTCTCGATTCTATTCCATTGATCTACACTTGACCCTTGAACAATGTGAGCATTCGGGGCACCAATCCCTGTGCAGTTGAAAATCTGCATATAACTTTTGACTCTCTAAAAATTTAGTAGTAATAGTGTACCAAAGCTTTACCAATAACATAAACAATTGATTAACACATATTGTGTATGTTATATGTATTATATACTGTATTCTTACAATAAAGTAAGCTATGGAAAGATGTTATTAAGAAAATCAAAAGAAGAGAAAGCAAATTCATAGTACTGTAAAATATCCACGTACAAGTGGACTTGCACAGTTTATTTTTTTTTTTTGTTTTTTTATTTTTTAAAGATTTTTTTATTTATTCGACAGAGATACAGACAGCCAGCGAGAGAGAGAACACAGCAGGGGGAGTGGGAGAGGAAGAAGCAGGCTCACAGCAGAGGAGCCTGATGTGGGGCTCGATCCCATAACGCCGGGATCACGCCCTGAGCCGAAGGCAGACGCTTAACCGCTGTGCCACCCAGGCGCCCCCAGAGCACAGTTTAAACCCATATTATTCGAGGGTCAAGTATATATATCTATCCTTATTCTGTTGTTCACTTCTAATTTAATTCTTTTGTGGTAGGAGAGCATACTTTGTTTGATTTCAATTCTTTTAAATTTATTGAGATTTATTGTATAGTATATGATTTGCTCTGGAGATTTTTGTATGTGTGCTTGAAAAGAGTGTATATTTTGCTCTTATTAGTAGTGTTCTATAGATGGCAGTTAGGTCAAGTTGGTTGGTTGTATTGGCCAAGTTTTCCAGATTCTTTTTGATTTTCTGTCTGGTTGTTCTCTCCATCACTGAGGATGGGGTATTAAAATCTTCTGTTATTATTGAATTGTTTATTTCTTTCCAGCTTTCTTGTACTTTCAAATGTCCCTCTTTGTCTCTAGGAACATTTTTGTCTTGGGTTGGTATTTTCGAATTTAGAAGACTGGGGGAACACTCATTTTGCCATTCCTCTTAATTGTTTCTTCTTATTCTTATGGTTTGGGAAACCAGGTGACCAAACATGTTAGAATTATTGTACCAGAGCAGCACTACTATTAGGGTTCTGAGTAAGATTTATATATTTTTTCTTTTTTTTTTTTTTTTTTAAAGATTTTATTTATTTATTTGACAGAGAGAGAGACAGCCAGCGAGAGAGGGAACACAAGCAGGGGGAGTGGGAGAGGAAGAAGCAGGCTCATAGCAGAAGAGCCTGATGTGGGGCTCGATCCCAGATCGCCGGGATCACGCCCTGAGCCAAAGGCAGACGCTTAACCGCTGTGCCACGCAGGCGCCCCTATATTTTTTCTTTTTTTAAGATTTTATTTATTTGCCAGAGAGAGAGAGAGAGAGTGAGTACAAGCAGGGGGAGGGCCAGGCAGAGGCAGAGGGAGAAGCAGGCTCCCCGCTGAGCAAGGAGCCCAATGTGGGACTTGATCCCAGGACTCTGGGATCATGCCTGAGCTGAAGGCAGATGCTTAATGGACTAAGCCACCCAGGCATCCTGAGATTCAATTTTTAAAAAGATATGATGCACTTAAAAATGTTTGATGGCTTTTTCCAACTTAAATTCTCTAATTTTACCTATTTTTGTCTGCTTAGAAGTCTTTTTATCTTACTTACGGATCTCTGCTCTTGAGGTTTCTGGATAAGTGACCTTTAGTTAAGTGAAGTAAATAATTATTCTTACTTAAGAATATCCCACCTACAATGGTTACATTTGGGGAATGTGAGTGAAGGGTATACTGGATTCTTTGTATATTCTTGCAGGCTTTTTTTCTATGTCTAAGATTATGTTAGAATAAGTTAAAGAAAAAAATCTCTACCTCAGTGAGGCATTGTTAGATACTTTTTCTCACTTGGAGGCAATACTAGTCTTATTAGATGACTTTTAAAGTGTACTGATTTGGCAGTGTAACCTCACAGAGCACTTCTTAGCTTTGGCATTAACACAGTTATTTCCTAGTCTGTCATCTGATAGGCAAATTTCTGGGAGTTTTTATAGACTCTTTTTTTGCCCCACAACCATATTCATTTAGATGGTAAATCTTGCATTTAGTATTTGCTTAACATGTCTTTAATCTGTCCCTCTTGCCACTATTTTCATTCTAACCTCAGCATCTCTTTCCTGGATTATGGCAGTAGCTCTCTAACTGGTCTTCTTGTTTTACATTGTATGGCATAGAAATCCTGGGTGACTGTCTCTCTGTCCTCATCTACCTGCTTCTAATATGTGAGTAATCTCTTCATGGTACTACTCATATGCACTTACTCCATACTATTTCATGACTTTGCTTGTGATCTTCCCTTTGCTTGGGTCAGCTAATTTTCTTTCTTCAAGACTCAGTTTGGGTATCTTTTCCAGAAAACCTTACTTAGAGTATCTGACTTCAGGTTTTTGCATGTAGATAACCAGTAGTCCCAGCACCATTTGTTGAAAAGACTGTTCTTTATTGAATTTTCTTGGCACCCTTGTTGAAAATTAATTAACTATGAATATGTGGGTCTTTTTCTGGACTGTTTATTTTTACTCCATTTATCTATACATACTTAAGACAGTGTGAATATCACACTGTCTTAATACTATAGCTTTGTAGTAGGTTTTAAAATTGGGAAGGGTTGGGGCGCCTGGGTGGCTCAGTCGTAAGTGTCTGCCTTTGGCTCAGGGCGTGATCCCAGAGTCCTGGGTTCGAGCCCCACATCAGGCTCCTCTGGTGGGAGCCTGCTTCTTCCTCTCCCACTTCCCCTGCTTGTGTTCCCTCTCTCACTGGCTGTCTCTCTCTCTCTGTCAAATAAATAAATAAAATCTTTAAGAAAAATAAAAATTAAATTGGGAAGGGTGAATCTTCCAACTTTGTTCTTTTTCAAGATGGTTTTGGCTTTGGCTTTTCTAGGCCCCTTGAAGTTCTATATGAATTTTAGGATCAGCTGGTTAATTTCTGCAAAGAAACCAGCTGGAATTTTGATAGGAATTGTGTTAAACGTGTAGAACATTTTGGGGTGTTTCTCCTCATTTTGTTTTAGTTCAGGTTGGTTTTCTTCAGTTTTTCAAATTTGGTATTTCTGTATATGCTTGATTTGACATGAAAAATTGTGCCTTTTGAGGCATATAACATGATAATAGGTATATAGGCTTAATTTTTTGATGCATGTTTGTGGTGGGAAGGGAAGAATTTTCTTATCCGTAGTTTGACCATTTTTGAAAAACTTTTTTTTTCTTATACATTCCACATATTTCCACAAGTTCATTGTGGAAAGTCAGAAAATACAAGAAAGCAGAAAGAAAGAAGTTCATAATTCCACCAGTCAGTGTTAATAGAGTGTGTACATGTGTGTATGGAAGCTTATTGTATGTTTTTTTCATTTAATCATATATGGGGACTGTCTTTTCATCTCGCTAAAAACTGCAGTGTTTTTCTTTTTTAGATTTTTTTTTGTTTTTTTAAGTAAGCTCCATGCCCAACATGGGGCTTGAACTCATGACCCTGAGATCAAGAGACACACACTCTACCTACTGAGCCAGCCAGACACCCCAAAACTGCAGTGTTTTTTAATGCTGTGTCACATCTCATTTTGATATTTTACCAAACCTCTATTAGGCTAATGTTTAGGATAGTTTTTCCAAATTATAAGTACTATAGTTAAATCTTTGCCCAGATTCTTGACTATTTTCTATGGCAAGTTCCTATAAGTGGAATTGCTGGTTCAAGTGGATGCATATTTTTGTCTTTCTTGCCATTTTTTTAGTATAGTGTCTTAATATTTGACAGTAGTTTCTTTCTGTTAATATATGGGGGTAAACTCATTAACAAGTATTTACATTATTTGAAACTACCGTTAGATGTTCATAGCAGCATTATTCACAATAGTTAAAAGGTAAAAAAAAAAAATTCATTGACCAGATGAATGGAGAAACAAATGTGGTATACCCACACAGTGGAATATTGTTGAGCCTTAAAAAGGAATGAAATTCTGATACATGTTGCAACATGCATGAACTTTAAGCATTATGCGAAGTGAAATAAGCCAGGCACAGAAGGACAAATATTGTATGATTCCACTTAGATGAAGTACCTAGAATAAGCAAGTTCATAGGGACAGAAAGTAGAATAGAGATTACCAGAGGCTGGGCAGATGGGGAGTTTAATGGATATAGAATTTCAGTTTGGAATGATGAAAAATTTCTGGAAATGGGTAGTGGTAGTGATTGTACAGCATTGTGAATGTACTTAATGCCACTGAATTGTACACTGAAAAATGGTTAAATGGTAAATTTGATATTCAGTATATTTTACCACAATAAAATATACTACTATTGGATTAATTTCAGAATTTTAGATAAAAACTACTTACTGAGAAATTATGTGCTTATTTTACTTATTGTGTGTTACATTGTAGCTAAGTGAACTCAGGGTTTGGATACTTGTTTTAAATATGATGGATTGATAGATGGTGCTGAGAACTAAGTTCCTAACTCAATTCATGCAATATGAAGATTTATTGAGCTGTATATGCCAAGTAGTCTGCTAGGCACTGAGGACTACAGTGGTAAACAAGATAAGACATAGTCCCTGGAGTCTCCTGGTTGCTAAGATTGGACAGAAAAAGAACAAACTTCTTATTAAGAAAAAAAGGGATTAAGCAATCAGGTGACTTGTTTTCTCCTTAATGATTTCCTTTGTGGGATGATTTTAAAATATCCTTTCCCCCCTCCAGGTTGCTATGGAAACATACGACTAAATAAACGGAAGTCCATTCTGATACCTGAGATGTAACTGGACTAAAGAGTGGAACAGGAAAAATTTTAGTGCCAACCTCAATTACAATGGCTACTGATTCAGGAGAACCAGCTAGCACAGAAGATTCTGAGAAACCTGATGGAGTTTCATTGGAAGACAGAGCTCCTCAGCTTGTAGCAACTTTGACAGTGGAAGCTAGACTAAAAGAAAAAAAGAGTACCTTTTCTGCTTCTGGGGAAACTATAGAAAGAAAGAGATTCTTCCGAAAGAGTGTTGAGATGATGGAAGATGATAAAGTTGCTGCATCTTCCTCCAAAGATGAGAGAATGAAGACCACAGCAAATATTCCAAGAGTAGAAAAGCTTCCTACAAATGTGCTAGGAGGTGGACAAGAAGTTAAATACGAACAGTGTTCAAAGGCAACTTCAGAGTCCTCAAAAGAATGTCTCAAGGAGAAAAATGAAAAAGAAATGGAAGAAGAAGCAGAAATGAAGGCTGTAGCTACTTCTCCTAGTGGCAGGTTCCTGAAATTCGACATAGAGTTGGGAAGAGGAGCATTTAAAACAGTATATAAAGGATTGGACACTGAAACATGGGTTGAGGTTGCTTGGTGTGAACTGCAGGTGGGTATATAATCTTCTTGGTTTTAATAAATTCCAGTTTTAGCAGCCCTGGCCTTCTGAGTGATCCAGGATTAATGTATATCATGGATTAAGATAAATTGAAAGGCTTGTTCCCTGCCTCCCTGAAATTATGCTCTATTCCTAGATCGTCTTAGGAGCTCATGGCAGCCTTTTTTTCCTACTGTTGTTTTCCCTCCTGTTTTAAAAGGGAAAAAGTCTATCAATGCTTTCTTTGGGAAAATGCTCTTAATTTATTAATGTTGGGAAATCCCCCAAACTCTTGAGGTCTCATTTTGAAAACTTTTAGTAAGTTTTAGTTAGTTGCCTTATGAGTTGATTGTTGTACTAAGTGTTTGGGAGTGTGATATGTCAGAGATATATTTAGTGCGATACCTCCCTTTTCTCTTTCAACAAATTTTTGGGGGTTCATACGGTGTTTTTCAGAATAGAAAATGTTATGCTTGATTCTTTGAGGACTTCTATTAATATAAATTTGTCCTTGCTTTAAATTTACCTCAAAGAGCGTCTCTGGAAGAAATAATCACCAGAACCTACTGAGGTTAGTCAAAAGGAGAAATGAAAACAACAGGAGATTAGTTGAATTTCCTCGATATTTGGTTCCACAATATTTGTGTGGTACTTTTAACTAATGAAGGACTAAATGGGGACAGAACATCATAGAAGGGATTATAATAAGAATAGTTTTGGATAGTTATAGTTCAAATATAAAGAAACCTTTGTGACCTCAGTCAGCCCATGGGAAATGTCAGTGTTCACATGAAATGCTTAAAATTAAGATTGAATAGAGCAGGTCACTAAGTACAGGCTCTTGTTGTTATTCAGATTCCAGTGGTCTCTGTGCATGTGGATGTGTATGTAGGTGCTGTGATTTCACCCATTCTGAATTTGCTGTAGGTTTCCATTTAGATAGGTTGAAATTTAGTCCAGGTTCCTGCATTTCTAGGGAGCTTTTTGTTTAACAACATGGTTTTGAAACTTCACTGTCTGTAAGAGTTAGTGTTTGCTTCATATGCGGATTCCAGAGCCTATTGTCAGAGATTCAGATTCCATAAGTCTGGGGTGGGATGTAAGACTGCAATTTTAACAAGCTTTCATAGTGCTTTGAATGTGACAAGTCCCTTGGCTCTCTGGAATGCAAGTTACCTAGCAGTCCAGCCATTCTGGTAGTTCTCGAAAGGTGTGTGCATGTGTGGGTTTGCTTAGTTTGCTCTTCACCCCCTTGTTCCCCTTTCAGAATTTTAAAAGGTCACGGGGCGCCTGGGTGGCATGTGGTTAAGCGTCTGCCTTTGGCTCAGGGCGTGATCCCGGCGTTATGGGATCGAGCCCCACATCAGGCTCTTCCGCTATGAGCCTGCTTCTTCCTCTCCCACTCCCCCTGCTTGTGTTCCTTCTCTCGCTGTCTGTCTCTATCTCTGTTGAATAAATAAATAAAATCTAAAAAAAAAAAAAAGAATTTTAAAAGGTCTGTGTCATAGTAGAAATATTAGGTCATGTGAACAAATAAACATCAAAAGCACCTGAAATTCCACTCTTTTGAGGATGCTTTTAAACAGTATTTATCTTTCTGGACTCTTTTTTTTTCCCCAGATGAGTATATGACTATTTTTTCTCCACAAAGTGGGATTCTTACTATAAGATTTTACAAAACCTTTTGTTTTTACTTATCATGAACATCTTTTCATTACCAGTAATTGTGAATTAAATTATTATTATTTTTTTTTTAAAGATTTTTTATTTATTTATTCGACAGAGATAGAGACAGCCAGCGAGAGAGGGAACACAAGCAGGGGGAGTGGGAGAGGAAGAAGCAGGCTCATAGTGGAGGAGCCTGATGTGGGGCTCTATCCCACAACGATGGGATCATGCCCTGAGCCGAAGGCAGACGCTTAACCACTGTGCCACCCAGGCGCCCCTAAATTATTATTTTTAATAGACACCTTTATAAGTTATTTAATCAGTCTGCTATTTTTGGACATCTAGAATTTTCTCCAGTATTTCACTATTGTAAACATGGTTGTGATCAACATCCTTGTATATATAGTGAAAACTATGTACATTTTAATTTCATCTCTTCCTTTTGATGTTGGTAACACTCATCTTTTGTGATACTCTGTCTATAAATGGGGGAAATCATTTCCATTCACTTGGTAGTAGGATACATAGTAAAGATATGTCAGGTATTTTGCAAATTGTATACTCTAGCTATGCTAAAGGAGGCTTAGGTAAAACTTAAAATATTCTAGTGGTAGGGACCACTTAGGGGAGTGTGTTCTATCATTCCCCTGTGGAGAGACTGAAAGAGCCCATGAGGTCTTACTACTCAACGTGTGGTCCCTGGACCAGCAGCATGGACATCACCTGGGAGCTTGTTAGAACTACTCAAGTCATGATCTCCAGGTCCTGGGATCGAGCCCCACGTGGGGCTCCCAGCTCAGTGGGGAGTCTGCTTCTCCCTCTCCCTCTGCCTCTACCCCTGCTTCTGCTTTCTCTGTCTCTCTCTCTCTCTTAAATGAATAAATAAAATCTTAGAAAAAAAAGAGAACTACAGGTTCCGAAATCTCATCCCAGACCTACTGAATCAGAATTTGTTTCTTAGTGACACACAGTATGCACAGTAGTGTTTGAAAAGCCCTGAAAGAAGGGACCACCAGTCCAAGAGCTAGCTGAATCAGAGGAGGAATTCCCTTAATACACCAACATGAGCTTTATATTATATCATAGATACTGATTCCTGCTATCTGCTCCAGCCTTTCCAAATGAGAATCTCCAAAGAGATGGGCCCCAGAAACTTATTTTTTGAAAGTTCCCCAGGTGATTGGACACATAGCCAGCTTTGGTAATATCTCAAGTAGAGCAAATGTTGTAAATATATAAAATACATTTTAACTTACATCGAGAATAATTGCAGTTTTCTATTCTGAAAGGAATGTCAGAATTAATGGACTTAGTTGATAAAATTTTTAGACATCACTTCATTTTCTGTATATTTGGAATTAGGAAAAACTAACTTATGAGTACTATGCAATTTGT
>NW_024423319.1:78545032-78552790 GCF_017311325.1 Ursus maritimus
GAGCCTGCTTCTTCCTCTCCCACTCCCCCTGCTTGTGTTCCTTCTCTCGCTGTCTGTCTCTATCTCTGTTGAATAAATAAATAAAATCTAAAAAAAAAAAAAAGAATTTTAAAAGGTCTGTGTCATAGTAGAAATATTAGGTCATGTGAACAAATAAACATCAAAAGCACCTGAAATTCCACTCTTTTGAGGATGCTTTTAAACAGTATTTATCTTTCTGGACTCTTTTTTTTTCCCCAGATGAGTATATGACTATTTTTTCTCCACAAAGTGGGATTCTTACTATAAGATTTTACAAAACCTTTTGTTTTTACTTATCATGAACATCTTTTCATTACCAGTAATTGTGAATTAAATTATTATTATTTTTTTTTTAAAGATTTTTTATTTATTTATTCGACAGAGATAGAGACAGCCAGCGAGAGAGGGAACACAAGCAGGGGGAGTGGGAGAGGAAGAAGCAGGCTCATAGTGGAGGAGCCTGATGTGGGGCTCTATCCCACAACGATGGGATCATGCCCTGAGCCGAAGGCAGACGCTTAACCACTGTGCCACCCAGGCGCCCCTAAATTATTATTTTTAATAGACACCTTTATAAGTTATTTAATCAGTCTGCTATTTTTGGACATCTAGAATTTTCTCCAGTATTTCACTATTGTAAACATGGTTGTGATCAACATCCTTGTATATATAGTGAAAACTATGTACATTTTAATTTCATCTCTTCCTTTTGATGTTGGTAACACTCATCTTTTGTGATACTCTGTCTATAAATGGGGGAAATCATTTCCATTCACTTGGTAGTAGGATACATAGTAAAGATATGTCAGGTATTTTGCAAATTGTATACTCTAGCTATGCTAAAGGAGGCTTAGGTAAAACTTAAAATATTCTAGTGGTAGGGACCACTTAGGGGAGTGTGTTCTATCATTCCCCTGTGGAGAGACTGAAAGAGCCCATGAGGTCTTACTACTCAACGTGTGGTCCCTGGACCAGCAGCATGGACATCACCTGGGAGCTTGTTAGAACTACTCAAGTCATGATCTCCAGGTCCTGGGATCGAGCCCCACGTGGGGCTCCCAGCTCAGTGGGGAGTCTGCTTCTCCCTCTCCCTCTGCCTCTACCCCTGCTTCTGCTTTCTCTGTCTCTCTCTCTCTCTTAAATGAATAAATAAAATCTTAGAAAAAAAAGAGAACTACAGGTTCCGAAATCTCATCCCAGACCTACTGAATCAGAATTTGTTTCTTAGTGACACACAGTATGCACAGTAGTGTTTGAAAAGCCCTGAAAGAAGGGACCACCAGTCCAAGAGCTAGCTGAATCAGAGGAGGAATTCCCTTAATACACCAACATGAGCTTTATATTATATCATAGATACTGATTCCTGCTATCTGCTCCAGCCTTTCCAAATGAGAATCTCCAAAGAGATGGGCCCCAGAAACTTATTTTTTGAAAGTTCCCCAGGTGATTGGACACATAGCCAGCTTTGGTAATATCTCAAGTAGAGCAAATGTTGTAAATATATAAAATACATTTTAACTTACATCGAGAATAATTGCAGTTTTCTATTCTGAAAGGAATGTCAGAATTAATGGACTTAGTTGATAAAATTTTTAGACATCACTTCATTTTCTGTATATTTGGAATTAGGAAAAACTAACTTATGAGTACTATGCAATTTGTAATGTATAATTTTTCATATTTTTTTCACAGTCTTCTTTGTTATATAGTTAAACAGTTTTGTAAAAAAACATCCCAGTCAGTAATTTAAATGTTTAAAGTATTCCAAATTCTTCTCCAATCTTTGTTTATATGTATGTGTATGTGTTTGTGTGTATAGTATATAAAATTGGTATGTCCATACTTTTGTTATCAATTTGATATGTATTTTCTATTTATTAACATCATTAAAATATTTTAACTGTATTTTATTGCATACATAACACCTCTTGCTTAAATCTCATTCCCTGAAATTAGGCAGTTCTTTTTTTTATTTCATTTTTGCATGTTTGATTTAACAGCTTAACAAAAGGCTTTCACACCTTTTTTGCTTGATGGCGTTTCCCCCACTGTGGATATTTGAGCCTTGTGTAACGTTGTTAAAAGCTCCATATCCATTTGTTTAGAATACATTGACCTTATGGCAGTGGAAAGAACCAGGAGAGAGAGATTTTACTGCTGATATTTGACTTTGAGAATGTTAAACAAACAAATCCTTTGATGATGTAGGTCAGATTTAGGATTTGGCCATAAACATCTGCATTTCAATAGTTTGTCTTATTTTATGGTTTCCATAACTTGATTTATGCATTACTGGAAAGGCTGACCAATTGTTCTTTGTAAAAAATCTGCTAAACTACTTGGTAAATTGGTAATTTACTCTGAGTGAGGGTTATCAGTCATAAGTGTTGTTTGGAAGACTGTTTATTTTAGTTCTTGATGTTGAAAGACCTGGTAAGATGTTACTGAAAGGCTTGTTTAGTAACTCTTAGAAGGAGTCAATCACAAAAATTTGTAATATTTTCCTCTTCGACTAACAACTTGAGAATCAACAGCACTCTCCTTTTACACATGGAAACATAACCAGTTTTTGCTTTACTATAATTTGGAAAAAATACTTCCACTAGTGCATTTTTTCATTTGTTTTCTTGATGGAATTGAGTTTCCATATAATGGGGCTATTTTCCAAATGAAGAGACATCATAGATATCTGAAAACTTTTTTGTGATTTGACTGTTTCTAAAATGTATTTGAGTGTTCTTATAATAAGCTTCACTGTGGGGTCAGATATGTGATTGCGTGCTTCTCAGAGTAATTAAATGGGCCTCCTTTTTTATTTTAATTAAAAATTAAAAAAAATTTAATCCCAGTATAGTTAACATGTAGCGTAATATTAGTTTCAATATAGTGTACGGTACAGTGATTCAACAATTCCATACATCACCCGGTGTTCATCGGGACAAGTACTTTCCTTCATCCCCATCACCTATTTAACCCATCCCCTTACCTGCCTCCCCTCTAGTAACCATCAGTTTGTTCTCTATAGTTAGTATCTGTTTCTTGGTTTTCCCCTCTCTTTTTTCCCTTTGCTTGTGTGTTTTATTTCTTAAATTCCACATATGAGTGAGGTCATATGGTATTTATTTTTCTCTGACTGACTTATTTCACTTAGCAGTATACTCTCTAGTTCTTAATGGGCCTCCATCTAACAACTAGACACATAACAAGTCTAGCTGTAATCTCTGAACTGAACCAAAAATGGCACTGAAAAGAAAGATTTTTTTAAAAAGACACAGTTGACTGTAGCAGGTTGACATGTTGAGTGAGCATTCTAATGCACTTTCATTATAGTAGTGTATATATTCAGAGCAATGCAATGGAAGTAGCAGTCTAAAAATCTATACTTCCACACCCAAAGCACCTATCACAATTGTGGAGAAACTTCTTTCCATTTTATTGTCATTCATCACCTAAAAGCACTTTGGGGAAGTGTATTTTTCAACACCGGCCCTACATTTAATTGTAAAATTAGAATTAGATAATAATGTGAAAACAGCTAAATTTCCAAAGGAAAAATTAAAAAAATGTATGCTAGAATTTCTTTTTCTGAATAAATATTGTGGTCCAAAGTATTCACTCTGGGATACTTTTGCTCTCAAAATATTTTTGTTACGGTCTTCTTGGAAATGTTTCCAGGTTCTGTTTGAGCACCACAAGAAAATGCTTTGTTACATATAGGCACACCCAAAATATTGTTATTCAGTTTGATTCCCCTGTCTCTTCATCTGACTTAGCCCTCAAAGTGGAATACTCTCATGGACAGAGAAGATTACATTGAAGGGAGGAGGGATAAAGCTTACTTAAATATATATATTCTAGTCTCTTTGTTTAAAAACTAGTCACGTAACTTTATCAAGTACAAACCAAAGGCAGATGTTTTCATAAAATGACAAAGGGTGAGAGTGTCAGGAGACAGACTTGATCTGGGAAACAGCATTTATTTTCTCAGTTCAGAGTTAGTTTTGAACTATCTATCTGTTTGATAGCTCAAAGAACAAATTGATACATCTAGTAGGCTAATTAATTACACTCCAAAGATGCCCATGTCCTAATCCCTGGAATTTATGAATATGTTACCTTACATTGTAAAAAGGACTTTGTAGATGTGATTGAAGATTTTGTGGTGGGTAGATTATCCCAGATTATCTGGGTGGGCCAAAGGTAATCACAAAGGTCCTTATAAAAGAGAGAGGAAGGATGGTCATAGTCTGAAGAAGATCTGATGATGGAAGCAGAGGTTGGAGTGATGTGATTGGTGGAAGTGGGCAGTGAGCCAAGGAACATGGGAAACCTTTAAAAGCTAGAAAAGTCAAGGAAACAGATTCTTCCCTAGAGCATGCAGAAGGAACAGAACCTTGTCAATACCTTCATTTTAGTCTAGTGAGACTCGTTTTGGACTTCTGATCTCCACAAGTAGAAGATAATAAATTTGTGCTGTTTTAAACCACTAAATTTGTGGCAATTTGTTACAACAGAAATAGGAAATGAGTACAATACCCGCAGCTGCCATTCATTCATTTGTCCATTCAACAAATAATTATTCAGTTCCATATGTGTTAGAACTGTGCTAAGTGCTAGGGACATAATGGGGAGGAAAAACAGACACAGGCCCTATTTTCATAAAACTTACAGTAGAGGGAATTTATAGTCAGTAAGAAGGCTTGAGATGGGAATTAGTGAAAAGATCAAAGTGCTGTTAAATATAGGTTTGTTTGAAGGAAATGGTAGGGTTGGGAGTATCGGGCAATGGGGATACCACTGCTTTACTACTTAGTTTTCTTTTTTTAAACTTTTTATTTTGAGATAATTTGCTACTAACTGAAGAGTTGCAAAGGTAGTACAGAAAGTTCTGGTATGCCCTTCACTCAGTATCCTCTTATGTTGATACCTTAACCAGAGAACATTTATCAAAACTTAAGAAATTGAAATTGGTGTAATAACTATTGACTAAAGTCCAGAACTTACTTGGATTTTACCAGTTTTCCTACTGATGTCCTTTTTCAGTGCTGTGATCCCATTTAGGATCCCACATTGTGTTTAGTTGTTACATGCTTTTAGTCTCTTCTAAACTATGATAGTTCTTCAGTCTTTCCTTTTTCATGATCTTGAACTTTTAAAGAGTACTACTAGGTTATTTTATAGAATGTCCCTTAATTTGGGTTTGCCATGTTTTCTCATGATTAGATTTAGGTTATGAATTTTGGGAAGAATACCACAGAAGTGATTCAACCTTCTCAGTGCATCATAGCAGGGGGTACATGATATTGGTTTAGATTACTGGTGATGATAACCTTGATCACTTGGTTAGGGTGGTGGCTAATAGATTGTTTCCTACTGTAAAATTAATATTTTTCCCTTTGTAGATTAATAAATATCTTGGGAGTAGGTACTTTGAGACTATGCAAGTATCTTTTTCTCCTCAAACTTCGCCCAGTTGTTTTGGCAACCGTTGGTGTATCTTGCCTGTAATAAGTATTACTGTTGATGTTCTAATAGTGATTTTCTATTTCCCCACATTCTTTCTATAGTTATTAATTGGAATTACCTCTTAGTTTTATGTGGTCTTTTCCTAAGTATGACTGATAAGTTTCTGAAAGTCCAACAATTGGGGAATTTGTGGTTGAGGAACTTTAGTATATTTTAAATTATTAATAATGGTATCATATACCTTCCATTTATCAAAATTAATGTTAATTGAGCACTTGTATGAGTACCTGGATAGGTACTTAATTTGAATATTTTATTTAATTTTTGTAAGAGTTGTATGAAGTAGAGATGATTAGTTTTCAGGTGGTGGAACTGAGGTTTAGATACATTAAGTAACTTGCTCAAAGGGATAAAGCAGGGATTTGTATTCATCAGTTATAATATGAAACATTTACATAGGTGATTTAAGAATTTTCCCCTCATTAGTAATTTGAGCAGATCATTCTTTTGTTTTTAATCAATTTAGAACAGTTTCATAAGTGGATCCTGTTTAAAATAAAGTTCTTAATGTTAAACTACTAAGGCTCAAGGGATATTTAATAGTGTCATTGAAAGACACTCCCTGGCCTGGGGGCCTCTGAGGAACAATTTAATGGCTGGGTTGCCTTGGTTCAGTGTCTGGTCTTCATTTTCGGTCAGTGTTCAGAGGTGTTTGGAAATGTTGGGGAGACTGACTTGTGTTAATTCAAAAGCCTAAATCTAGGACACAAATTTATTAATTTAGAATGAGGAATACAGTTGGTAGGTCAACGAGTTCTGGTTGGTCTGTAGGCTAGATACATGGGACGCTAAATTATAATCAGAAACTGGCTTGGTAAGAATAGAGTCAGAACAAAGGAACTAGAGTTCCTGTGTGTTCTTCTGCCAAGACAACAGACCAAGCAAATGAACTGTATGCTCAGGTTCTGCCTGAATGAGGACATCGTCTTTGTTCAAGGGTACTGGAAGACAAGTGAACCTGGTTCTGTATTTGGTTCATTCCCTTTTCCATGTGCTATCTTGACTACCATTGATGAGCACTTTCTAAAAAGGTATTGATACTATTGCTGTCTAAAAGCTTTAAAATGCTAATATGGCCAGGCTATAACTATTATATGCTGATTTCTTCATTAGTACTTTGGTATTACCACTTATAAATTATCATTATCCTAGTGTGTGTTTATTTCATATAGCTTTAGTTCTGGTATACTATACCATCTCTCCAAGGAAAGTGGTTTGTGAATGAGGTATCTGCAGTCATTGCTGTGAAGACTGTTTCTGGGAGGCAAAGCAATGAACTAGAGAGTACTCAGAATTCAGAATATGGCAGACCTGGGTTCCAGTGTTGCCTTGCCAGTTGGGTATCTTGGGCAAGCTAAGCAGCTTAACATTTTGGAGCCTTAGTTTTTTACTTTTTAAAAAAGGAATATAATATTTCTGATATGCAAAAGAGAATAAAGAATAACATGATGGGGGCGCCTGGGTGGCACAGCGGTTAAGCGTCTGCCTTCGGCTCAGGGCGTGATCCCAGCATTATGGGATCGAGCCCCACATCAGGCTCCTCCGCTAGGAGCCTGCTTCTTCCTCTCCCACTCCCCCTGCTTGTGTTCCCTCTCTCGCTGGCTGTCTCTCTCTCTGTCGAATAAATAAATAAAATCTTTAAAAAAAAAAAAAAGAATAACATGATGGAAATTGTGTACCTGCTGCTCGGCTTGAGAAATAAAAATGTTGAGGATCAGAGATAATTATTATAAAACGTGGCACATGGTTAAGTGTTCAATAAATGATAGTGATAAAATACTGAGCAGCCTCATATTTATCCAAAATACTTATTTATGGACTGCTTTGTAAGTTAAGCACCATTTTGAAGCCTTCATTGTGGTTTTCCTTCTTGAACAAGTTATAATACAGCTTTTATAATATTGTTGATGATTTCTTCCATTCACGTTTGCAGAAACAGAACCACATAGCCACTGACCTGCTTATGTAGTTCATTGTTGGTATTTGCATTAAGAGACATAGCTGATAAGGTTATAGTTTATGTTTTGGAAATGAAATGTTTCTTTTTTGTTTCGTTTTTGTTTTTACTTAAATTCCATTTATTTAACATACAGTGTAATAATAGTTTCAGGTGTACAACGTAGTGATTCAGCACTTCCACATATCACCCTGTGCTCATTACAAAAGCACTCCTTAATCCCCATCACCTATTTAACTCACCCCCCCCCCCCC
>NW_024423319.1:78552800-78590217 GCF_017311325.1 Ursus maritimus
ACTCACCCCCCCCCCCCGGCCTACCTCCTCTCTGGTAACCATCAGTTTGTTCTCTAGTTAGGAGTCTGTTTCTTGGTTTGCCTTTCTCTCTCTCTTTTTTCCCTTTGCTCATTTGTTTTGTTTCTTAAATTCCACATATGAGTGAAATCATATGGTATTTGTCTTTCTCTGACTGATTTCTCTTGGCATAATACTTCCTAGTTGCATCTGTATCATTGCACATGGCAAGATTTCATTCTTTTTTATGGCTGAGTTATATTCCATTGTGTGTATATTCCATTGGCAGGTTTACTTTCCACTCACTGAATTAGAAGTGGACCTTGGAAGATCTGGGCCGTCCCTGAAAGTGGAGTTTACCTCCAGCGATATATCTGGGGCAGCAGTTGTAATTTTGTAAAGTTGTTTACTCCTAATGCTGACTACTTTTGATTCCTAGGATCAAAGGGTAAGATGGAGTAGTTTAGCTTGGCACATGAAAGACTTGTATTCTACTAATTTAATAAGAAGGCATCAAAATTTATTCATTATTCTTCAGAACAGATCTGCTGATCTATCACAAGTTAATGGCTTCCAGCTAATTATAGGGACAGTTAGAACTTAATTAGTCATCTTAGATTAGACAGAAAAGCATAAACACTTATTTCCAGGTCTCTTCTAAGTGTAGCATTCTTTGCTCTTGTTCTTTAAGTTCCTTAACTCTTTAGCATTAAAAAAAAATGTTCAGATACAATTGACATATAACATTGTGTAAGTTTAAGGTGTACAGTATGTTGGATTGATACATTTATATATTGCAATATGATTGCTACAGTAGCATTAGCAATTTATCATGTCACATGTTTATCATTTCTTTTTTGTGTTGAAAACAGTTAAGATTTAGTTGCTTAGCAACTTTGAAGTTTATAACAATATTGTTGACTAATCACTATGTTGTCTATTAGATCTTCAGAACTTGCTTATTTACTAGTTGTACATTTATATCCTTGAACAACATCTCTCAAATTCCCTTCCCACTCCGTGGTAACCAGTGTTCTACTCTCTGTTTTTACAAATACATTTTTTAGATTCCGCATTTATTTATTTACTTATTTTTAAAGATTTTATTTATTTATTTGACAGAGAGGGGGTACAAGCAGGGGGAGTGGCAGGGAGAGAGAGAAGCAGGCTCCTGCTGAGCAGAGAGCCTGATTTGGGGCTCAATCCCAGGACCCTGGGATCATGACCTGAGCCGAAGGCAGATGCTTAACGTACTGAGCCACCCGGCGCCCCTAGATTCCACATTTAAATGATATCACACAATGTTTGTATCTCAGAAGGATATCTGCATACCCATGTTCTTTGCAGCATTATTCACAATAGCCAAGATATGGAAACAACCTAGGTGTTTGTCAGCAGATGAATAGATAAAGATGTGAAGCATATGTATGCACACAATGGAATATTATTTAGATATACACAACGGAATATTATTTAGCCATGAGAAAGAAGGAAACCCTGCCATTTATGACAACATGGATGGACCTTGAAGGCATTATGCTAAGTGAGATAAGTCAGAGCAAGACAAATAATGTATGAGTTCCTTAACTCTTTTTTAAAGATTTTATTTATTTATTTGAGAGAGAGAGTGTGTGAGAGAGTGCCCAAGCAGGGGGGGGGCAGGGGGAGAGGGAAAGGGACAAGCAAACTCCTCGCTGAGTGAGGACCCTAATGCAGGGCTCGATCCCAGGACCCTGAGAGCACGACCTAAGCCAAAGTTAGATGCTCAACCAACTGAGACACCCAGGCACCCCTTAACTCTTTCTTAAAATAATTTTTTGTTGTGGCAAAATGTGTGTAAAATTTACCATTTTAGGGACACTTGGGTGGCTCAGTCAGTTAAGTGTCCAACTCTTGATTTTTCAGTTCAAGTCATGATCTTAGGGTCCTGAGCTTGAGCCCCATGTCGGGCTCTGAGCTCAGCATGGAGTCTGCTTGTCTCTCTCCCTCTGCTCCTTCCCCTACTTGTTCTCTCTCTCTCTCTCTCTCTCTCTCAAATAAATAAATAAAATATTTTTTAAATTTACCATTTTAATCATTTTAAGTACATAATTCAGTGGTTTTATGTATATTCACAGTGTTCTATAACCATTACCACCTCCAATTGTCAGAACTTTTAATTATCCCAAACTGAGACTCTATACCCATTAATCAATAACTCCCCCTTAAACACTCTCCCACCCCCTGGTAACCACTGTTCTACTTTCTGTCTCTATGAATTAGCCTAGCCTATTCTAGGTGTCTCATAAAAGTGGAATCACAATATTTGTCCTTTTGTGTCTGGGTTATTTCACCTAGCATAATGTTTTCAAGTTTCATCCATGTTGTAGCATGTATTAGAATTTCATTCCTTTTTAAGGCTGAATGGTATTCCATTGTACGTATATACCACATTTGTTTTATCCATTTATCCATTGATGTACATTTGTGTTGTTTCTTCTAGCTGTTGTGAGTAATGCTGTTATGAACGTTGGTGTACAAATATCTGCTTAAGTCACTGCTTTTAATTCTTTTTAGTATATATCTAGAAGTGGAATTCCTGGATCATATGGTAACTTTATGTTTACTCTTTCAGGAACTGCCATACTGTTTTCCACAGTGGCTGCCCCATTTTATATTCCTACCAGCAGTATACAAGGGTTCCAAGTTATTTACGTCCTTGCCAAATCTTGTTATTTTCTGTTTTTGTTTTGTTTTGTTTTTTAAATAGCCATCTGAATGGATGTGAAGTGCTATCTCATTCTGGTTTTGATTTGCATTTTCCCTAGTGACTAGTGATGTTGAGCCTCTTCTCATGTGCTTATTGTCAATTTATATTTCATTCTTTGGAAATAAATATTCAAGTCCTTTACCAATTTTTACATTGGGTTTTTTGTTTTTTTGTTGTTGAGTTGTAGGAGTTCTTTATATGATCTGAGTATTAATCCCTTATCAGCTATATGAGTTGCAAATATTTTTTCCCATGCTGTGGCTATCTTTTCATTCTCTTAATAGTGTACAAAAGTTTTAAATTTTGAGTAAGTCCACTTTATTTATTTTTCTTTTGTTAACTCTATGCTTTTGGTGTCATATCCAAAGATTCATTGCTAGGCCCAATGTTATGAATGTTTTGTTTTCTTCTAGAAATTTTTTATTTTTAGCTCTTACGTTTAGGTCTTCAATACATTTTGAGTTAATTTTTCTATATGGTGTAAGGTGAGGGTCCAACTTCACTTTTTTGCATGTGGATACCCAGTTTCTCCTACCATTTGTTGAAGAGACTGTCCTTTCCCATTGAATGATCTTGGCATCCTTGTTGAAAATCATTTATTTGACCATATGAAAGGGATAATTCTTGGCTCTGTAGTCTTTTCCACTGATCTTTTTGTCTGCCTTTATGCCAGTAGCACACTGTTTTGATTACTGTAGCTTTGTAGTAAGTTTTGGAATCAGGAACTCCAACTTTGTTCTTTTTCAAGATTATTTGGGTATTTAAGGTCCTTTGAGATTCCACATGAATTTTAGGATGGGTTTTTTAATTTCTGCAGAAAATGTCTTTGGGATTTTTTAAAAAGATTTTATTTATTTGAGAGAGAGAGTAGAGGAAGGGACAGAAAGAGAAGCAGACTCCTCGCTGAGCAGGGAGTCCGATGCAGGGCTCGATACCAGAACCCTGAAATCACGACCTGAGCTGAAGACAGTTGCTTAACTGACTGAGCCACCCAGGCACCCCTCATTGGGATTTTGAAAGGGATTGCATTGAATTTGCAGATCTCCTTTGGCATTGACACTTAACAATATTAAGCCTTCCAGCCATTAAATTCCATTTATTTCTATCTTCTTTAATTTTAGCAATGTTTTGTAGTTTTCAGTGTTAAGCTTCTCCTTAATTAAATTTCTTCCTATGTATTTTATTCTTTTTGATGCTATTGTAACGGAATTGTTTTCTTAATTTCCTTTTTGGGTTATTAATTTTAGTGTATAGAAACACAACTGATTTTTGAATGTTGATTTTGTATCCTGCAGCTTTGCTGAATTAGTTTATTGGTGTTTGGTTTTGAGTGTCAGGAAAAGGAAGCTAACCACTTGTGAAAATGAAAAAAATGTAATATATTTATAAGTTAATAGAAATAAAGGAAACAAAAAGTAAAATATATAAACAACCTAAAATAAGATAGGAGTAAAATTAAGTATATCATGTGCTAAATCAAATATGTTCCTATTGCATTTGCTTGTTAAACAGACTGTCAGATGGGGTTAAAAGACAAAACCCATGTGTTGTTTACTAAAAACATACTTAAGACAGTGGTAAAGAAAGGTAAGATAAAGGTAAGAACAAGAAAGAGAAAGCTGGAGTGGCAATATTAATATCTGTCACAGAAGGACAGAAGTAAAGTTAAAACATTGAACAGGATTTTATGAAATTATTTACTTCACAGTTTAAGAAGATGTATGAAAGAGCCATAGGCACAAAAAATATTTTGGTTAGTAATTTAAACTAAGAACCTGTAATAGATTCAAGGAAAATGGATAAACATATGGCTATAGTAGGATATTTCAGGTCTTGTTATTTCAAAATAGGACAGATTTAGTAGACAAAAAGTGAATAAACATAGAAGAACTAGATAATGTAATCCACAAACTTCTTTTGATGGATATATAGTACTTTATATCCTTCAAAGAGAGAATATACATTTTTATTAAAAAGTTGGTCAAATTATGTGGCCTAAAGAAAACATTAAGTTAAAGAAAAGAGATTTTATATTCTGTATTATTCAGTAAAATTAGAAATAATGAACCAATCTGAGGGTTTCAGAGGGGAGGGGGTGGAGGGGTGAGTAGCCCAGTGATGGGTATTAAGGAGGGCGCATGTTGTAATGAGCACTGGGTGTTGTATGCAAATAATGAATCATGGAACACTGCATCAAAAACTAATGATGTACTATATGGTGACAAACATAACATGATTTAAAAACTTTGTTTCTTCTCACATTTTCTGTTTTTTTGTAGCAGTAATTAAGTGTCAGGTGACTTTAGAGTTACCAAGATTCTAAAAAAAAATAGTGAAAAAATAACCAAAAGATTCTTAATTGGAAATCAGAAATCATACTTCTAGATCAATTTTAGATTGAGGAGAGAATCAAAACTGAAATTATAAACTACCTAGAAAGCAGTGACAAAGAGGACATTATAACAGAATTTGTGGGTCATTGCAAAAGCTATACCCAGAAGAACACTTATCACCTAAAATGTCTTCATTATTAATAAATAATAACTAGAAGGGATATGGTACTTTTGAGACATTAGAGAAATAACAACAAAATAAAGCAAAATAAAGGAAGAGTAAATTAAAGATAACTGAAATTAATAGAAAATTATAAACCTAAAAATAGGATAAATAAATTCTACTCATTTTGGCTTTCTGAAAAATGATTAATGAACCTGATGAAGAAGAATAAAGAGGGCAAAAATACATGAGACAAGAAATGAAAAATGAAAAATAGCCATGCTCTGGAAAAGAGTCAAAGAGGTATAAGAGAACATGATGTGCAACTTTGTCAACAAAATTTTCCCAACATTTTAGTATGAAACGTTTCAAATATAGAGCAAAGTGGAAAGACTTACCTAGAACATCCATTATCTCCACCATCTAGATTCTACCTATAACACTGATAACACATTTTAAATCTTAAGAAATAGATTGCTCCTAAACAAAATACAATCCAAAATGTACCCAAGAAAAAGTAGAAAAGTTGAATAGGCCAGTTATTATAGAAAGTGATCTAAATTTTTTGTTGTTGTTGTTGTTAATACTGGGACAAGGAGGCATCCAAGAATATGCAATCAGCATTGTTTATAATAGAGAAAACTTGGATCAACCCAAATGTCCATCAATGGGTGAATGGATAAATTGTGGTAGAACTATATAATGAGATACTATGCAATAGTTTAAATAAATGAACTGGAACTGTTATACATATCAAAGTAGATAAATACAAAAAATGTAATATCAAACAAAATAATTTGCAAAAGGAACATAACACATGATAACCACCTGTATGAAACTTTAACACTTGTAAAACTATATTGCTTATGGATACAAACATGTAATAAAAATATTTTTAAAACATGCATGGATTAAAAACCTAATTCAGATAGTGGTTACTTCTGGGATGGGAAGGAAGGGAATAGAACTAAGAAGGGATATCTAGGGGATTTCAACTATGTCTCTAATGTCTTGTTTAAAGTGGAAGTAAATTTGGCAAAATGTTAAAATTCAGCAAAGCTGGTTATTATACCTTATTCTTTATGCTTTAATTTTTTTTATAATTAAAACACATCAGAAGCAATCCAGAGCTCGATTTCTAGGTAACCTTTAAATGACAAATAATTCCAACGTTAAAGCTATTTAACCCCACTTAATTTCATGAAGTCAGTGTGATCTCAATACGAATCCTAATATTGTACAAAAAAAGAAAACTATAGCCTAATCTCACATATGGATATAGATGTTAAAATCCTTAGCAAAATATTAGCAAATAGGATTCACCAGTGGATCAAAAGAAGAATGTGCTACAACTAGGTAGGCCTTAAAGATTTTAAGAATAATTCTGTATCAGGGACCTCTCAAGAAACTATATGATCACATTAGTAGGTGCTGAGAAAGCCTTGATAAAATTCAGCAGCCACTCCTAATTAAAAAAAGTAAAGTAGGAATGTAAGGGAATTACTTCAGCATATTAAACTGCTTGCAATAAGAAAAAGTGTTAGATGTTGTAAGCTGTTAGAATAAAATTTTTTATTAAAATACAATAAAAGGTGGTGATAACTGTTACACCATTATTTTTTTCAATATTGTTGTGGATGTCTTAGCAAAATCAATAAGAAAATAAACAGGTCCCTCCATGTTGTCTCAAATGGCACTATCACCCTTTTTGAGGCTGCATAATATCCCATTGTAAATATATATACCACATCTCCTTATCCATTCTTCTGTTGGTAGACACTTAGGTTGCTTCCGTATCTTGGCTGTCATAAATAATGTTGCAGTAAACAAAGGGCTGTATTTATAGTTTTGAATTAATGTTTTAATTTTGGGGAAATAAATACCCAGTGGTGGAATTATTGGATCAAATCGTATTTCTATTTTTAATTTTTTGAGGAACCTCCATACTGTTTTCCAGAGTGGCCACACCAATTTACAATCCTTCCAACCGTGCATGAAGGTTCCTTTTTCTCCACATTCTCACCATCAGTTGTTATTTCTTGTCTTTTTGTTTATAGCCATTCTCACAGGTTTACGGTGATATCTCAGTGTAATTTTGATATGCATTTCCCTGATAATGAGTGATATTAAGCTTATTTTTATGTGTCTGTTGGCCATCTGTATGTCTTCTTTGGAAAAAATGTTCAGATTCTCTAGCCATTTTTAAAAAGATTTATTTATTTTAGAGAGAGAGCAAGGGGGGGGCAGAGGAAGAGGGAGAATCCCAAGCAGACTCCCTGCTGAGCGCAGAGGTGGACATGGGGCTTGATCTCACGACGCTGAGATCATGACCGGAGCTAAATCAAAAGTTGGATGCTTAGCTGACTGAGCCACCCAGGTACTCCTAGCCACTTTTTAAATCTGACTTTTTTTGGTGTTGAGTTATATGAATTCTTTATATATTTCAGATATTAACCACTTATTAGATGTATCATTGACAAATATCTTCTCCCATTTAGTAGGTTGACATTTTCATTGATGGTTTCCTTTGCTGTGCAGAAGCTTTTTATTTTGATGTTGTCCCAATAGACTCAGAACAGAGTTTAGAAATAGACCCAAACAGATATGGTCAAGTGATTAAAAAAAAATGCAATGGACCATGGCAGACTATGGACTCTGGGAAACAAACTGAGGGCTTCAGAGGGGAGGGGGGTGGGGGAATGGGATAGGCTGGTGATGGGTAGTAAGGAGGGCACGTATTGCATGGTGCACTGGGTGTTATATGCAAGTAATGAATCATGGAACTTTACATCAAAAACTAGGGATGTACTATATGGTGACTAACATAACATAATAAAAAATATTATTAAAAAATACAGTGGCAATTCAGCATAGAATGGATGGTCTTTGCAGCAAAAGGTGCTTGAGTAATTATACACGCATCCTAAAAAAATGAACGTCCACCTAACTTTCTCATGTTATACAAAATTTGACTCAAAATAGATCATAGACCTAAAAATGTAAAACATAAAACTGTACGACTTCTAAAAGAAAACTTGAGAAAATCTTTTTGACTTTTGGTTAGGCAAACTTGAATATAACAATGAAAGCATGATCCATAGAAGTAGAAATCAATAAATTGGAGTTCAACAAACTTAAAATATTTTGTGCTTTGAAAGACACTGTTAAGAGAATGAGAAGATAATCCACAGAGTGGCAGAGAATATTTTCAAATCACATATGTGATAAAGGACTTGCATCCAGAATCTGTAAAGAACTCTCAAAACTCAACAATAACATAAAACAACCTAATTAAAAAGTGGACTAAAGTTTGGAACAGACATTTCACCAAAGAAGATAGATGTATGGCAAGGAAGCATACAAAAAGATGCTCACCCTCATTAATCATTAGGGGAATGAAAATTAAAACCATAATCTGATACCCCGGTACACCTATTAGAATGGCTAAAAACCAGCCAAATGAAAGAAAATCCTGTCAGGACCAACTGCTAGTGAGGATAATGTGGAGAAACTCTAATACGTTGTTGGTGAGAATACAAAATGGTAGAACCATTTTGGCACTTTGTCAGTTTCTTACAAAGTTAAACATACCATATGACCCTTCAATCCTACTTGAGACATTTATCCAAGAAAACCTATGTTCACACAAACAATTGTACATGAATATTTAGAGTAGCTTTATTTGTAATTGCCCCAAACTGGAAAGTTCCCAAATGTTTTTCATCTGGGAATGGATAAACATATGGTGGTACGTTCATAGGTGGAATTCAAAAATTAAAAGCAGCAGACTATTGATACAACAACATGGATCAATCTAAAAGACATTATGCTAAGTAAAAGATGCCAGACTCAAAAGGCTGTGTATACTTTTTTCCTATTTATAGGACTTTCCAGAAAAGGCAAAATTATAGGAATAATAACTAGATGAGTGGTTTCCAGAGTTTAAGGATGAGAAGAGTGTTTGACTAGAAATGGATGGTGCAAGGAAATTTGTGTATGTGTGTGGGGGGGTGGAGTTGATGGAATTGTTCTGTTTAAATTGTGGCAGTGGTTATACAGCTTTATGCATTTGTTGAAACTCATGGAACTGTACACCAGAAAGAATCAGTTTTACCAAGTGAAAATTTTTAAATAAATTAAAATTAAATATGTGGTTCAGGAAAAAAATAAGCTAGGAGAGTATCAGCTCTTTCTCCTCACTCTCCCCCTCCCCGAACGAACCTTACTGGAGCTCTGGACAAATGGAAAGATATATACCATGTTCTTAGATGGCTTTTTAGATGTGAGTTTTCTCCAAATTAATGTCTGTATGTTTAATATAATTCTAATTAGATTCCAAGTGATTCTTTTAATTGGAAAAATTATCTTAATGTTTGTATGGAATGTAAAGAGATGAGAAAGCCAAGAAAATAATGAATAGGGAAGTGATTTGCCTTATCAGTTATTACACATACTGAAAGCCACTATCATAGGAATGGACAGATAGTGAAAGGACGCAGAATCGAGTATAACTGGAAGCAATATACAACAAACGTTCCTCAAGTCAGTGAGAAAAGAGTCGTTTAAGTGGTGCTAGCACAAGCAATTAACCATCTAGATAAAAAGACTGCATGTACAGGAAACTCCAGATGGATTAGAAAGTTAAATATAAAAAAGTCTTAGGAGACTGAACTTTAGTCACATAAAAGATATTCAGTAAAGTAAAAGATATTGCTGAGGGACTGAGGTGTACCATATGGTCATCATCTGAAGAAAAGACTTGTATGCCAATCTTCTCCCTTCCAGATATAATTGCAGCTACTCATTTGTGTATCTATCTCGTCCTTTATTTATGCATTTAAATATGTACTAGAAAATGTAGCATTGTTCAGGATGGTTCTTTTTTTATATACAAATTATCATATTGTAATTTTTTCAGAGTACTTTTTTTTTAACTCAGCAGTGTGTCTTAGAGATCTATCCACATTAGTACACATAGATCTACCTCATTCTTTTAACTGTTATTTGACTATAACCCACATTTAGCGCATTTGATCCTGGGCAGGTTACCTATCTTAACCTCAGTTTCTTTATTTGCAAAATGGAGATGATGGTAGTAATGCCTATCTTAAAGGATTGTTGTGGGACTAAATGTGTTAATATATTAAAAAATTTAGAGCAGTACCTGGCATTTAATAAACTTTATTCTTGATGTTTGGTTTTTCTAATTTTTCACAATTAAAACCATGCTGCACTGAATGTCCCTTTACGTATTTCCTTATACACATCAAGGAATAATGTGAATAAAGTAACCAAAAATGAAATTGCCACAGCTCTGATGTGCTGCTTTATTAGGGTTATCATGAAGTTTTTTAAAAAAAACACCTCTTTTTAAAAAGTTTCCCCTTTTTTCCTCTTTTAAAAAATATGTATTTATTTAAGTAATCTCTACACCCAACATGGAGCTCAAACTCATGACCCCAAGATCAAGAGTCACATGCTGTTCTGACTGAGCTGGTTAGGTGCCCCTTAAAGTTTTCTTTATATTCCAATTAGTTAACATACAGTATAATATTAGTTTCAGCTATACAGTATAGTGATTCAGCACTTCCATGTAACACCAGGTGCTCATCACAAACCAGTGCGCTCCTTAACCCTCGTCGCCTATTTAACTCATCTCCCTACCCGACTTCCTTCTGGTAACCATCAGTTTGTTCTCTATAGTTAAGAGTCTGTTTCTTGGTTTGCCTCTCTTTTTTTCCCTTTGCTCATCTGTTCTGTTTCTTAAGTTCCACATATGAATGAAATTGTATGGTATTTGTCTTTCTCTGACTTATTTCTCTTAACATAATGCCCTCCAGTTCCATCCCTGTTGTTGCAAATGGCAAGATTTCATTCTTTTTATGGCTGAATAATATTCCGTTGTGTGTGTGTGTGTGTCTGTGTGTGTGTGTGTGTGTGTCTGTGTGTGTATACACATATTACGTCTTCTTTATCTGTTCATCAGTTGATGGACCCTTGGGCTGTTTCCATAATTTGGCTACTGTAGATAATGTGCTATAAACATCAGGGTGCATGTATCCTTTTGAATTAGTATTTTTGGATGCTTTGGGTAAATAACCTAGTAGTGTAATTGCTGGATCATAGGGTAGTCCTAATTTTGACTTTCTGAGGAATCTCCATACTGTTTTCCAGAGTGGCTGCACCAGTTTGCATTTGCACCAACAGTGCAAGAGGGTAACGCTTTATCCACATCCTCACCAACATCTGTTGTTTCCTTTGTTGTTGATTTTAGCCATTCTGACAGGTGTGATATCTCACTGTAGTTGCATTTGTATTTGCCTGGTGATCAGTGATGTTGAACCTCTTTTCGTATCTCTTGGCCATCTCTATGTCTTCTTTGGAAAAATGTCTACTCATGTCTTCTGCCCAGTTTTTTTTAAAGATTTTATTTATTTACTTAGAGAGAGTGCACGAGTGAGAGAGCACAAGCTAGGGGAGCAGCAGAGGGAGAGTGAGAAGCAGGGAGCCCAACGCGGGGCTCAATTCCATGACCCCTAGATCATGACCTGAGCCAAAGGCAGCTGCCTAACCAACTGAGCCACCCAGGTGCCCCTTCTGCCCAGTTTTTAACTGGATTATTTGTTTTTTGGGGTGTTGAGTTTTATAAGTTCTTTATATAGTTTGGATACTAACCCTTAATCAGGTATGTCATTTGCAAATATCTTCTCCCATTCTGTAGGTTGCCTTTTAGTGTTGTTGATCGTTTCCTTTGCTGTGGAGTTTTTTATTTTGATGAAGTCCCAATAGTTTATTTTTGTTAAAAAAAAACAACAACCTCTTTAATGGAAGTCTTTTATGTCTATCAAGTTACCATTTCTTCTGCTCTCTTGAGTTTCATAAAAGTACGTTCTATCAATGCATATATTTTTTATCTTTAAAAAATCTTGTTTGAACCCTTCTCATATTGCCAATACTACTGTAGATTTGTTCATATATTTCTTTTGTCATTTTGGTGGGATTTAGGAAGAGAAGGGAATTAATTTAATATATTGTCAGTCATCTTGAAATGAAAATCATACCTAAATTTTTAACTAGGATACTTGATTATTTCTCTGTCAAAATCAAAACTTAAAATAGTTCTGTTACTCCTTCCTTTCCTGCTCCCCCTTGAAAAAGACAAAAATTGTTTTTATTCTTCTTTACCTGTTAGTTTAAAAAAAATGTTAATTTAATTTTTGTAGTTTCAAATATTTAAATTCTAGTTATGTAACATACAGTATAGTGTTAGTTTCAGGTATAGAATTTGGTGATTCATCACTCACATATAACACCCAGAGATCATCTGGAGATTTAATTGCAGACTTTCTTTTTGCATTATATATCTTCTATTTTAATTATTGTTTCGAAAATTCATTCAATTTTAATAACCACATTAATCATGATTACTTAGCCTTGGCTCTAAGTATGCATTATTGGAAATTTCATGCTGTTTATTGTATGCTACACTCTCCTTTTCCAATGATGTTATTTGGCCATGTTTTTATTGAAATTCTTTGAGTGATATTTTCAGAAAGGGTGTATGGTATGGTATACTTTGGGTCCTTGTTTTCATGAAAATGTGTTTATTTTTCCCTTATAAATTTGATTGGTAGCTGGTCTGGGTTCAGAGTTTTAGGGTTACAATCCTCCCCCAGAATTCTGTAAATATTCCTCCTTTGACTTCTAGCACTTAATGTAGCAGATTAGAGGTTCAATTCCTGTTTGAGGGTATTTTACTGGATGGTCATCTCATATTTCTGTCTGGAAATATGTTGACAATGCAGATATTTAACCAGAATAAATGTCTACATGTCTGACATTTTGATTATTCCTGCCCTGACGTTATAGATTCTGTAGATATGGAAATTCAGGGATTTAGGGAAACTTCCTATTTGTTTTGATTATTACTTTTTTTTCATTTTGATATATTGTTTTTCTATTCCAGCAAAGGAAATTTTGTTTATTTTCCAGTTTTATTGAGATATAATTGACATATTAAGTTTAAGGTGTACAACATAATGATTTGATATATGTATATATTGTGAAATGGTTACCACAGAAAGTTTAGTTATCATATGAGGTATTGATTTTTAATGTATTGATTTATTTTGCAGGTGGGTTTATAACATAGTTATGAACTATGACAGCTGCTGCATTGTTGAATGGGAGGAGTCAAAGTATCTACCTAATAAAATATATCAGTGATTATATAGGTCCTGAGAAAAAAATTGAAAGGTGAAGATAAATACATACATAAATAAAAACAACAAAATAAAGCACCCATTTGAGTGATGTTACAAATGTGCGTGAGAATGTCTGGACTCTAATTTGGAACTTCTTATTCCATTTCAGGATCGGAAATTAACCAAAGCTGAGCAGCAAAGGTTCAAGGAAGAAGCAGAAATGTTAAAGGGTCTCCAACATCCCAATATAGTTCGATTTTATGATTCCTGGGAGTCTATATTAAAAGGAAAGAAATGTATTGTATTGGTGACTGAACTTATGACATCAGGAACTTTAAAGACGTAAGTTGACTCTGATAGTGCCAATGAAGTTTTATTTGGAAATAATTTTCAAGTGTCATAAAAGTTGTTTATAAAATAACAGTACTTGATTAAAGAATTGATAGCATCTGAATCTAGTGACTATGCTTCAGGGCAGGTTAAAAAAATTTAGGATGTTAATGAAGTTTGTTAGAAAATACAGTATTGAAAAATGAGTATTTGTGGGATAGCATAAAATTTTAGAATTAGAAGTAATAAATGTCATTTTGTAAAATTAATGAAAGATCAAGGGTGTGGCCACATTCACATATCTAGTGAGCAGTACTATATAATTATAGTTTATTGTTTTATTTCTGACTACAGTTTTTCATTTGATGGTGTGATCACTTATTTATAATGATTAAATGTGGAATATACTTTTTCTGTTTCATAGCATCTTTGCACTAAAATTTTACATAGTTAAACCCTCTGCTGACCTTATATAAGCAGTTATTAGAAAGTAGAGAAGGACTTTCTTTTAAAAATTGTGCTATCTTTTCACAAAAGGTTACTCTGATTAGAATGATTCTTGTTTTGAATTTTAAAAATGCTAAAAAATGCTTAACTTGGCAGGGTGTCTTCTCTAAGAATGAAGCCTTAGATTTAAAATTGTTTTTCTATAACAGATAATAGGAAACAACTCAGTGATGGCAAGCATAGTACTTACAATACCAGACAGCTTACAGGATTTACCCTAATAGTGCTCATATAATAAGCTAGGTATATTTGTTTACCTGTGGTCTTTTGTTTCTTTGTGTAGGTACTTAAAACGATTTAAAGTCATGAAACCAAAGGTCTTAAGGAGCTGGTGCAGGCAAATTTTAAAGGGGTTGCAGTTCTTGCACACTAGGACTCCTCCCATTATTCACCGGGATCTGAAGTGTGACAATATTTTCATCACGGGACCCACTGGATCTGTGAAGATTGGTGATCTAGGCCTAGCCACCTTAATGCGAACATCATTTGCTAAGAGTGTCATTGGTGATTAAACTTTTATAGTTTATTGGTTGGATAAAGAGAGATTTTGTTAATCGTATATGTCTAAAATAGGGATCAGCAAACTATGGCCCATGAGCCAAATCTGGGCCCATTGCCTATATTTGTAAATAAAGTTTTATGGGGACACAGGTATACCCACTCATTTATGTATCGTCTGCTGCTTTTGCCCTACAGTGGCAGAGTTGAGTAGTTGTGACAGAGACCATTGTCTCTGAAATATTTACTGTCTGCTTCTTTACCGAGAGGTTTGCTGACTCCTGGCCTAGATTGTGAATTTGCTTTAAAATATCTATTACATATTGACTTATTTCAGAGACATCCTAGTGTATTTCTTTTGTGGGATATATTAAAGATCATCAAAAGGTTCTGAAGGCTTAAGAAAGAGGATTTACTAATTAGTTCAGAAAAATTTATTAAGAAAGGACAGAAATAAAAACAGATTTTAGTAATCATTATCTAATCTTGAGCATTACGAATTGTACTTTATTAGTGTAGAAAGTTAAGGGAATTCCTTAAGTACTTTATATAGATATAGCAAGTATTCTGCAAATTTTATATTTATAAATTTGGTTTAGGCAGCAGAAATTAACTCAGGTAATCCTTATGGCCAAAGGAATGTGATATTGGTGGATACATTTTTTCTTTTTAATAAAGATGTGGATGTGGTGTTATTTTGTAGGGACTCCTGAGTTTATGGCCCCAGAGATGTATGAAGAACACTACGATGAATCTGTAGATGTCTACGCTTTTGGAATGTGTATGCTGGAAATGGCTACTTCAGAGTACCCTTATTCTGAGTGCCAGAATGCAGCTCAAATATACCGTAAAGTAACTAGCGTAGGTATAACTTTATTCTTTTTACTTCCTAGATTGTCACATTTCATGCTGAAGTTGGTAAAGTCAGCTTAAGACTAATTTTGGTTTAGTGCTATGTAACAGTGCTAAACTTAACATAATTGTAATGAAACAAGCTTTAGATTTATGCTATATACTTTATACTTTATAGGGGTCATATAAAATGCTCTGTATTAGTATCTTTGGGTAAATGTACAGACATATTATCTATATCCACTTGTTTGTAAATAATTTTTAGATTTATTAGGTGGATATTATTTTTTCAAAGCTGAATAATGAAAATAGACTAAATGGTTTTGAAGGTTTCTGATTCTAAAAGCCTGATTATAAAAGGGCATTCAAAATATTGTTCAGCAGCTATACTAATTGATTCCCTGTTATGGGTATTTTTTTGCATTATGAATTGCAAGGAATGTAAAGATGAATAAGAAGGGTTTGCTACCCATAAAGAGCTTGCATTTTTAGTATGGATAAATTCACAAATAGCTATAAACATAAGAGAATAGGAATAGAGTAAGGGATATAAGGGAGGTAGAAGCAAAGTCTTAGGATAGTTCAAAATAGGTCTGTTTAATATCCAGTTGGGTGGCTCTAGAATAGGCCAAGAAAGAGATTATCAAAGTGTTTGAAGTAACTGTTATTAATAGGTACCCTTTTTAAATGCGTGCTGTATACTGCATACTTTCATATTTAAATCCCTACTATCTTCAGTTTATGAATGATGGGACTGAGAACCACAGGTTGTGACTTGCCCAAGTTCACACAGCTACTGGTAATGGTGGATTTTAACCCTAAATCTGTCTGACTCTGGAGATACTTGTGTAGGGAGACTAGAAATAAGACCAATATTCAGCATGTGGGCTATTCTGTGGGACAAATAACCTACTTTCTCCAACAAATCAATTTCATGAAAGCAAAAAGGGAGGGACTGTTAAAGAATACAAGAGACTTAAAGTAGTGGTGAGCAGGTAAATGTTTAACAACTGATTCTCTGAAAAAGAAAAAGCACTGATTTCTAGCGTTTGCTGATTTTCTTGGTGTTAAATATTCCCACAGTGACTTTTAAGCTTAAGTTTTTTTTTTCTTTTTAAGTTTAAGTCACCAGTGCAATCTCACTGAATGCAGGGTTGGAAACAGTATACACAGTGGAACTTATATGATATTTCCACCATACAGATAGAATAAACAACCTTAAGAACATAAATAATAGTAAAATGTAGTAAAATAATTAAGGACTGGCAGTTTCAGTATTTATTACCTTGGTTGATGATATAATTTATTTAATTGTGAGCTTTTGTAATTTAATTTTTGTAAATGACTGTGTTTAACAGTGAGCCTGCAAAATTCTTGAAAATGTAATAATTGCCTTTGTAAGCTGGTACGAACCAGCTTTAATGTCCATACATGTACTGTGAGGACCTTATTTAGATCCTGATTTGAACAAACCAAGTATAAGAAGACATCATTTAGACTGTTTGGGAAATTTAAGTGTAGATTGGATTTTAGATGATGTTAAGGAAATATTAGTAATTATTTTAGGTGGGACGATGACATGATATCTGTTAGAGATATAAACTAGAGACTTTATGGGTGAAATGACATGATGCTTAGGATTTGCTTTAAAATATTTTTGGATAGAAAAGGTGTGGAGGTAGATAACAGACAAGGTTGACAAAATGTTGTGTGTTAAAGCTGGTGATGGTTACATGGGGCTTATACTATTCTACTTTTGATTATGTTTGAAGATTTCTGTAACAAAGAGCTGAGAAAAAGGGATAAGCCTAGAACATCTTTTTAGTCTTGGTCTGTACATTGTATGGCCACAAGTAGAAAAGACCATGTATTCAATTTTGTAAGTTGCAGTTCCCCAATTATTTTCACCTAGGAGCAGAGAAAGGCAGTAATTACCCAAGACTGGGAAATAGGTAAGAGATCAATGGAAAGGTCAAAGAGGACTTTTTCTATAAGTAGAATGATGTAACTCCATTTTTTGAATGGTGACTTTATTATTTTATATTAAAGTCACAAAAATGTTATATCATAATTCACATTTCCATCTATACTAAAGCTTCTTGAATTTGAGATCCACATTAACTCCTAATCTCACCAAATTTATCTAGTATGTGATACTAGGCTTTCTGATTTTGCATCCTGTGAAGTAGTATGTCAGACCCAGAACTAGGTTTTAGATTGTCTCCATGACAATTATTTTATGGTATCTTTCTCCTTCTAGATTAATTTGGAGTTTTCTGTTAAATGACTAACGATTTTTTTAAAAGATTTATTTAACAGTTACAGAAACATTTTTAATTGTCTGGACCTTACTAATTTGTTATTGAACTCCTAGACCCTGGTAATTAGCTTGAGTTTCTCTCAACATTTTAGTATTGCTTAATGATAAAAATAATACAGATTTCTCAAATGTTTATATATATATACATATATATATGTTTTCATGCGTACATATATATTGATTGTTCATTGCTTCTATTCATTCTGGAAGACTTGTTTATTATAGTTTGTTGATCGGGGTTATACTTGCATGTATATTTGGGATCAAATATTTATTCCCTATTTAATGTTGCAATATGAGAATTATCCATGTTATTAAATACTTTGAGAACATTTTCAGTTTTTGCATAATATTATCATATGTATATCACATAATTTATATATCTGTTGTTGGAAATTTAGATTGTTCATAATTTTTTGCTGTTATTTGTAGACTATTAGAACTGTGACAATATCTTCATCAAAAAATTGTTAAACTTACACTGTATATATGTATTTATCTCATTTAAAGCTTGAATATGGTTTAGTTGGTAAAAATTATTATGTTAATAAGTGTCATGTTTCCTGGAGCTTTCAATTGCTTATTTGGTGACTAGAAACTATTTTTCTTCTCCCAGGGCATAAAACCAGCCAGTTTCAATAAAGTCACTGATCCTGAAGTGAAAGAAATCATTGAAGGTTGTATTCGCCAAAACAAATCAGAAAGGTGGGTACAGATGTAGTGAAATGATATAACCGATGGATACATTAAACTCTTACCTTGGACTGGGTCATTTTCTGACCTTTAAATGACACCAGATACTACTTCTGAATGGAACACAAACCATACTGTCTAGAGTGAAGTATATCAGTGCGTGTTGTTTCCCATTTTGGACTTTGGTATCATGTGCTGAATTTTTCTTGAACTGAAATTTGGGTTTTGTTTGTGCGTGTTGTGAAAAGTTTTCATCACCTTCAGCTTTCAGTTTAACAGTCACTGGGGCCCCTCGGGTTAACTTGCTTCTAACAGTTGATAGTAGAGAACTTCTGCAGTGTCACCTTCAGGTAAGTACTTAAAAAAAATGATAGCTTAAAAAAGTTGACCATCAACTCACCAGATGTTTCACATTTGACCAATGTCCTTTAGTCATGATAATGGTGAAGGAGATAGGGCTATTTTTGTTCAATAAGTAGTATTTTAAATTTATTTGTAACCCAATTTGTTTTTTTCTTATGGATATATCCCACTAGTTTTAGTTTGTATTTCCTGTTAATTTGAGCGTTGCACAGTTGCCGAGTTAAATCAGTAGGTTAGTCTTTTGATTGTTTACCTCCTTATTGATTATGATTAATAAAGGTGATAGATCCTTTACAGAAATTATTTTCACCCACATTTTATTAACTGACCCCCATTTTTATTAGTTTTCTAAGTTTAGTGTTGTATATCTGAGAATATATAAAGCCACTAAGGTAAAGCCTGTTTAATTATAGCTTTATTACTAAACGTTATTGTACCAACAGGCTATATCTAGGTAGTTATATATTTTAATTATAGTAAAAATACATAACCTCAGATTGACCATTTTAATCATATGTTAAGTGTACAATTCAGTGGCATTAAGCACATTCATCTTGTTTTTTTTAATGTTTTTTTATTACATTATGTTAATCACCATACAGTACATCCCTGGTTTCTGATGCAAGGTTCGATGATTCATTAGTTGCGTATAACACCCAGTGCACCATGCAATATGTGCCCTCCTTACTACCCATCACCAGCCTATCCCATTCCCCCACCCCCCTCCCCTCTGAAGCCCTCAGTTTGTTTCTCAGAGTCCATAGTGGGGGAATGGGATAGACTGGTGATGGGTAGTAAGGAGGGCACATATTGCATGGTGCACTGGGTGTTATACGCAACTAATGAATCATCGAACCTTGCATCAGAAACCAGGGATGTACTGTATGGTGACTAACATATTTCACTTAGCACTATCTCCTCCAGTCCCGTCCATGTTGCAGCAAATGTTGAGAACTCGTTCTTTCGGATAGCTGAGTAATATTCCATTGTATATATGGACCACATCTTCTTAATCCAGTCATCTGTTGAAGGGCATCTTGGTACCTTCCACAATTTAGCTATTATGGATAATGCTGCTATGAACATTGGGGTGCATATGGCCCTTCTCTTCACTACATCTGTATCTTTGAGGTAAATACCCAGTTTCGCAATGGCTGGGTCATAGGGTAGCTCAATTTTTAACTTTTTAAGGGACCTCCACACTGTTTTCCAGAGTGGCTGCATCTATCCAAAAGTGGCTTGATAATATTTACCCACAAACATCAGCTTGCATTTTGAAATTTTCTGTTCTGATTCAAAGTGCCACCACTGTTGGCCCAATTGCCCAAGCCAGTGTCAACGTCCCTGGGCATAAAGCCCAATCCACATCACTCCTGAATCCCTCCTTTGTCCATCATCTCCTCTTTGTCCCCATTGGCACTGCCTCAGTGCTGGTCTTCCTCATCGCTCACCTGGGTCACTACAACCACCTCCAATTTATCTCTCTGGTACCATTCCCAGTTCCCTGAACTTAATCCAAAAGCTTCAGCTTGCTCCCCACCTCCTACAATACAAAGTCCAACTCCCTAAAGACTCTATGACTCACCTTTGCCTAAATCTTCACTGTCCAATATGGTAGCCACTAGCTACCTGGGGCTATTTAAATTTAAATTTGAACTAAACAACATTACATGAAAACAAAAATTCTCAGTAGCACTAGCTACATTTTAAGAGCTCAAGAGCCACCTATGGCTTGTAGCTACTATATTAGACAGTGCAGTTCTAGAAAATTCTGTCACCACAGGAAATTCTACTGGACATCTCAGCTTGAGCTATACCTAGAGAGAGAGAATCAAGAAGCTATTCTAGGCTGTTCTTTGGTTACACCATCACCCAGAGAAGAGTTCCTGAGTGTCCCTTTTCTGGAGATGGAGGGCATGATCACAACAGTTTTAGGGCAAAACAGATTGGGACTGAGGAACTCCTAGGTGAAGTATCATTGTGCAGAGGGATCTGAGGGCTCTAGACCTACCCTGAAATGAAGTGCTACAACAGCAGGACTGCTCAACAAGTTACCTTCAGTAGCTGGGGTAAGGGAGGTGGTGACATGACTAACTTAGTAGTTCTCAACCCTCGCTACACCTGTAGGATGCCCAAGTTCCATCCCAGACCAACTGATACAGAACCCCAGAGGTGGAGCCCAGATGATGATACACTTCAGAGCTCTCTAGTGATTGAAGTGTGTACTTTGAGAACCACTGATTTGGCCCAACAAGATGTTACTCCTGTTTGGTCTTCTTTTCCCTTCCATCTTCCACCACAGGTACACATTCATAATAAAAAGGGTAGAAAATCAGAATTCCTTTATGCTAATTTGATATGAATTCTTCATCAAGTATATTGATATAAAATTGGTGCTGTTGATTATTATTAAATTACTCATAGAAACATCTTGACATTTTTACAGCAATTTTCTCCTGAAAGTCACTGGAACTCCAAATGAAGAGGGCCTAGACAGACCTGTCCCTGCCCCAACTCCTGAAACCACTCTCCAGCCATTGAATTTCAACTTGTTGTTTTATTTGTAGCCATTGTGTATATTTGATATGCAGTTTATACACGATTGATTCTATTACCAAAATTTACCTGCAAGCATTTGTCAGTATTTACTCATACTTAAAAAACAAAGAAAAAGCAATTTGCTTTCTGTCGACTTACAAAAACTATTTTAAGAATAACTGAATTATTTTAAGCATCAAAAAGAAAACTGCCTTGTACCACAATATTGGGTTGACCAGCATTAAGTTGAGGAGTCATAGAATTTTGGAGCTTGAAGGGACCTTGAAAATCGTAAGCCAATAGCCTCATTTTACAGGTGAGGCCCCAACACTGGCGGGCTTGCCCAAAGCCAGCTGATTAATGCCAGAGCTGAGAGGAGGCCATGGTTTCCTCCCCCACAGTCCCGAGTCACTGGAAGCTACAGTGAAGGAGAATAGGAAAATAAGTGTTTGCATTGTTCTCTCAATAATTTATTTTTAAGACTAAAATTATAAAGCTTTGTACTGAGCCAAATATCCTCTTGCCCAGGTCCTTCAAGTTCAAGAGGCAATTACCAGCATTTAAGACAAACTTGTATACATGTGTGGTTTCCTTTTAAACTAATCAATGCTCACAGGCTTTGGCCTCAGTAGACCTTCATTACCCCTTGTTCAAACAGCTCAGCTCAGTTCAGGTTGATGACAGGTGACCCTTTCCTATGTGTCAGGAAGTTGAGTGAGCACTTTACTTGCACGACCTCATTTCATCCTCACCGTAATCTTACAGACCACTACCATTATTACTTCCATTTTGCAGATTAGGAAACGGAGGTTAACAAATATCATTTCAATGTGCCCAAGGCCACCCCACCTGTAAGAGGCAAAGCTGATATTCAAACCTCGATCTGCCTAATTTGAGCTCTGAACCACCAAAGTGTACTGCCGAAGAGTCAATCCTAGAATATTAACCTCCAGTCCTGTTCAGGACTCTACTCCACCATATAGGTCTGCAAAACTTTCTTAAAATACTTCCGTGTATAATTCACAAGTCCCTTTCTCCCACATTTGGGACGCCCAGCTTCTTGCTAGACGATTTCTGGTAATGACACACTACGAGCCTGTTTCATGTCTTATAAAACTTTTAAGTAATCAGTTTCAATCATCACCCAAAGAAGAACTCACTGCCCTGATGCAGAGCTGGCTTCCCTAGATAGTCGATTAGTTAGGATGTCAAAACGTCTACCCAGCCAAATGTCATCCACATATGGAGACCTCTTCTTGCTGAGACTAATTGATCCTCATAATGACCAGGGATTTCACAGAAATAACCCTTATTAGCTAAACTGTGAGGCCTACAAAGCAAAATAAGGCTCCAGTGAATGCCCTCCAGGAACTTACCTCAACAATTAATTTGGGGAAGTTTCCTCCTCTCCCTTCACTGTCCCTTATGCTCAACTTTAAATATAATCACCAGCACCCAGTAGTTGTATTTTTATAACTTGGTCAGCTCATATATTTTGGTCATATCCACTTGTTGGATATCCACTGTTGGATACATCCTTTAAGAATAATATAGTGCCCTTCTGCATCTCTGACTATAGTCTTTAGTTTAAAATCCAATCTATCTGATATGAGAATTGCTGTCCCAGTTTTCTTTTGAGGTTCATTTGCGTGAAAGATGTTACTCCATCCCTTTACTTTCAGTCTGAATGTATCTTTGGGTTCAAAATGAGTCTCTTGTAGACAGCAAATGGATGGGTCATTTCTTTTTATCCAGTCTGCAACCCTGTGTCACTTTATGGGAGCATTTAAGCCATTCACATTGAGACTGAATACTGAGAGATATGATTTTAATGATGCCATGTTGCCAGTAAAGTCTTTGTTTGTATAGATTGTGACTTCCTGTTCTGTATCATTCTTTTACCTTTATAGAACCCCCCTTAATATCTCCTGTAGGGCTGGTTTCGTGGTTATGAAATTGGTTAATGACTGGCGATTCTGGAAGGTCTTTATTTCTCCATCAATTCTGAATGACAGCCTTGCTGGGTAAAGGATCCTTGGCTGCATGTTTTTCTCTGAAGGAACTTTAAAAATGCACCCCCCTAACCCTTTCTCTCATTCCAGTTCTGTGTAGACAGGTCTGACGTAATTCTGATACCTTTGCCTTGGTACGTGAGAAATTTCTTTGCCCTGGCCGCCTTCAGTACTGTATCCTTGGATCTAATACTTGCGAATTGAACTATGACGTGACGTGGCATAGGTTTGTCGTGGTTGAGCTTGGGAGGGGTCCTCTCTGCCTCTTGGACATGAATGTTTGTTTCCCTCGCTAGATCAGGGAAGTTTTCAGCTGTAATTTGTTCAAATATCTCTTCGAGACCTCTGTTTTTCTCCACCCCCTCGGGGATGCCGATGATTCTGACATTGGATCGTTTCATTGAGTCAGTAATCTCCCGTAACCTACATTCGTGGGCGTGGATTTTTTTAAGTCCAGCTTCTATTTTCATTTTTTCTTCTAACCCATCCTCCAATTCGCTAATACGTTCCTCTGCCACATTCACCCTGGTCGTCAGAGCCTCTAGTTTTGCCTGCATTTGGCTCATTGAATTTTTAATTCCTTCCAGATTTGCTCTTATTTTCACCCTTAGAGATTCTACATTCTCATTAACATTTTCGTTAATACTTTTTTCAAGTCTACACATCATCTTGACCATCGTTACTCTGAATTCCAATTCTGATAATTTGGTTACATCCATATCCATTAGTTCTGTGGCAGAGGCCACAGACTCATTGTCTTTTCTTTGCTGGGGGGGACTTCTCCTTCTCATCATTCTGGTGAGGAAAGGTTTCGGGGTTGTTCATAGCCCAAATTATTGACCGGGACCCAGGCCGTGCACCCACTGTTTATAGGGATCTTAGGGATGTGAGCTTCTTCTTTAAGATTTTATTTGTTATGTGGCAAAGAGGAGCAGCCAGTGAGAGAGGGAACAGAAGCAGGGGGTGGGAGAGGAAGAAGCAGGCTCTAGCGGAGGAGCCTTTCCGGAGAAACCGCTGGGATCACGCCCTGAGCCGAAGACAGGCGTTTAGTGACTGGGCCACCCAGGCGCCCTGGGATGTGGGCTTCTTGATTTTTCAGCCTGCCTTCTGGGGGAGGGGCCTGCTGCGCCGATACTCAGGCAACCCTGTTTGGGTAGAGTCTCCGTGTCCCCTGCGAGGGGGGATGGGGATGGGCACTCTCTGAGCTGGTATTTCCAGGCTTTTGTTCTCTGGTGGCTTTCCCTGGCAGTTTGCTGTGCCTCTTCTGAGAGTCAGAGCAGCAGCGGCGGAATCTCAGCCTCTGTCTCAGAACGGGATTGCGACTAGCCTCCGCGATGTTCTGGCGCTTTTAACTGCCTGTTGGTGCTGCTCAACCCTGCAGCGTCCCGGGATGTGCGCCCCACACCCGGTGTCCCAGCCCTCACTTCCAGGGCCACGCGTCTCTATCCTTTGTTTCTAACACCACCAGCCGCCAGCCGACCCCCGCGCGCTCCCGGAGCTCCCGGTCTCAATCTGTTTCCAGTGAGCACACCGGTTCGTGAGAATCTGGTGCTTGCGTGCTCCGGCTCACGGTCTCAAGTCTGCTGTCTCGCCGAGGTGCTGTCCGTGAGATCCGCCCGCTCCCCCATGCAGGTGGCTACCGCTTCCCGGCTCGAAGCAGCGGCGGCTCCCCTTCCGTTTATCTTCCGATATCTGTCTGTGCGCCGGACTTTCCACGGCTCCCAGCTTCATAACTCAATACTCAGCACTGGAGATATTCATTTGGCAGGAGATCAGATGTATCTTCCTCGTCTCAAGGCTGATTCCGTGGATTTTCAGGCTGGTCTGGTACCTATCAACTCCACTCAGTGGACCAGGCTGAAAAAGGGGTCCCCTACTCTTTCGCCATCTTAACCCCAACTCCCACATTCATTGTTAAACAACCATCACCACTATCTATTTCCAAACCCTTTTATCACCCCAACAGAAACTCTGTACCCACTTCCTCTCCACATTCCACTCTTCCCCTCAGTCCCTGGTAACTTTATTCTCCTTTCTGTCTCTATGAATTTGCTTCTTCTAAGTACCTCATGTAAAGTGGAATCAATACAATATTTGTCCTTTTGTATCTGGTTTATTTCGTTTTAGCATGGCGTTTTCAAGGTTGATTTCCTTGTTGTAGCATGTTTCAGAATTTCCTTCCTTTTTAAGGAAGAAACACATATAGCACACTTTTTGTGTATCCATCCATTTGTCTCTTAATTGACACTTGGGTTATTTTTACCTTTTGGCTATATGGTGAATAATGTTGCATGAGCATTGGTGAATAAGTATTTGCTTGAATCCCTGCTTTCAGTTCTTTTCATTATATACGTGGGAATGGAATTACTGAATCATATGGTAATACTACATTTAATTCTTTGAAGAACTGCCAATTTTTTTCCCCCAGTGGCCGCACCATTTTGTATTCCTTCCAGCAACATATGAGAGGTTCCAATTTGTCAACATCCTCACCAACACTTGTTATTTTCCATTTTTATAGTAGCCATCTTGATGGGTATGAAGTGGTATATCATTGTGGTTTTTGATTTGCATTTCCCCTAATGACTAATGATGTTAAGTACTTGCAACTTTCCATGTGGTTATTGGCCATTTGTATATCTTCTTTGGAGAAATGCCTGTTCAAATCCTTTTGCCCTTTTAAAAATTAGATTCATTTATTTTTTTTTTTGCTTTTGTGGCTGTTCTTGAGTTTTAAGGATTTTAGGCGTACTTTTTTTTTAAGTGAGTCTAAAAATGCAGTTGACCCTCAAATAACACATTGTACAATACTGTAAATGTATTTTTCTCTTCTGTATGATTTTCTTAATATTTTCTTTACTCTAGCTTACTTGTAGAAAATACAGTATATAATACATAATATAATAATACAGTATATATAACACATACAAAATATATGTTAATCAACTGTTTATGTTATTGGTAAGGCTTCTGGTCAACAGTAAGCTATTAATGAATTAAGTTTTTTTTTGAAGGTGTTAAGTGAACACAGATTTTCAACTGGAGTCAGCACCCCAATCCCCCATAACAGTGTTTGAGGGTCAGTTGTATTATGTGGAAGTAGCCATTTTAGTTTGGATTCTGATTATTGCTTTTGCAGCATTTTAATTGTGATCTGTTACAAAAGAACATTGGAATATTCAGAAGGATTCATGGCATATTAGTGTATTAGAAAGGCACAGACTTCTACATCAGGCTAAGATTCAAATGTGGACTCACACTTAGCCAGTGTGATCTTGAGAGCAACACTTAGCTGTTCCTCAAAGCAGGTATTTATTTTTGATGATTAAAAAGATAATGCACATAAAATAACTAACAGAGTGAGAGAGTATTTAATGGTCTCTTTTGCTGTTACTTAATATTCCATAGTAAAAATACATCGGCAACATTTTTCAATGAAAGGCAGAGGGCTTAACTTGGTTTGTATCTTCTTTTTTAAAGATTTTACCCATTTGGGGGAGTAGAGAGAGAGGGAGAAGCAGATTCCTCGCTGAACAGAGCCAGCTCGGGGCTCTCGATTCAGGACTCTGAGACCATGACCTGAGCCAAGACGACATGGCACCGACCCAGGCTCAGGCGCCCCTTGAATGTGTCTTCTTAAACACATCTCACACCTTAGCCTTAAAACTAATTAGTCTGAGGAAGCTTACTCTTTTTATAACAGTCTCTTAATTAGTATTTGTCCCTTGATCACTAAAAAATGATCAGGAAGGTTGAAAATCATCAACTTCAGGATACCATGCTATCCAATATACTTTATCTCTGTTTAAATAGTATAAGAGATTTTCTATGTAGACATTATGAAATGTATTAGGTTTTAGCTCTCTCTGGCCTGTAATATAGATTAGATTAGATATTATGTATCTGTTTTTAGAAATTGGTCCAAGCAAGGGAAATTAACTGCCCCCAGCTTGTAAAAGAATCTTTTGAACGCACCTGTCCTTTTTTTCTTGTCAGAGATGGTTAATCTCTAATATTATGTAGAAGCGTATCCATTGCATGTATACTTTGGCCTAAAACACTAGACTTAGAAAGTTGAAGAAAACCATGGGACTTTGCGAACTAAATTAGTTTCATTGGCATTCTCTAGAGAGTGAATGACTAGATTATTGTTAATGGAGTCAATGACTTCTATTATAATGTTTACATTTGTAAAAAGTTTGAATTTCTGATTCCTTTAGAGGTTATATATCCAAGAAGAGTTTTTAGTTTCCTTTGCTGACAATCTGTTGTTTGAGTTTTAGTAACTAAGCCAGTGTTTAGGGAAACTAGTCACTCCACACCCATGCTGCAGCACTTCTCCACTTCTCTAGGCATATAGGTATGTTAAACTCACGGAAGTATCTAGATATGCTGCTGGTAATAATCTTTATTTAAAAGGTGACTTTAAGTGCCGCGTTAGTTGGGATTTCTTTGCATTCTTGGTAGATAATAAGTTGGATGTAAGATTGGGTTTTTTATTTTATTTATTTATTTTTAAGATTTTATTTATTTATTTGACAGAGATAGAGACAGCCGAAGCCAAGCGAGAGAGGGAACACAAGCAGGGAGTGGGAGAGGAAGAGAGCAGGCTCCCAGCGGAGGCCCTGATGTGAGACGATCCCATAACGCCGGGGATCACGTAGCCCTGAGCCGAAGGCAGATGCTTAGCTCGCTGTGCCAGGCGCCCCAAGATTGGGTTTTTATAACAAGGCAGATTAATGGTCTAATTAATAGGAAATTTAAATAAAGATAAATTACTTTGATATAATTGATGTTTACTAATTAAGAGTTGTATATTTGTTTTATGATTGGAAGCGTGTGGGTTATATATTTTGTTTATTAGGTTGTCTATCGGGACCTACTAAACCACGCATTTTTGCTGAGGATACAGGACTGAGGGTGGAGTTAGCAGAGGAAGATGACTACTCAAAATTCATCCCTGGCTTTAAGATATAAGGTTGAAGACCTAAAAAATTGAAGGCAAGCACAAAGACAATGAAGCTATTGAATTCAGTTTTCAATTTAGAAACAGATACATCTGAGGAAACAGCATATGAAATGGTAAGTGAATCCTACTGCTATTCTCCACCCCCACCACTGCTGCCCTTTTAATAATATCAGGGGTTGATTGATTTCCTTTCTCCTTATTGCTTTCTTTCCTCTCATTTTCTATTTACTTTCTTGTTTAAAATTCTTTTACTGTGAAATGCATCTCTACAGCAGAGTATATTAAATTTACATGCATACGAACAAAAAGAATAATAAAACACTACTTTTTGATTAGAGAAAAAGAACACCTTGGTACCTTAGAAGCCACCTGTATGTCCCTCCCAGCTGTATTCCCTTCTAATCACCACAGGTAATATCTATCTGACTTTTGTGTTACTCATTTCTTTACTGTTATAGTTTATATAAATAATATTTTGTTTTTAAAAACCTGAGGACAAGCACACATCTAGTTGGTTACTGAAATTATTATTAGGCTAAAAAGATGCTCAGGAGCGCATAAACTGAACAAGGATCTCTCAGTCATAGTCTGGCTTCAGCTTCTGTAAAGCTGAAGAAGAGCTTTAAGGCTGCTTCTGGGAGATCAGCCAGTGACGTCATAGTGAGTTCAGGGAAGAAGGCAGTACTGCACGTGGCTCACCAGTCAGGTCACCGGACCATTGTGTGAACTAGAAATTAGTTGTCTGGTAACAATATGGTTTCATGGGGAGTAGGCCCCTCTGACTTTTCACACTTCTAATCACCCCCATGATCCCCCTCATATAGAGCAGATGACAGCAGATAACTTCTGTGGGGTTGAATGTGTGTCCTCACCTGATGAGTGCTTTGGAGGGGAAGGTGTGTAGGAGCTTTGGCAGCACATGGTCAAAATTAGTCAAGTACAGAACTCTGAGTCCAGGCTAGCCTGGGCATTCTGTCCTCGGGTTAAAAAGAAGGATGGGACATTGACATTGGGGATGTCTTGGAGATGATAGCCTTTAACATACTATTTTATGGTCACTGTTCTAACCTGAATGATTGCCTTGGACATCTGGTGCACAACTGTTATCCTGATATTTCTCTTTACTATCTTTCTAGACTTCTCTTTCTTCTGTTGGGTTTCATGTGTCTAAATCCCATGTCTTTCTCTTCCTTGGCTTTCCCTCTTGTTTTCGTGACATACTTCCCCCTGCCTGCTTCTTAAAGAAAGGGTATGAGAGGTAAATTCTTTGGGAATTCACATGTATGAAAATATTTTTTATTCTATATTTGTATTTAATTGATTGCTTGGCTGGCTAAGGCATTTTTAGGTTGCAGTTTAAAAGATTTGACTCATTATTCCATGCTTTTCTAGCTTTTCAGTATTGATATTGAGAAGTACAAAAATTATTCTATTTTCTGGATATTTTGCATGTTATTCATTTTTTGCTCTCTGGAAGCTTGTAGTAGTTTCTATTTGTTCTTTGGTATTCTAAAATTTCACAGTGATGTGTCTTGATTTGGATCTATTTTTGTCCACTGTATTGGATTCTCCGTGGACCCTTCCAATCCTGTCAGCTCATATCCTTTTAGTTTCTGGGAAATGTCTTAAAGTATACATTTATTGATGATTTCTTCCCATTGTTTCTTTTTCTGGAACTGTTATCATTTGGATGGCGGACCTCTTGGACTAATTCTCCAATGTTCTTAACTTTTCTATTTTCCATCTTTTTCTTTTTACTCCTTTCTGGCGGAGAAGTATCCAACTTTACCTACTAGCCCTTCCACTGAATTTTTCATTTCAGCTATCATGTTTTTAATTTTAAGAATTCCTTTTTATTTTTGGTCTGTTCCTTCCTTAGAAGTAAACATCTTGTTCTTTGTTTTTGTGGAGGCAATATTATCGTACCTACTCCATAACATAAGTAAAGAGAGTGTTTTGACACATTTTTTCTCCTGTTGGCGTAGTCTCTTTTCTCCAGATTGCTGTTTTACTTTTGTTTGCTTTGTGCTAATAATGGCCTTCTTGTTAGAGGCTTTTTCTGATATTTCTGATAATTCTTGGCTAGTTGTTCATTATTAATAGATTATAGGGAGACTATATTTGTTTTCTGTTGCTGTGTAATAAATTACCACAAATTTAGTGGCTTAAAGCAGCTTACCATTTATTATCTCAGTTCTGGAGGTCAAAAGTCTAAGAGGGCTTCACTGGATTCTCTGCTGGGATCTCACAAGCTAAAATCAAGGTGTCCGTGGCCTGGGGCTCTTATCTAGGAGGCTCTTGGCGGGGAGGGTGGAAAGTGGAGGGTGGGGACTGCTCGGAAGTTGTTGGCAGAATTCAATTCCTTATGGTTGTAAGACTGGGGCCCCTGTTTCCTTGGTGGCTATTAGCTGGTGGTCATTTTTCTACTCTAGTGGCTGCTTTTTCAGTCTCTTTCATGTACCCACTCCATCTTCACAGTCAGCAATGTCATGTTGAATCCTTCTAGAGTTACCAGGTGGTAAAAGGCTCACCCAGATAATCTCCCTATTTTAAAGGTCAACTGTTAATAGCAAAATAATGGGAGTGATATCTCATTATATTCACAAGTTTGAGGGATTAGAATGGGACATCTTTTTGAGGGCCATAATTTTTTGCCGACAAAGGGACTCACCACCCTATTGGATGATGTGATTGGTTTGTGTCAGACTTGTCAACCGTAGGGTATATAGATGAGCCTTTAGGTAGGGGAGTCTCTGACATCCATTTGTAGGTCTGTCTTTGTGGATTGGTCAGATTCCCAGAGAATCATCTTTCAATGTCTTCCTGAAGAGTTAGGGTCTGGTTACTGGTATTTTTGGTAGCCAAGTGGGGAAGGGCTAAGGGTTTCTGCATATGGCATTCCAGCATGCATATGGTCATTTAATCTTGTTTTCCACATGGTAGCCTTACCGTCAACTGTGCCCTGGTGTTCCATAGTCAGAGATCCTCTCTTTTACCCTCTCCAGAGAACTTCCAGGCTTCTTGGGTGGGGAGAAGCAATCACCCAAGGTGTGGAATGGAGGGTGGGGCACGAGATCTAAATATTTAACTGCTTCTCACAACCTTCCCACTTAGTCTTCCTTATTTTACTCATCTCTTTTGACTTTTTACCCAGTTCTGGAAGTAACTGGGAGTTGCCAGTTCCTATGCCTTATAGGTATTTTCGAGTATAAATGATAGTGATTCTCAGCTTTCCTAGTTCACCTTTTCAGGACTGCTAGGTCACTTACTACTTAAATCTGTTTTCCACATTTGCAGAGTGTCCAAAATGTTGTTGCTGTTGTCTTTCTTATTCTCCCCTATTCTTGTTGTGGGTTTACAACTTTAAAAGTCCATTTAGCAGTATGGGTTTTTTGGAGGAGTGAAATTAAATATATGGATTCCATCTAACATTTTTAATCATCTTTCAGCTACCACCATAGAAATTTCCTGAGTCTGCAGACCCCCAAGACATAACTTTAAAAAACAGATTGTAGGACTGAGAATGATGCCATGACACCTCCACTCAAAGTCATCTTCTCTGCTACTCAGCCCTGCTCTTCTCAGACTTAACAAGAAGCCCTTAACTTCTCTTCCTCACTCTTCTAACGCCTGGTAAGATGTGAGTACTTTGCTGTGTGAGCATATTTCCCACTTTGCCTAGAGTGTGGATCGCTAAGCTTCGTCCACCTCCTTAATAACCAGCAAGTTCCTTTTTTTGTTTTAATTCAGAGTCAGAGTTTTACTCTTTCTCTGTGACACTTTCTGTACTTTTCCTTTAGGGCTCTGTAGCAGCTCATTTCTACCTTATTTTTAAGTTAAATTTGTACCATCTTACCACCAGATTGTCCATACACAGGGACAAAGGACTGGCGTAGTAACTTTTATGTCTCTGAGGCCAGTACTGGCACATTGTAGAGCACTTAATATTGTTGAATAAGAAAACCTTTTTAATCTTTCACAAACCTTGTGAAGCAGTCACAAATTATCTGTAATAAGACTGCATGTACTGAAACATCAAAGTTAATTACATTTTGTTTTTTGGTTTGTGTGGAGGCCACTTTTTAATAATGAAGCGATAATGGTATTGTTTTTAGCATGCTGATTAAAGGCTCTGAACTTATGTATGTCTGATTAAGAAAGAACATAGATGTACATCCATAATATTGAATCACTATGATGTACACCTGAAACTGTCAATTATATTGAATTGAGAAAAAAAAAGAAAGAACATGTAAAAATAAATTAATGGTTATTTAGCCAGCATTTGGAATTTGGGGCACAATAACTCTGCTAGTAAAGTTAAAATCTTAGCAGCAAAGATGTGGTTGTTTATTATGTTTTGTTTGTAGGTCAAGTCAGGATTGCTTCCATGAAAGTGATTCCAAAAGCTGTTGCTAAGTCCATTAGAGACGGTCACCCTGATAAAGAAGACAAGGAGAAGAAATACAGCTTCTTCTTGTTTGGAGAAGAGCATGATTTACACGTGCAAGTCTGCAGGGAATGTACTCCCTCAGCCCCAGAATACAGCTTTGCCTCCTGCTCTGCTCAGCACACTGGGGCTGAATGTGTGAAGAAAACTGAGGTTGATCAACATGTTCGAACAACAGCTTCTACAAAGAAAACCACAGCAGCATTTGCTCCTCTATTTACAGGTAACAGTCACAATTTATAAAAGCAAACAAATGTGTATTGTATCCTTATCTCAAAATAGTGCTTTTGTGTTTTCAAAGCATTCTGTTATCTATCATTTCATCAGTCCTTTTACAAAATCCACAAAATTGACAAGCCAGCTCTTTTTCCCTTATTTTAAAATTAAGAAACTGTTTTGTTATGTGACCTGTCCAGGTGCTAATTGAATAAGGATTATAATCTTTTTACTATTTTTAAAAAGGTCTAATATGAATCCTTTAATAAAGAAAGTTGGAACTAAAGGAAAATATGTATTCTTCAAGAAGGAATTTTCTAGACATTAAAGATCCTTTTGTATTTTACTAGACTCAAGTATAAAATTATCATAGTTCTTTTTTTTTAATGTTTTTTTTATTATGTTAGTCACCATACAGTACATCCCTGGTTTTTCTTGATGTAAAGTTCCATGATTCATTACTTGCATATAACACCCAGTGCACCATGCAATACGATGCCCTCCTTAATACCCACATCACCGGCCTATCCATTCCCCACCCCCTCACCTCTGAAGCCCTCAGTTTGTTTCTCAGAGTGCTTAGTCTCTCATGCTTCATTCCGCTTTTGATTACCCCCTTTCTTTATCCCTTTCTTCCCCTGATCTTCCTGATTCTTATGTTCCATAGATGAGAGAAACCATATGATAGTATGCTTTCTCTCTTGACTTATTTCACTTAGCATTATGCTCCTCCAGTGCCATCCATGTTGCAGCAAATGTTGAGAAATGCGTTCTTTTTGATAGCTGAGTATTCCATTGTATATATGGACCACAACTTCTTTTTTTTTTTTTTTTTAATAATGATTTTTTATTATATTATGTTAGTCACCATACAGTACATCCGGTTTTGATGTAAGGCTCGATGATTCATTAGTTGTGTATAACACCCAGTGCACCATGCAATATGTGCCTCCTTACCCATCACCGGTCTATCCCATTCCCCCACCCCCCCTCCCCCTCTGTAGCCCTCAGTTTTGTTTCTCATAGTCCATAGTCTCTCATGTTTCATTCCCCTTCTGATTACCCCCATTTCTTTATCCCTTTCTTCCCCTACTAGTCATTCTAGTTCTTATGTTCCACATAGATGAGAGAAATCATATGATAGTTGTCTTTCTCTGCTTGACTTATTTCATAAGCATTATCTCCTCCAATTTGCCGTCCATGTTGTAGCAAATGTTGAGAACTCATTCTTTCTGATTGCTGAGTAATATTCCATTGTATATATGGACCACAACTTCTTAATCCAGTCATCTGTTGCAGGGCATCACTCGGCTCCTTCACGATTTTGCTATTGTGGACATTGCTGCTATGAACATTGGGGTGCATATGGCCCTTCTCTTCACTCGTCTGTATCTTTGGGGTAAACACCCAGTAGTGCAATGGCTGGATCATAGGGTAGCTCAATTTTTTAACTTTTTTAAGGGAACCTCACGGTTCAGAGTGGCTGTACCAACTTGCATTCCACCAACAATGTAGGAGGGATCCCCTTTCTCCACATCCTCTCCAACAATTTGTTGTTTCTTGCCTTGTCTATTTTTGCCATTCTAACTTTGGCGTAAAGTGGACCACAACTTCTTAATCAGTCATCTGCGAGAAGGGCATCTCGAGATTATCATAGTTCTTATTTTTCTGCTATGGTGCATTCTCTTCTCTAAAGGACAAAGCATTTTCATAGTAATAACTAATTGTTCTATAAGAGATAGTATTATTTTCTAGCCAGGTTCTAGGAGAATGAGAATATGACACTTAGATTTTTACACAAAATCCCCAATGGCAAGTATCAGATTAGTTGGGTGGGGGGAGAAGCAATCACCCAAGGGTGTGGAATGGAGGGTGGGACACAGGGCTCTAAATATTGTGCTTCTCACAACCCTTTCACTTAGATTTCCTTATTTTAGTCATCTCTTGACTTTTAACCAGTTCTGGAAGTAACTGGTATTGCCAGTTCCTTTTTGCCTTATAATTTTCAGTATAAATGATAATGGCCAGCAAAAGAGTTGATTTTTATGTGATTCTTTGTTTTTAAGATTTGCTTTATTAAGAAAATTTTAGTTATACCACAGTGTCAGCATGGAGGATTTACATAATGGTTTTTGGTTAACTGTGTAATGTACATGTTTTATTTCAAAAAGTTGTCTCAGGTTGTCAGAGTAAAAAAAAAAAAAAAGAAAACACTTACTTTCTATGCCATTTGGACCTTATGTTTCGAAGTTTTTCCTTCTACCTGTTGCTTATTTTCTTTGTCATGGGTGACAATTTGTCTGAGCAGGAGTTGGATCTGCTATACCTTTCCAGATACTTCAAGTCAGCCAAGTATGAGCCCTATTCCTCAGACCAGATGATGGGCTCTCAAGTGGTTTCCAACATTCCACAGGCTGAAATAATGTTCAGGGGATGATTTATCCATCCCAGCAGCTAATAGGACATTACCAACTTGTTCAGGTGAGGTGAACTGTTATATTTTTAAATATATAATCCATATATTTACTGTAAATGGGAGAGATTACATCTTTAATATATTTTTTTCTTATTTTTAACAGTTGCAACAGCAGCCAGCTGACTCAGCCCCACGTTTTTGCCTTTGGTTCAAGGTCAGTCCACTGTTTCGCCTGTACATGTCCTTTGGACCTCCGGTTTACGTCTCCACAACCCCAGGTTTCCCATTAACTGTCCAAGAAAGTCCTCACAGATAAAGGTAAGATATATTTTAGAGGCTCTGTATTCAGTTAAACATATTGAACATTGCCTACATTTCTGAACAGGCAAAAGGCTGTCTCTATAAATTCATTATAGTTTATATAAAACTCACTGAGAAAGCATGTGAAAGTTGTTTATGCTTTCCCTTCACCTAAAGATGTTCTTGACGATGTGCCTGACGTTGTGAAACTAGAATCTTGAGACACTGCCTGTATAAATGGAAAAGAAAGTGAAAGTCCATATGGATAAACAAATTTATTTAGGACTCAGATCTCTTGTTCTTGGTGTGATGATGGTTTGTTCTTTGTATTAAACTTTTTCTAGCCTCGTGTGAATGTGGAGGATTTCTTTCTTTTTCCCAGATTTTATTTATTTATTTGAGAGAGAGAGAGCATACAGGCGGGGTGGGGGGTGGGGAGGCGGGATAGAGGATAGAGAGAAGCAGACTTCCTGATGAGCACGGAGCCTGACATGGGGCTCAATCCCAGGACAACCGGAGATCATGACCTGAGCTGAGAGGCAGGGCAACGAGCTGAGCCACCCAGGCACCCCTGGAGGATTTCTTTTGTAGTTAATTAGAAATAATATATTATAAACTTATAATTTTTTTAGCACTTTCATCTAAATTTATGGAGGTTCCTCAAGATGTTAAAAATAAAGCCACCCTACGACCCAGCTTGATTTGCACTACTAGGTACCCCAAAGATACAGATGTATTGAAAAGAAGGGGCACATGCACCCCAACGTTCATGGCAGCAATGTCCACAATAGCCAAACTGTGGAAGGAGCTGAGATGCCCTTCAACAGATGAATGGATAAAAAAAGATGTAGTCCATATATACAATGGAATATTACTCAGCCATCAGAAAGGATGATACCCACTATTTCCCTGACTGCTGACATGGATGGAACTGGGAGGATATGCTGGGTGAAGCTAAGTCAGCAGTGCAGGGTTTCACTCATATGTGGAACATAAAGGAAGGCATAACATCGGAGGACATGGGAAGGGGAGGGGCTGAAGGGGGAGAATCCAGAGGGGAAATCCAGAGGGGAGATGAACCATGAGAAACTCTGGACTCGGGAAATAAACTGAGAGAGTTTTTCAGAAAGAGAATGAGAAAGATAAGGAAGCCAACCGGAGTGATGGGTGTTGAAGACGCGTGTTGTGATGAGCACTGGGTGTTATGCTGCAGCTAATGAATCATTGAACTTACTATCAAAAACTGATGATATACTATATGTTGGCTAACTGAACATAATATAATAAAAAATATTAATGAAAGGCCTTTCTTTTATTTTTAAAAAGCAATTATGCTTTGCATTTTTGAAGAATTTAAATTCTAGTTTAGTTAACATACAGCATTCTGTGTAGTTTCAAGTGTAGTGAAGGTGTATTGATTCAACAATTCTATACATTACTCAGTGTTCATCATAAGTGCACTCTTAATCCCAATCAACTGTTTCACCCATCCCCACCCTTCTGGTAA
>NW_024423319.1:78590242-78606791 GCF_017311325.1 Ursus maritimus
CGCTTCCCGGCTCCCGAACGCGGCGGCTCCCTCCCCCTTCCGTTTATCTTCCGATATCTGGATATCTGTGCGCAGTTTCACGGCTCCCCGCTTCATAACTCAATACTCAGCACTGGAGATATTCATTTGTAGAGATCCAGATGTATCTTCCTACGTCTCAGGCTGATTCCGTGGATTTTCAGGCTGGTCTGGTACCTATCCAACTCCACTCAGTGGACCGGCTGAAAAAGGGGTCCCCTACTCCTCCGCCATCTTAACCCGCAGTTTCACGGCTCCCCGCTTCATAACTCAATACTCAGCACTGGAGATATTCATTTGTAGAGATCCAGATGTATCTTCCTACGTCTCAGGCTGATTCCGTGGATTTTCAGGCTGGTCTGGTACCTATCCAACTCCACTCAGTGGACCGGCTGAAAAAGGGGTCCCCTACTCCTCCGCCATCTTAACCCCAACTCCCACATTCACATTGTTAAACAACCATCACCACTATCTATTTCCAGAACCCTTTTATCACCCCAACAGAAACTCTGTACCCACTTCCTCTCCATTCCCTCTTCCCCTCAGTCCCTGGTAACCTTTATTCTCCTTTCTGTCTCTATGAATTTGCTTCTTCTAAGTACCTCATGTAAGTGGAATCAATACAATATTTGTCCTTTTGTATCTGGTTTATTTCGTTTTAGCATAGCGTTTTCAAGGTTGATTTCCTTGTTGTAGCATGTTTCAGAATTTCCTTCCTTTTTAAGGAAGAAACACATATAGCACACTTTGTGTATCCATCCATTTGTCTCTTAATTGACACTTGGGTTATTTTTACCTTTTGGCTATATGGTGAATAATGTTGCATGAGCATTGGTGAATAAGTATTTGCTTGAATCCCTGCTTTCAGTTCTTTTCATTATATACGTAGGAATGGAATTACTGGATCATATGGTAATACTACATTTAATTCTTTGAAGAACTGCCAATTTTTTTCCACAGTGGCCGCACCATTTTGTATTCCTTCCAGCAACATATGAAGGTTCCAATTTGTCAACATCCTCACCAACACTTGTTATTTTCCATTTTTTATAGTAGCCATCTTGATGGGTATGAAGTGGTATCTCATTGTGGTTTTGATTTGCATTTCCCTAATGACTAATGATGTTAAGTACCTTTCCATGTGGTTATTGGCCATTTGTATATCTTCTTTGGAGAAATGCCTGTTCAAATCCTTTGCCCTTTTTAAAATTAGGTCATTTATTTTTTTTTGCTTTTGTGGCTGTTCTTGAGTTTTAAGAGTTTAGGCGTACTTTTTTTTTAAGTGAGTCTAAAAATGCAGTTGACCCTCAAATAACACATTGTACAATACTGTAAATGTATTTTCTCTTCTGTATGATTTTCTTAATATTTTCTTTACTCTAGCTTACTTGTAAAAATACAGTATATAATACATAATATAATACAGTATATAACACATACAAAATATATGTTAATCAACTGTTTATGTTATTGGTAAGGCTTCTGGTCAACAGTAAGCTATTAGTAGTTAAGTTTTTGGGGTGTTAAGAGGTAGACACAGATTTTCAACTGAGGTCAGCACCCCAATCCCCCCGCAACAGTGTTTGAGGGTCAGTTGTATTATGTGGAAGTAGCCATTTTAGTTTGGATTCTGATTATTGCTTTTGCAGCATTTTAATTGTGATCTGTTACAAAAGAACATTGGAATATTCAGAAGGATTCATGGCATATTAGTGTATTAGAAAGAGCACAGACTTCTACATCAGGCTAAGATTCAAATGTGGACTCACACTTAGCCAGTGTGATCTTGAGCAAGTTACTTAGCTGTTCCTCAAAGCAGGTATTTATTTTGATGATTAAAAAGATAATGCACATAAAATAACTAACAGAGTAGAGAGTATTTAATGGTCTCTTTTGCTGTTACTTTAATTATTCCATAGTAAAAATACATCGGCAACATTTTCAATGAAAGGCAGAGGGCTTAACTTGGTTGTATCTTCTTTTTTTAAAGATTTTACCCATTTGGGGGGGGTAGAGAGAGAGGGAGAAGCAGATTCCTCGCTGAGCAGGGAGCCCAGCTCGGGGCTCGATTCCAGGACTCTGAGACCATGACCTGAGCCAAAGGCAGACACTTAACCGACTGAGCCACTCAGGCGCCCCTTGGATGTGTCTTCTTAAACACATCTCACCTTAGCCTTAAAACTAATTAGTCTGAGGAAGCTTACTCTTTTTATAACAGTCTCTTAATTAAGTATTTGTCCCTTGATCACTAAAAAAATGATCAGGAAGGTTGAAAATCATCAACTTCCAGGATACCATGCTATCAATATACTTTATCTGTTTTAAATAGTATAAGAGAGATTTTCTATGTAGACATTATGAAATGTATTAGTTTTAGCTCTCTCTGGCCTGTAATATAGATAGATTAGATATTATGTATCTGTTTTTAGAAATTGGTCCAAGCAAAGGAAATTAACTGCCCCCAGCTTGTAAAAGAATCTTTTGAACACCTGTCCTTTTTTTTTTCTTGTCAGAGATGGTTAATCTCTAATATTATGTAGAAGCGTATCCATTGCATGTATACTTTGGCCTAAAACACTAGACTTAGAAAGTTGAAGAAAACCATGGGACTTTGCCGAACTAAATTAGTTTCATTCATGGCATTCTCTAGAGAGTGAATGACTAGATTATTGTTAATGGAGTCAATGACTTCTATTATAATGTTTGTAAAAGAGTTTGAATTTCTGATTTCCTTTAGAGGTTATATATCCAGAAGAGTTTTTAGTTTCCTTTGCTGACAATCTGTTGTTTGAGTTTTAGTAACTTAAGCCAGTGTTTTAGGGAAACTAGTCACTCCACCTAACATACTGCAGCACTTCTCCACTTCTCTAGGCATACTTATAGGTATGTTAAACTTCAGTATCTAGATATGCTGCTGGTAATAATCTTTATTTAAGGTGACTTTAAGTGCACGTTAGTTGGGATTTCTTTGCATTCTTGGTAGATAATAAGTTGGATGTAAGATTGGGTTTTTATTTTTATTTATTTATTTTTTAAGATTTTATTTATTTATTTGACAGAGATAGAGACAGCCAGCGAGAGAGGGAACACAAGCAGGGGGAGTGGGAGAGGAAGAAGCAGGCTCCCAGCGGAGGAGCCTGATGTGGGGCTTGATCCCATAACGCCGGGATCACGCCCTGAGCCGAAGGCAGATGCTTAACCGCTGTGCCACCCAGGCGCCCCAAGATTGGGTTTTTATAACAAGGCAGATTAATGGTCTAATTAATAGGAAATTTAAAATAAGATAAATTACTTTGATATAATTGATGTTTACTAATTAAGAGTTGTATATTTTGTTTATGATTGGAAAACTGATAATGAGTTATGTATTTTGTTTATTAGGTTGTCTATCAGGGACCTACTAAACCACGCATTTTTTGCTGAGGATACAGGACTGAGGGTGGAGTTAGCAGAGGAAGATGACTACTCAAATTCATCCCTGGCTTTAAGACTCTGGGTTGAAGACCCTAAAAAATTGAAAGGCAAGCACAAAGACAATGAAGCTATTGAATTCAGTTTCAATTTAGAAACAGATACATCTGAGGAAGTAGCATATGAAATGGTAAGTGAATCCTACTGCTATTCTCCACCCCCACCACTGCTGCCCTTTTAATAATATCAGGGTTGATTGATTTCCTTTCTCCTTATTGCTTTCTTTCCTCTCATTTTCTCCTTTTCTTTATTTAAATTCTTTTACTGTGAAATGCATCTCTACAGCAGAGTATATTAAATTTGTACATACAGTATAAAGAATAATAAAACACTACTTTAGTTAAGAAAAAGAACACAGACAGTACCTTAGAAGCCACCTGTATGTCCCTCCCAGCTGTATTCCCTTCCCTAATCACCACAGGTAATATCTATCCTGACTTTTGTGTTACTCATTTCTTTGCTTTTTGTTATAGTTTATATAAGTAATGTTTTGTTTTAAAAACCTGAGCGGCAAGCACACATCTAGTTGGTTACTGAAATTATTATTAGGTAAAGATGCTCAGGAGCGCATAAACTGAACAGAGTCTCTCAGTCATAGTCTGGCTTCAGCTTCTGTAAGCTGAAGAGCTTACAAGAGCTGCTTCTGGGGAAGTCAGCCAGTGACGTCATGAGTGAGTTCAGGGAAGTACACACGTGGCTCACCAGTCAGGTCACCGGCGGACCATTGTGTGAACTAGAAATTAGTTGTCTGGTAACAATATGGTTTCATGGGGAGTAGGCCCCTCTGACTTTTCTACTTCTAATCACCCCATGATCCCCCTCCTTATAGAGCAGATGACAGCAGATAACTTCTGTGGGGTTGAATGTGTGTCCTCACCTGATCCAGTGCTTGGAGGGAAGGTGTGTAGGAGCTTTGGCAGCACATGGTCAAATTAGTCAAGTACAGAGACTCTGAGTCCAGGCTAGCCTGGGCATTCTGTCCTCAGGTTAAAAAGAAGGATGGGACATTGACATTGGGGATCTTGGAGATGATAGCCTTTAACATACCTATTTTTATAGTCATACTGTTCTAACCTGGAATGATTGCCTTGGACATCTGGTGCACAACTGTTATCCTGATATTTCTCTTTACTATCTTTCTAGACTTCTCTTCCTTTCTTCTGTTGGGTTTCATGTGTCCTAAATCCCATGTCTTTCTCTTCCTTGGCTTTCCCTCTTGTTTTCGTGACATACTTCCCCTGCCTGCTTCTTAAAGAAAGGGTATGAGAGGTAAATTCTTTGAGATTCACATGTATGAAAATATTTTTATTCTATATTTGTATTTAATTGATTGCTTGGCTGGCTAAGGCATTTTAGGTTGCAGTTTAAAAAAGATTTGACTCATTATTCCATGCTTTTCTAGCTTTCAGTATTGATATTGAGAAGTACAAAATTATTCTATTTTCTGGATATTTTGCATGTTATTCATTTTTTGCTCTCTGGAAGCTTGTAGTAGTTTCTATTTGTTCTTTAGTATTCTAAAATTTCACAGTGATGTGTCTTGATTTGGATCTATTTTTGTCCACTGTATTGGATTCTCCGTGGACCCTTCCAATCTGTCAGCTCATATCCTTTAGTTTCTGGGAAATGTCTTAAAGTATTTTATTGATGATTTCTTCCCCATTGTTTTCTTTCTGGAACTGTTATCATTTGGATGTCGGACCTCTTGGACTAATTCTCCAATGTTCTTAACTTTTCTATTTTCCATCTTTTTTTCTTTTTACTCTCCTTTCTGGCAGATATTATCAACTTTACCTACTAGCCCTTCCACTGAATTTTTCATTTCAGCTATCATGTTTTTAATTTTAAGAATTCCTTTTTATTTTTTGGTCTGTTCCTTCCTTAGAGTAAACATCTTGTTCTTTGTTTTGTGGAGGCAATATTATCGTACCTCTCCATAACATAAGTAAAGAGAGTGTTTTTGACATTTTTTTTCTCCCTGTGTAGTCTCTTTTCTCCAGATTGCTGTTTTACTTTTGTTTGCTTTGTGCTCTGTCTTCTTGTTAGAGGCTTTTCTGATATTTCTGATAATTCTTGGCTAGTTGTTCATTATTAATAGATTATAGGAGACTATATTTGTTTTCTGTTGCTGTGTAATAAATTACCACAAATTTAGTGGCTTAAAGCAACACCCATTTATTATCTCAGTTCTGGAGGTCAAAAGTCCTAGAGGGCTTCACTGGATTCTCTGCTTAGGATCTCACAAGCTAAAATCAAGGTGTCCGTGGCCTGGGCTCTTATCTAGAGGCTCTTGGCAGGGAGGGTGGAGAGAGTGGAGGGGTGGGGACTGCTTTCGAGTTGTTGGCAGAATTCAATTCCTTATGGTTGTAAGACTGAGGCCCCTGTTTCCTTGGTGGCTATTAGCTGGTGGTCATTTTCTACTCCTAGTGGCTGCTTTTCAGTCCTTTCATGTACCCCCACTCCATCTTCACAGTCAGCAATGTCATGTTGAATCCTTCTAGAGTTACCAGGTGGTAAAAGGCTCACCCAGATAATCTCCCTATTTTAAGGTCAACTGTTAATAGCAAAATAATGGGAGTGATATCTCATTATATTCACAAGTTTGAGGATTAGAATGGGACATCTTTGAGGGGCCATAATTTTGCCGACCAAAGGGACTCACCACCTATTGGATGATGTGATTGGTTGTGTCAGACTTGTCAACCGTAGGGTATATAGATGGGCCTTTAGGTAGGGAATCTCTGACATCATTATTTGTAGGTCTGTCTTTGTGGATTGGTCAGATTCCCCAGAGAATCATCTTTCAATGTCCTTCCTGAAGAGTTAGGGTCTGGTTACTGGTATTTTGGTAGCCAAGTGGGGAAAAGGGCTAAGGGTTTCTGCATATGGCATTCAGCATGCATATGGTCATTTAATCTTGTTTTCCACATGGTAGCCTTACCGTCAACTGTGCCTGGTGTTCCATAGTCCAGAGATCCTCTCTTTTACCCTCTCCAGAGAACAGAACTTCAGGCTTCTTGGGTAGGGGAGAAGCAATCACCCAAAGGTGTGGAATGGAGGGTGGGGCACAGAGATCTAAATATTTAACTGCTTCTCACAACCCTTCCACTTAGTCTTCCTTATTTTACTCATCTCTTTTGACTTTACCCAGTTCTGGAAGTAACTGGTATTGCCAGTTCCTATGCCTTATGAGTATTTTTCAGTATAAATGATAGTGATTCTCAGCTTTCCCTAGTTCACCTTTTTCAGGACTGCTAGGTCACTTACTACTTAAATCTGTTTTCCACATTGCAGAGTGTCCAAAATGTTGTTGCTGTTGTCTTTCTCTTATTCTCCCTATTCTTGTGGGTTTACAACTTTAAAGTCCATTTAGTATGGGTTTTTTTTGGAGCTTCGGGAGGGAGTGAAATTAAATATATGGATTCCATCTAACATTTTAATCATCTTTCAACTACCATGAAATTTCCCTGAGTCTGCAGACCCCCAAGACATGCTTTAAAAAACAGATTGTAGGACTGAGAATGATATGCCATGACACCTCCTCAAGTCATCTTCTCTGCTACTCAGCCCTGCTCTTCTCAGACAACAAGCCCTTAACTTCTCTTCTCTCACTCTTCTAACGCCTGGTAAGATGTAGTACTTTGCTGTGAGCATATTTCCCTTTGCCTAGAGTGTGGATCGCTAAACTTCGTCCACACCTCCCTTAATAGCCAGCAAGTTCCTTTTTTTTTGTTTTAATTCAAGTCAGAGTTTACTCTTTCTCTGTGACACTTTCTGTACTTTTTCCTTTAGGGCTCTGTAGCAGCTCATTTCTACCTTATTTTAAGTTAAATTTGTACCATCTTACCACCAGATTGTGTGCTCATACAGGACAAAGGACTGGCGTAGTAACTTTTATGTCTCTGGAGTCCAGTACTGGCACATTGTAGGCACTTAATATTGTTGAATAAGAAAACCTTTTTAATCTTTCACAAACCTTAATGACAGTCACAAATTATCTGTAATAAGACTGCATGTACTGAAACATCAAGTTATTTGTTTTTGTTTAAAGCCAGAATTACTTTAATAATGCTTGGTAATGGTATTGTTTTTTTATGCTGATTAAAGGCTCTGAACTTATGTATGTCTGATTAAGAAAGAACATAGATGTACATCCATAATATTGAATCACTATGATGTACACCTGAAACTGTCAATTATATTGAATTGAAAAAAAAAGAAAGAACATGTAAATAAATTAATGGTTATTTAATAGCATTTGGAATTTGGGGGCACAAAATAACTCTGCTAGTAAAAAGTTAAAATCTTAACGCTTAAAGATGTAGTTTGTTTATTATGTTTTGTTTGTAGGTCAAGTCAGGATTCTTCCATGAAAGTGATTCCAAAGCTGTTGCTAAGTCCATTAGAGACCGGGTCACCCTGATAAAGAAGACAAGGGAGAAGAAGCCAGCTTCTTCTTGTTTGGAAGAACGCAGGGATTCCCAGTGCAAGTCTGCAGGGAATGTACTCCCTCAGCCCCAGAATACAGCTTTGCCTCCTGCTCCTGCTCAGCACACTGGGGCTGAATGTGAAGAAACTGAGGTTGATCAACATGTTCGACAACAGCTTCTACAAAGAAAACCACAGCAGCATTGCTCCTCTGTTACAGGTAACAGTCACAATTTATAAAAGCAAACAAATGTGTAATTGTATCCCCTTATCTCAAAATAGTGCTTTTGTGTTTTTCAAAGCATTCTGTTATCTATCATTTCATCAGTCCTTTTACAAAATCCCTGAAATTGACAAGCCAGCTCTTTTCCTTATTTTAAAATTAAGAAACTGTTTTGTTATGTGACCTGTCCAAGGTGCTAATTGAATAAGGATTATAATCTTTTTACTATTTTTAAAGGTCTAATATGAATCCTTTAATAAAGAAAAGTTGGAACTAAAGGGAAAATGTATTCTTCAAGAAGGAATTTTCTAGACATTAAGATCCTTTGTATTTTAGACTCAAGTATAAAATTATCATAGTTCTTTTTTTAATGTTTTTTTTATTATGTTAGTCACCATACAGTACATCCCTGGTTTTTGATGTAAAGTTCCATGATTCATTACTTGCATATAACACCCAGTGCACCATGCAATACGTGCCCTCCTTAATACCCATCACCGGCCTATCCCATTCCCCCACCCCCTCACCTCTGAAGCCCTCAGTTTGTTTCTCAGAGTGCTTAGTCTCTCATGCTTCATTCCCCCTTTTGATTACCCCCCTTTCTTTATCCCTTTCTTCCCCTACCGATCTTCCTAGTTCTTATGTTCCATAGATGAGAGAAACCATATGATAATTGTCTTTCTCTGCTTGACTTATTTCACTTAGCATTATCTCCTCCAGTGCCATCCATGTTGCAGCAAATGTTGAGAAATCGTTCTTTTTGATAGCTGAGTAATATTCCATTGTATATATGGACCACAACTTCTTTTTTTTTTTTTTTTTTAATAATGATTTTTTATTATATTATGTTAGTCACCATACAGTACATCCCCGGTTTTCGATGTAAGGCTCGATGATTCATTAGTTGTGTATAACACCCAGTGCACCATGCAATATGTGCCCTCCTTACTACCCATCACCGGTCTATCCCATTCCCCCACCCCCCTCCCCTCTGTAGCCCTCAGTTTGTTTCTCATAGTCCATAGTCTCTCATGTTTCATTCCCCCTTCTGATTACCCCCCATTTCTTTATCCCTTTCTTCCCCTACTGATCATTCTAGTTCTTATGTTCCATAGATGAGAGAAATCATATGATAGTTGTCTTTCTCTGCTTGACTTATTTCACTAAGCATTATCTCCTCCAGTGCCGTCCATGTTGTAGCAAATGTTGAGAACTCATTCTTTCTGATTGCTGAGTAATATTCCATTGTATATATGGACCACAACTTCTTAATCCAGTCATCTGTTGCAGGGCATCTCGGCTCCTTCCACGATTTAGCTATTGTGGACATTGCTGCTATGAACATTGGGGTGCATATGGCCCTTCTCTTCACTACGTCTGTATCTTTGGGGTAAACACCCAGTAGTGCAATGGCTGGATCATAGGGTAGCTCAATTTTTAACTTTTTAAGGGACCTCCACACGGTTTTCCAGAGTGGCTGTACCAACTTGCATTCCCACCAACAATGTAGGAGGGATCCCCTTTCTCCACATCCTCTCCAACAATTGTTGTTTCTTGCCTTGTCTATTTTTGCCATTCTAACTGGCGTAAGTGGACCACAACTTCTTAATCCAGTCATCTGTTGAAGGGCATCTCGGAATTATCATAGTTCTTATTTTTCTGCTATGGTGCATTCTCTTCTCTAGAAGGACACAGCATTTTCATAGTAATAACTAATTGTTCTATAAAGATAGTATTATTTTCTAGCCAGGTTCTAGGAGAATGAGAATATGACACTTAGATTTTACTGAAATCCTAATGGCAAGTATAGATTAGTTGGGTAGGGGAGAAGCAATCACCCAAAGGTGTGGAATGGAGGGTGGGACACAGGGCTCTAAATATTGTGCTTCTCACAACCCTTTCACTTAGATTTCCTTATTTTAGTCATCTCTCTTGACTTTAACCAGTTCTGGAAGTAACTGGTATTGCCAGTTCCTTTGCCTTATGAGTATTTTTCAGTATAAATGATAATGGCCAGCAAAAAGAGTTGATTTTTATGTGATTCTTTGTTTTTAGATTTGCTTTATTAAGAAAATTTTAGTTATACCACAGTGTCAGCATGGAGAGTTTACATAATGGTTTTTGGTTAACTGTGTAATGTACATGTTTTATTTCAAGTTGTCTCAGGTTGTCAGAGTAAAAAAAAAAAAAGAAAACACTTACTTTCTATGCCATTTGGACCTTATGTTTCAAGTTTTTCCTTCTACCTGTTGCTTATTTTCTTTGTCATAGGTGACAATTTGTCTGAGGCAGGAGTTGGATCTGCTATACACTCAGATACTTCAAGTCAGCCCAGTATAGCCTATTCCTCAGACCAGATGATGGGCTCTCAAGTGGTTTCCAACATTCCACAGGCTGAAATAAATGTTCCAGGGATGATTTATCCATCCCAGCAGCTAGTAGGACATTACCAGCAGATTTCAGGGGTGAGGTGAACTGTTATATTTTTAAATATATAATCCATATATTTACTGTAAATGGGAGAGATTATCTTTAATATATTTTTTTCTTATTTTTAACAGTTGCAACAGCAGCCAAAGCTGACTCAGCCCCACGTTTTGCCTTTGGTTCAAGGTCAGTCCACTGTTTCGCCTGTACATGTCCTTGGACCTCCGGTTGTCTCACAACCCCAGGTTTCCCCATTAACTGTCCAGAAAGTCTCACAGATAAAGGTAAGATATATTTTAGAGGCTCTGTATTCAGTTAAACATATTGAACATTGCCTACATTTTCTGAACAGGCAAAGGCTGTCTCTCATAAATTCATTATAGTTTATATAAAACTCACTGAAAGCCGAAAGTTGTTTATGCTTTCCTTCACCTAAGATGTTCTTGACGATGTGCCTAACGTTGTGAAACTAGAATCTTGAGACACTGCCTGTATAAATGGAAAAGAAAGTGAGAAGTCCATATATGGATAAACAAATTTATTTAGGACTCAGATCTCTTGTTCTTGGTGTGATGATGGTTTGTTCTTTGTATTAAACTTTTCTAGCCTCGTGTGAATGTGGAGGGATTTCTTTCTTTTTTCCCAGATTTTATTTATTTATTTGAGAGAGAGAGAGCATACAAGCGGGGGGTGGGGGGGTGGGGGCGGGGTAGAGGGATAGAGAGAAGCAGACTTCCTGATGAGCACGGAGCCTGACATGGGGCTCAATCCCAGGACCCGGAGATCATGACCTGAGCTGAAGGCAGATGCTTAACTGACTGAGCCACCCAGGCACCCCTGGAGGGATTTCTTTTGTAGTTAATTAGAAATAATATATTATAAACTTATAATTTTTAGCACTTTCATCTAAATTTATGGAGGTTCCTCAAGATGTTAAAAATAAAGCTACCCTACGACCCAGCAGTTGCACTACTAGGTATTTACCCCAAAGATACAGATGTATTGAAAAGAAGGGGCACATGCACCCCAATGTTCATAGCAGCAATGTCCACAATAGCCAAACTGTGGAAGGAGCTGAGATGCCCTTCAACAGATGAATGGATAAAGAAGATGTGGTCCATATATACAATGGAATATTACTCAGCCATCAGAAAGGATGATACCCACTATTTGTACTGACATGGATGGAACTGGAGGGGATTATGCTAAGTGAAATAAGTCAAGCAGAGAAAGACAATTATAGGGTTTCACTCATATGTGGAACATAAGGAATAGCATGGAGGACCATAGGGGAAGGGAGGGAAAACTGAAGGGGGAGAAATCAGAGGGAGAAATCAGAGGGGGAGATGAACCATGAGAAACTCTGGACTCCGGGAAATAAACTGAGGGTTTCAGAGGGGAGGGGGGTGGGGAGATGGGGTAGCCAGGTGATGGGTGTTGAGGAAGGCACGTGTTGTGATGAGCACTGGGTGTTATATGCAACTAATGAATCATTGAACACTATATCAAAAACTGATGATATACTATATGTTGGCTAACTGAACATAATAATAAAAAATATTAATGAAAATTTCTTTTGGCTTTTTAAAAACATTCTTGCATTTTTGAAAAATTTAAATTCTAGTTTAGTTAACATACAGCATTCTATTAGTTTCAAGTGTAGTGAAGGTGTAGTGATTCAACAATTCTATACATTACTCAGTGTTCATCATAAGTGCACTCTTAATCCCAATCAACTGTTTCACCCATCCCCCCCACCTCCCTTCTGGTAACCATTGGTTTGTTCTCTATAGTTAAGAGTCTGTTTTTTGGCTTGTCTCTTTTGTTTGTTTGTTTTTGTTTCTTAAATTCCACATATGAGTGAAGTCATGGTATTTGTCTTCCTCTGACTGACTTATTTCACCTAGTATTATACCCTCTAGATCCCTCTATGTTGTTGCAAATGGCAAGATTTCATTCTTTTTTTATTATGGAAAAGTAATATTCCACTGTGTTTGTGTATTACGTCTTCTTCATTCATATGATCCAATAATTCTACTACTGGATATTTACCTAAAGAAAACAAAAACACTAATTAGAAAAGATATGTGCACCCCTCTGTTGATTGCAGCATTATTATAATAGCCAAGATATGGGACCAATCATGACCTCATTTTGATGCTTCCTCATCCCTCTCTCATTTCCAGCCATGACATTTATAACGAAATTCGAAATCTTATCATCCATGGCCCTGGATAGTTGAAGTAACTTCTCAACTTGTTTTCTCACTTAAAACTTCAGCTGCCTAAAGTATATGTTTTTAAAGCTGTAGCCATACTGATCTTTGTAAAATGGAAATCCTCTCAGAGCCCTCCTCTTCTCAATGTTTCTTGCATCCCTTTCCATGCTCTCTAGGTTCTTCTCTATATGCCTTTTGCTCAAGCCATCCTGTGCTGCTTACAGATCTCTGAATATATTTCTCTGAGGATGTGTCCTTAATCTATAACAGCCATCCATTCACACCACATCTTTATCCATTCATCTATCAGTGGACACTTGGGTTACTTCCATAATTTGGCTATTGTAATTAGTGCTGCTATAAACATCAGGGTGCATATATCTTTTTGAATTAGTGGTTTTGTGTTCTTTGGGGCAAGCACCCGGTAATGGAAGTGGATGTACCAGTTTGCATCCCCACTAGGGGATTCCCAAGATGGTTCCTCTTTTTCCATGTCCTTGCCAATACCTGTTTCTTGTGTTTTTGGTTTTAGCCATTCTGACTGGTGTGAGGTGATACTTCATTGTGGTTTTGATTTGCATTTCCCTAATGATGAGTGATGTTGAGCATCTTTTCATGTGTCTGTTGGCTATCTGGATGTCTTCTTTAGAGAAATGTCAGTTCATGTCTTCTGCCCATTTTTAATAGGATTATTTGTGTGTTTTGGTGTTGAATTATATAACTTATTTATATATTTTGGATACTGACTCTTTATTGGATCTTGGTTTTTTTTGATTCATGTTTATTTCTATAGGAGAAATAAATGTTTTCGTCTTCTTGACTCTCAAAGTCAGCATTATTCATTTCCGACAAGGAATAAACAGGCTTTATGAGAGTTCGTATATTAAGACTACATTCTGGTTCTCAGGGTTATGAGGTCTGGACACAGGCTTCACCTTTTCTTTGCCATCACTGCATTTTCTTTTCTCAACCTCACCCTCCCCTGTGTGTGCCTTATTTCTTTGGGAATGAGATGGTCTGAACATTCTCTGTATATGATTCAGTTAGCAGCTGGCACATCTGTTTCTTTTATATAGTAAGTCACGGCTCATCAACAATTTTTAATGACTGCCATTTCTGTGGATTTAGGATAAAATAAAATATGGTTCTTATCTTTAAGGGGTTCACAGTCTTCTAGGGGAGGGGCATACACATAACTTGACAAATGTCAGATACATTTAAAATCAGCTGGGGTAAATTTAATCCTATGAAGTTGACAGTAGCCTGATATTTGGCTATTTTTTGTAGGTAACATGGTACATATTCATAATTGAGCTCTTGTTGTGGTTTGATTTGTCGTTTTCTAAGATTTTAATGCAAAGTGTATTGAATGGACGTTTAAATTAACTTAGGTTCAACCATGTAAGTATGCAGATATGTGTATTTTAAAATGTGTTTCTAAAATTTTTTAAAGTTTTAAAAATTATGAGCGTTATTTACCTATTTAAAAATAAAGCCTGTGAAGATATAAGACAGTGAAAATCACCTGTTATTCCTCCAGCTAGAGACAACTTATTGTTTACATTTGTGGGTAGAGCCTCTAGATTTGTCTTTTTTTCCCCCAATATATACTTATATAATTTTGATTATATATACATCTGTATATCACATACAAGCTGTTTTTTAGACTTTTTCACCACATATAGAAGCCACATAAGGAAGCACTTTGACCATTGGTGTCTCTTTATGAATGTGGTAGTTCAAGTTGTAGTAATTATTGCAGCCGACTGATATTTATTCAGCCAACTCTTTGTTCTCCTTTTTAGAGAGCTTCTGTGTTCATTTTAGCTATGATATTGAAATCCTTTTGAACTTTTTCTTGGAACTTCCAGTTCCAGTCTGGTGTGTGAAAGTGTTAGATTCAGTTACTCTGAATCTCTGTCAGGGTTTGAATGAGTTATGTGGCAAGTGCAATAAATGAGAAGCCATGAGCAGTATATTATTAGGACTGGTCTCAATTCCTCAATTTATTCAACTAGCATTTACTCATGGTATTAAGGATTTTTGTAGTATTAAAACTATACCCAGCACCTTTTTGATAACTTGCTGAAACTTTTAGGACATAGCATTATTTACAATAGCACCAAAAATCATACGTTATCTTGGAATTAACTTAACCAGAGATGTAAAGGATCTATATTCTAGAAACTACAAATCACTCTTGAAAGACATTGAAGAAGACACAAAAAGATGGAAAAATATTCCATGCTCATGGATCGGAAGAATTAACATAGTTAAAATGTCCATGCTACCCAGAGTAATCTACACTTTCAGTACTATCCCAATCAAAATACCAATGACATTTTTCACAGAACTGGAACAAATAGCCCTTAAATTTGTGTGGAACCAGAAAAGGCCCCGAATCGCCAAGGAACTGTTGAAAAGGAAAAACAAAGCTGGGGGCATCTCAATGCTGGATTTCGAGCTGTACTACAAAGCTGTGATCACAAAGACAGCATGGTACTGGCACAAAAACGGACACATAGACCAATGGAACAGAATAGAGAACCCAGAAATGGACCCTCGGCTCTTTGGGCAACTGATCTTTCACAAAGCAGGAAAAAACATCCAGTGGAAAAAAGACAGTCTCTTCAATTAATGGTGCTGGGAAAATTGGACAGCTACATGCAAAAGAATGAAACTTGACCATTATCTCACACCATACACAAAGATAAACTCCAAATGGATGAAAGACCTCGATGTGAGACAGGAATCCATCAAAATTCTAGAGGAGAGCATAGGCAGCAACCTCTACGACATTGGCCAAAGCAACCCTTCTTCTCGTGACACATCTCCAAAGGCAAGAGAAACAAGAGATAAAATGAACTTGTGGGACTTCATCAAGATTAAAAGCTTCTGCACAGCCAAGGAAACAGCCAAAAAAAATTAGAGGCAGCCACGGGATGGGAGAATATATTTGCAAATGATGCTACAGATAAAAGACTGGTATCCAAGATCTACAAAGAACTTCTCAAACTCAATACACAAGAAACAAATAATCAAATCAAAAAATGGGCAGAAGATAGGAACAGACACTTTTCCAATGAAGACATACAAATGGCTAACAGACACATGAAAAAATGTTCAAAATCACTAGCCATCAGGGAAATTCAAATCAAAACCACACTAAGATACCACCTTACGCCAGTTAGAATGGCAACAATTGACAAGGCAAGAAAAAACAAATGTTGGAGAGGATGTGGAGAAAGGGGATCCCTCCTACATTGTTGGTGGGAATGCAAGTTGGTACAGCCACTCTGGAAAACAGTGTGGAGGTCCCTTAAAAAGTTAAAAATTGAGCTACCCTATGATCCAGCCATTGCACTACTGGGTATTTTCCCCAAAGATACAGACGTAGTGAAGAGAAGGGCCATATGCACCCCAATGTTCATAGCAGCTTTGTCCACAATAGCCTAATCATGGAAGGATCCAAGATGCCCTTCAACAGATGACTGGAATAAGAAGTTGTGGTCCATATATACAATGGAATATTACTCAGCTATCAGAAAGAACGAATTCTCAACATTTGCTGCAACATGGACAGCACTGGAGGAGATAATGCTAAGTGAAATAAGTCAAGCAGAGAAAGACAACTATCATATGATTTCTCTCATCTATGGAACATAAGAACTAGAAAGATAGGTAGGAGAAGAAAGGGATAAAGAAAGGGGGTAATCAGAAGGGGGAATGAAGCATGAGAGACTGTGGACTCTGAGAAACAAACT
>NW_024423319.1:78606801-78671988 GCF_017311325.1 Ursus maritimus
TGTTTCTCAGAGTCCACAGTCTCTCATGCTTCATTCCCCCTTCTGATTACCCCCTTTCTTTATCCCTTTCTTCTCCTACCTATCTTTCTAGTTCTTATGTTCCATAGATGAGAGAAATCATATGATAGTTGTCTTTCTCTGCTTGACTTATTTCACTTAGCATTATCTCCTCCAGTGCTGTCCATGTTGCAGCAAATGTTGAGAATTCGTTCTTTCTGATAGCTGAGTAATATTCCATTGTATATATGGACCACAACTTCTTATTCCAGTCATCTGTTGAAGGGCATCTTGGATCCTTCCATGATTAGGCTATTGTGGACAAAGCTGCTATGAACATTGGGGTGCATATGGCCCTTCTCTTCACTACGTCTGTATCTTTGGGGAAAATACCCAGTAGTGCAATGGCTGGATCATAGGGTAGCTCAATTTTTAACTTTTTAAGGGACCTCCACACTTGTTTCCAGAGTGGCTGTACCAACTTTTGCATTCCCACCAACAATGTAGGAGGGATCCCTTTCTCCACATCCTCTCAACATTTGTTTTCTTGCCTTGTCAATTGTTGCCATTCTAACTTTGGCGTAAGGTGGTATCTTAGTGTGGTTTGATTTGAATTTCCTGATAATATTGATTGAACATTTTTTCATGTGTCTGTTAGCCATTTGTATGTCTTCATTGGAAAAGTGTCTGTTCCTATCTTCTGCCCATTTTTTGATTTGATTATTTGTTTCTTGTGTATTGAGTTTGAGAAGTTCTTTGTAGATCTTGGATACCAGTCTTTTATCTGTAGCATCATTTGCAAATATATTCTCCCATCCCGTGGCTGCCTCTAATTTTTTTTGGCTGTTTCCTTGGCTGTGCAGAAGCTTTTAATCTTGATGAAGTCCCACAAGTTCATTTTATCTCTTGTTTCTCTTGCCTTTGGAGATGTGTCACGAGAAGAAGGGTTGCTTTGGCCAATGTCGTAGAGGTTGCTGCCTATGCTCTCCTCTAGAATTTTGATGGATTCCTGTCTCACATCGAGGTCTTTCATCCATTTGGAGTTTATCTTTGTGTATGGTGTGAGATAATGGTCGCTTTGTCCACAATAGCCTAATCATGGAAGGATCCAAGATGCCCTTCAACAGATGACTGGAATAAGAAGTTGTGGTCCATATATACAATGGAATATTACTCAGCTATCAGAAAGAACGAATTCTCAACATTTGCTGCAACATGGACAGCACTGGAGGAGATAATGCTAAGTGAAATAAGTCAAGCAGAGAAAGACAACTATCATATGATTTCTCTCATCTATGGAACATAAGAACTAGAAAGATAGGTAGGAGAAGAAAGGGATAAAGAAAGGGGGTAATCAGAAGGGGGAATGAAGCATGAGAGACTGTGGACTCTGAGAAACAAACTGAGGGCTTCAGAGGGGAGGGGGGTGGGGGAATGGGATAGGCTGGTGATGGGTGGTGGGGAGGGCACGTATTGCATGGTGCACTGGGTGTTATATGCAACTAATGAATCATCGAGCCTTACATCGGAAACCGGGGATGTACTGTATGGTGACTAACATGATATAATAAAAAATCATTAAAAAATTTTTTTTTAAAAAGGACATAGCATTATTTTATCTGATATTCTGTCTGGGACAGGCCCATTAAAATAGGCATGGTATATGCATTTATAATTTGAGTATTCCTTGCACCCGAACCAGGAACTGCAGCTGACCATTGGAGCAGATGGACAAACTTCAGCCTAACCTATGACTTTAGACTTGTCAGCTATTGAAGTTCCACAACCAGTCTTTTCTGCAGTTTCTCCTCAGATATTGCCTGTTTCACAAATGACTTCTGAGCATCTAACAGTTGGTCTTCAACTTGAGCCCGGCCCTAGAAATGGAAAGCAGGCATTAATCAAATCACCAGATGCTAATCAGACTTCTAGTTTCTTACTGGTTAATTGTCCTCAAGCTTTGTCAAGTCATTCTGCCCAATATGTGAGCAGCGCACAGAATGTTGCTGGTACAGCTCAGTTCCCTTCTAATTCCACTGGGGGGCATAAGGGGGCCAATCAGCCTTCACAAAAGATATATTCAGTACCCCATCTGTATCCAGTAGTACATCAGGAATCTATAGCTCTAGGTTCTTTAGCACCAGAGAGCCAGACTGTGCATTTGAAGAAACCTTGTTTCCAAGCCTCTATACTGCAGCAGCCATTAATTTTACAACCTAAGATTATGGTATTACTACAAAAAAAATTGTTCAGCAGGATTGTATTCTGTGGGTGTCTGAAGCTCATTCAAGTGAGCAGCAGCCAAAGGGTGGTATTGAAAGTGTGATTCAGTCCCTGGAATAGCCATCTTATTCTGTTCAACACGCTTATCCAGACCACCTGCAGAACTGCCATCCTTCCCATTGAAGGCTCCTAGGTAGCTGCCATAGCCCCAAGGACCAAGCTTCTTACCCATCAAAGCTAACTTACCCAGTCCAGGCTCCAGCACAGCCTGTTTATTCACTGCCAGCCCCAGAGTATCCTCTTTACACTGTGCAACCACCAAGATCATAGTCAACCCATTCTATGCAGACTTCTTACCCAGTCCCACCTGTAGTACAGCCCTCTTTTTTGGCCCCAGGGCAAGGGTAGCCTGCTTTTCCAGTACAATCTCGGGTTTCATCACCTTTTCCAGACCAGCCAGTATATCAGATCCAAGGACCTTACTCTGTACAATCTATAGAACAGTTTGCTTACCAGATACTGCCTCTTGAGCTTGCCCATTATTCAGCACAAACTGTTTACATCATCCAGACAACTGAACTTCATAACCCAGTAAGTATATACAGTAAACCCTCCTGATAACAAGCATGTACATATTACAAACTCTGCCGATCAGAAGTTACACCCTGTACCACCTTATGTAGCACAGACTGCTGACCAACAAAGCCTATTTAACACAACCCTGAGGTTGTAGTTCTTCGAAGTTGGAGCAAAAGCCATTTTTAATATCACCCTTAGATATACAAACACATTCTGTGGAGCCTTTATTTAATGTCCAGCACTCAGCAGCTCCATCACAAGCAGATGTCCATTTTAGACACCAGCAGCTAGAAGCCCAGACAATTAGCATTACATCTCAAAGGGCCATGGAAGGACAGCTTCAACACCCTGCGCAGATGTCCCTCATTCAATAGGCTTCCTCACAGACCCAGATCCAGCCCCCACACTTTTCTACACAACTTTTGCAATCACATCTAACATCAAGCCAGGTTTCTCATTCAGCTTTCATTCAGCAATCAGCAGATGACTCATTCATCTTATAGACAAGCACAGAAAAGCCATCAGTTTTCTATTCAAGAATGTCTCATAAATCAGCAGCAGTCTTTGGGTAGCCACCATGCTGCTTTCCAGAAGCAGTTACCTCCTTCCCAGGCACCTAACCAGGTTCAGCCATTACCAGGTATGTCAAAGTCCATTATAAACGTGGTACAAATTATACCTTTGCGAGAACAGTTGCAACTGGTGGCAATGGAACAACAATATGTAATACAGCCTCAAGTGCCTCAGGCATTAACAGCAGTCAGACTTTCCCCCTGAAGAAAACCCTAGCACAGGACCAGCCAACATGCATTCAGCAGCAGTCTGTTCAGCCACAATGGCAGCCATCTTTTGGCTCAACACTTGTTTTTGGGTCAGCAGAAACAATTACAACAGCAGACCCTCTGTCAAAGCTCTGGGATAGCTCTTTCAAATCAGCTGTCTTCTTCTGTTCATCTGTCAACACTTAGTATTCTGGTTCAGGCTTCCACTGTCTTTCAGAGCATTTCTATGTCACAGACACAACAGCATTTGCAAAGCCAAGAGATTCCAAAGGTAAAGCCTCCTGGGGGAAAAATATAGACGATTTTGATTTTTCTGTAATGTTCAAGGGTCAGGGAGATAGTGAGCTAGGTAGAAATGGCATTGGACATGGAGGCATAGTCCCTGTTCCTGAGTCTTTTCCTTATACAGTCTTGACTCAAGTCTCTTTGGAGTTTCTTCATCTGTAAAGTTGGAGGGGTTAAACCAGATGATGGTTTTTGATAACAAAAAAATATTTGAGCACCTACCTGGGATATATCAGTGAATAAAACACAAAACTCCCTTCTGTCATTGACTTTTGTTTCTTAATGGGGGGAGACTGTCAATAACCTTAACAGAAAGTAAATTTATGGTATGGTCCCAGGAGATGGGGGGTAAATGTGGAGCAGGGTAAGGAGGAAAGGTGGGTTGTAATTTTAAATAAGGTGGTGATCAGGGTAGGCCTCATTGAAAAGAACACTCAAGCGAACATTTGAAGGAGGTGAGGCAGCCCACAGAGCACATTTCTGGCAGAGGGAATAACCAGTGCAAAGTCCCCGAGGAAGGAGAGTGTCTGGCATGTTTGAAGAACAGCAAGGAGGCCAGTGTAGCTGTTAGTCGTAAAATGTTAGGAGCCTGTGATTGTCTTTTTCTACATTAATAATAAAGCATTTGCTTTTATGAGATGATAATAATGAACTCTTAAGTGATTCCTAGGTGCCAAATACTGTCTTAATGGTTTTATATGTACTATCCTCATAACAACTGTATGAATAGTAGCTATCATTACCCCTGTTTTACAGGTAAGGAAGCTGAGGTTCAGACAGGTTACAGGAGGGTCAGGATTTGAACCCAGACTACCTGGCTGCGGAGGCTGTTCCCTCAATCATTACACTATCCAGCCTCTTTGTAAGATAGCATCCTCCCTGCCAGAATTGGAGAAAAAGGGCATGACTTCGTTGAGATTTAGTTAACTCAGGATTGATTGAATTAATTATACGAAGGAATTAACAATCCAGTTTATTCTTTTTTTTCTCTTATTCTGCTTTAGATAACTCTAAAGACTCTGAATTGATTGAGTTTGGCTAACAAAATGCTTTGAAGTCCTTAGATAAAAGGTGCGCTGTAGTGTAAGAGTTTTCTAGTGGTGATATATTACTTTTCCAAAAGCTATTATCTCAAGTACTGTGTGTTTTATAAAATTCTGTCTTCATCAGGGCATAAATTATAATGAATTCCAGTTTGTGCAAACTGACTCCTAACAGGGATGATCAAGGGTTAATAAAGATCTTTGCAGTTGAAGTTTCTTCAGACAAAGCATGCTATTCTGGGATTTATTTCTTTAGGATAAAGTGCTTCACAAAGTATTTTGGGTTGGGATATTAATTTCTGTGGGCATGTGCTGTATGCTTTCCTTACCTAATTAAAAAAATTTCCCCAAAATTTATTAAGAAAAATTTCAGAGGTATGGAAGAGTTGAAAAATTGTAAACACCCATATACCTACCAACTAGAATCTGAAGTTAACTTTTGCTGTATTTGTTCAATCACATATCCATCCCTTTATTCATTAATCGATCCATCTAATTTTTCTGGCACATCTCAAAATTAAAGTAGTTGACATAAATAGTTTCATAAATAGTTCAGCATTCATATCGTTGGCTAGAATTCAGTATTTATTTTTTTTGGTTTAAATTTATATGTAGTAAAATGCACAGATTATAGTTCAGTGAGAATTGACAGATACTTACACTTGTGTTACCCAAGCCATTATCAAAATATAGACTAGGTGTTGGCAAACATTTTCTGTAAAGATCTAGGTAGTAACTATTTTAGGCTTTGTGGGCTATATAGTCTCTGTTGCAGCCACTCAGTTTTGCTATTACATGAAAATGGCCATAGGCAATATGGAAAAAAATAGACATGGCTGTGTTCCAGTACAACTTTATTCACAAAAATAGGTGGTGCACCAGCTTCGGCCTGCAGGCTGTAGCTTGCCCACCCGATACAGAATACTGCCATTACTGTGGAAAGTTCCCTGTGCCCTTGCCCAGTCAGTAGCCCCCACATCCCACCAGAGTCGACCACTCTTGAGTTTTTTCACCTGAATTAGTTTATCCTGTTCTAGACCTTCATATAATTGGAATCATACAATGTGTACTCTTATATAAGGCTTTTTTCACTCAGTATGTTTTTGAGGTTGATCTGTGTTGTGTGTATCAGTTTCTTTTTACTGCAGAGCAATAGTCTATTGTATGAATATACCAAATCTGTGTTTCCATTTTACTATTCATGAATACCTGAGTGGTTTCTAGTTTTGGTTTATTAGGAATGAAACTGCTATGAATATTCTTGTGTAAGTCTTTTTGTTAACATATGTTTTTATTTCTCCTGGTTAATACCTAGGAGTAGAATCACTAGGCCTTGGGATAGGTATTTGTTTACTTTTTAAGAAATTGCCAGTTTTCCAGATTGGTTGCATTAATTTGCACTAACACCAGCAATATATGAGAGTGCCACACCCTTGCCAACACTAATTTTAGCTATTCTGGTGGGTGTGTAGTGGTATCTTGTGGTTTTAATTTGCATTTCCCTGATGACTGTGTTGTTGAGCATCTTTTCATGTATTTATTGGTCTTTGTGTATTTTTCTTTGTGAAGTGTCTGTTCAAGGCATTTGCCCATTTTATTTTGCCTGTTGTAGTTTGCCTTGCCATTTTTGACTTGTTAGGAGTTCTTACATATGCTGGGTAATACTAGTCCTTTAGCAAATACATGTTCTATAGATATTTCCTCCAATCTGTGGATTGCCCATTAATTTTTGTAATGACCTGATTTGATGAAACAAAGTATTTAATCTTGATGAAGTCTAATTCATCAAAAATTTTTTTCTTTTTTTAAAAAGAAAGATTTTATTTATTTATTTGACTGAGAGAGAGAGATAGCCAGCGAGAGAGGGAACAGAAGCAGGGGGTATGGGAGAGGAAGAGGCAGGCTCCCAGGGGAGGAGCCTGATGTGGGGCTCAATCCCAGAACGCTGGGATCACGCCCTGAGCCACCCAGGCGCCCGTAATTCATGAAAATTTTCTGTTGTGGTTATTGTTTCTGTGGCCTCAGAAACCTTTGCTTGTACCGAAGTTACAAAAATACTCTCCTCTTTTATGGTTTTAAGTTTTATGTTCAGGTCTATGGCCTATCTTAAATTAATTTTTATGAGTGGTGTGAAGTAGGAGGTCACAGTTCTTTTTTCCTCCCATATGAATATCCATTATTTAAGCTTCATTTGTTGAAAAGATTTCCTTTTCCCATTGGATTTATAATATATCTTGAAGTTACGTAGTACAAGTCTTTCTACTTTGTTTTGCTTTTTCAAGATTTCTTTGGATATTCTAAGTCCTTTGCATTTCCGGGCCTCAACCTCTAGTACAGTGTTAAATAGCAAAGAAGATACTAGACATTTTGCCTTGTTCCTGATGTAAGGGATAAAGTACTCAATATTTCACCATTATGTATGCTGTTAGCTGTAGGATTTTCTAGATGGCCTTTATCAGATGAAGGATTTCCCTTTATTCCCAATTTACTAAACATACTTTATCTTGAGTGGATGTTGAATTTTGTCAAATGCTTTTTCTGTGTCTGGTAATATGATGACATATGACTAATATGACTAAATTTACATATACCGTTTTACTCTTTTTTCACTTTACCCCTCTGTTTTTTTATTCCTCATGGCCAGCCTTCTTTGGGTAAAAAAATTTTTTTAGAATCCAGTTTTAATTTTTCTCTTGTCTTTTTAGCTAAATATTCTTTCTGTGTTTTAACAATTTCTATTAATTTTATTTATCCAGGCATTTTTTATTCAGATATAATTCATACACCGTAAAATTTACCCTTTTAAAGTGTACAATTCAATGATTTTGAGTATATTCACAAGGTTGTGTAACCCTCACCCCTAATTCCAGAACATTTTTATCACCCTAAGAAGAAACTCCATATCTATTAGCAGTCATTCTTTATTCTCTACTCCACCTTCCCCTGCCCCTGCCATTCACGTATCTACTTTTATTTAGTTGCTTATTCTAGGCATTTCACATAAATAGAATCATATAATATATGTCCTTGTGTGTCTGGCTTCTTTCACTTATGGTAATGTTTTCAGGGTTCATCCATGGGGTAGCATGCATCAGTACTTCATTCCTTCTTCTAACCAAATAATATTCCATTGTATAGATATATTTTGTTTATGCATTTATCAGTTGATAGACATTTGGGTTGTTTCCACTTTTTTTTTTTAAAGATTTTATTTATTTATTCGACAGAGATAGAGACAGCCAGCGAGAGAGGGAACACAAGCAGGGGGAGTGGGAGAGAAAGAAGCAGGCTCATAGCAGAGGAGCCTGATGTGGGGCTCGATCCCAGAACGCCGGGATCACGCCCTGAGCTGAAGGCAGACGCTTAACTGCTGTGCCACCCAGGCGCCCCTGTTTCCACTTTTTTATTGTAGTAAATAATGCTGCTGTGAACACTTGTATATAAGTTATTGTATGAACGTTCATTTTTCTGGTTAGATACCCAGGAGTGTAATTGCTGGGTCATATGGTAACTCCATGTTTAACTTTTTGAGAAACTGCCAAATTTTCCAAGACAGCTGTACGGTTTTACATTCCTACCAGCAAGGTATAAGGATTTTAATTTCTTCACATCCTTACCAACACTTGTTACTTGTCTTTTTGATTGTAGCATCCTAACGGGTGTGAAGTGGTATTCCATTGTGGTTTTCATTTGCATTTCCCTAAAGGCTAATGGTGTTGAGAATCTTTTCCTATGCTTGTAGACCCTTTGTATATCTTTCTTTTTCTTCTTAGGAGAAATATCTATTCAAATCCTTTGCTCATTTTTAATTAAGTTTTTTGTCTTTTCATTGTGAGTTGTAAGTGTTCTTCAGATATATTCTGGATGCTACACCCTTATCAGATTTGTGATTTGCCAATATTTTCTCCCATCAAGTGCATTGTCTTTTCACTCTTTTGGTAGTGTCCTTTGCAGGTTTAAATTTTTCAATTTGATAAAGTCCAGTTTATCTGTTTTCTTTAGTTGCTTTGTGCTTTTGATGTTATATCTAAGAATCTATTGCCAACTCCAAGATTATGTAGACTTTGTCCTATGTTTGTCTTCTAAAAGTTTTAACTCTTAAATTTAGGTCTTTGATACATTTTGAGTTAATTTTTGTATATAGTTTGAGGTATGGGTCCAATTTTATTTTTTTATGTGGATAGTTAAATTTCTTAGCCCGTTTGTTGAAAAGACTATTCTTTCCCTATTGACTTGTCACACTTGTTGAAAATCAGTTGACCATAAAAGTATGATCCCTCCAACTTTGTTTTCTTTCTTCAGGACTATTTTGGCTCTTCTGGATCCCATGCATATAATTTTAGAATCAGCTTATTAATAAAGCTTAGTAAAAATTGTGTTGACTCTGAATGTTGCCTTCAGTATTTTTGTCTTTTAATAATAGTAAGTCTTCCAATCCATGAATATGGGGTGTCTTTTCATTAAATTAAGCGTTCTTTAATTTCTTTCAGCAACATTTTGTACTTTTCTGCATACATGTATTACATTTCCTTGTTAAGTTTATTCCTAAGCATTCTTTTTTTGTGTTGTTATAAATGGAATTTTCTTAATTTCCTTTTTGGATTATTCATTGCTAACGTATAGAAATAAAACTGATTTTTGTGTGTTGCTCTTATACCCTAACTTTGCTTAATGAGTTTATTAACTAGTAGTTTTTCTGTGTGTGAATTTTTCAGGATTTTCTGTATACGAGATCATGTCATCTAGGAATAGAGATAGTCATAATTTTTCCTTTCTAATTTGGATGCCCTTTATTTCTTTTTCTTCCTAATTGCTCTTTCTAGAACTTCCAGTGCCTTGTTGAACAGAAGTAGTGAAAGAGGACATCCTTATATGGTTCCTGATCTTACTGGGAAAGCTTTGAGTCTTTCACCATTAAGTATGATGTTAGCTATGGATCTTTCCATTTTTAAACAACTTTTCAGGTATAATTTATGAACAATAAACTGCATATATTTTTATAGCACACAATTCAGCGGCTTGACAAATATATGCCACAGTCAAGATATAGAATATTTTCCAAACCCCCAAAAGTTTCTTATGTCCCTTTTCAGTGTTTTCTGTGGTTGCTCAGGGATTTTATTTTACATTCTTAATTCTTCAGTTTCTACATGGCTTTAATATTTTATTTAATATTGTGTTATATAAAATATAAGAACCATGTAACCTTTTAGTCCCTCTAGGCTTTAAGCTATAATTGTTTTATATGTATATATAAATATATATATATGTATATACACATCATCTACATATATCATAATCCACACAGTGTAATCTTATAATCTTATAATTTTTGCTTTATATAAACAGTAACATTTTTCAAGAAATTAAGAGAACAAATTTAAATTTTGATGAGGTCCCATTTTTCAATTTCTTTGGTATTGATTATGTCTTTGATGTGAAATCTAACTCTTTGCCTAGCCTTAGATCCTGCAGGTTTTCTCTTATTTTTTAATTTATGGTTTTCACTTATGGTCTAGGTGATCTATGTTATTTTCTTAATTTTTGTATAACGTGTGAGGTTAAGATTCAGGGTTTTTCTTTTTCTTTCTTTTTTTCTACCTGTAGGTGTTCAGTTGCTCTAGTATCATTTGTTGAAAAGACTATCCTTTTTTCCATTCAATTCCTTTTTATGCCTTTGTCAAAAATCAGTTGGGAATATTTGTGTGGGTCTTTTTTTTTTTTTTTAAAGATTCCCAGGACACTGGGATCATGACTTGAGCTGAAGGCAGACTCTTAACCTACTGAGCCACCCAGGCACCCTTGTGTGGGTCTTTTTCTGGCTTTTCTATTATGTTTAATTCATTTAGGTCTCTATCTCTCTGTTAATTATGTGGCTCTTGATTATTGTAGTTATATAGAAAGACTTAACATTGAGTGGTGATTTCTCCCACTGTCTTCTTTTTTTAATTCTTTATTTAAATTCAGTGTAGTTCTTTTTTAAAGATTGTATTTAGTCATTGTAGGATGTCTGACTTTCCCTATAAATTTTAGAATAATCTTGTCTATATCTACAGCAAATCTTGCCAGGATTTTGATAGTAATTGCATTAATCTTTTATGTAAATGTGGGGAGAATTGACATCTTTAGTTTATTGAGTCTCCCAGTATATGAATGCAGTGTCTCTCCATGTATTTAAGTCTTCTTTGATTGCTTTCATTAGCATTTTATGATTTTCAGTGTACACATCCTGAACATTTTTGTTAAATTTAAGTATTTAATTTTCTTTGGAGAGATAATAAATGGTATTGCTTTTTATTTGTTTCCACATATTCATTATTAGTACATAGAGATGCAGTTGGTGTGTGTGTGCATGTGTCTTGTGTCCTATGACCTTGCTGAGCTTAATTAGTTTTAGGAGAATGTTTTGGGTAGAATCCTTGGGATTTTTTTTATGTAGACAATCATGTAATCTCCAAAATGGAGACAGTTTAATCTCTTTCTACTCTATATGCCATTTAGTTCTTATTTTCCTTTTATTGTCCTGGTTAGAATTTCAAATATTATGTTGAATAATAAGAGTGGTGAGAATGAGCATCCTTACCTTGTTCCCCAAGCTTAGAGGAAAACATTAAGTCTTTCACCATTATGAATGATGTAAGCTATAGAGTTTTCATACATGCTGTTTGTCAAGTTGAGGTAGTGGCTAGTGGCTATTCCTGACTTACTGAGAAAATTTGCCTTTTCTTTAATTAATGTAATTTTATGATTTTTTTCAACTATTGGTATTGTGGATTACATTGATTTCAAATGTTGAAACATCATTGCATCCTTGGAATAAACCCATTTGGTCATAATATGTAATTCATTGTATACATTGTTGGATTTAATTTACTAATATTTTGTTGAGGATTTTTGATTCTGAAATTCATGGGAGATATTAGTTTGACATTTTGCTATATCTTTGCTAATTTTCTGTCTAGAGATCCTATCAGTTGCTGAGAATGGGATGGAGTTTTCTTTTCTTTTTTTTAATTTTATTTATTTGAGAGAGAGAGAGCATGAGTGGGGGGGTCAGAGGAAGAGGGAGAAGCAGACTCCCTGCTGAGCAGGGAGTCTGACGTGGGGCTGGCTCGATCCCAGAACCCTGGGATCATGACCTGAGCTGAAGGCAGACGCTTAACTGACTAAGCCACACAGGCACCCTGGATGCTGAAGTTTCTAACTATAACTGTAGGTTTATATATTTCTCCTTTTAACTCAGTCATTTTTTCCCCATTTGTTTTGAAGGTCTGTTTTATGCATTCACATTTAGGATGGCTATGTCTTCTTGGTGGATTGATATATTATATCCCTCTTGGTGGATCATTATATTATATCCCTCTTCATTCCTAGTAATTTTCTTTTCTGTGAAGTATGCATTATCTGATAGGACATATCCGCTCCTCATTTCTTTTGATTAATGTTAGGATGGTATATCTTTTTTTCCTTCCTTCTACTTTCAACCTATTTATCTTGTTGTATTTAAAGTAAGTTTCTAGTAGAAAGCATCCAGCTGTTTTTTTTTATCCACTCTGACAGTGTCTCCCTTTTATTTGGTATATTTAGACAGTTACATTCAAAATAATTATTGATACCTTAGGACTTAAGTTTGCTATTTTAATATTTGCTCTTTGTTTCTTTCCCGTGTTTCTCTTTCCTCTGCTTCTTTGTTCTTGCCTTCCTGTGAGTTACTTGCAAACTTTTTTTTTTTAGGATTCCTTGTTTTATTTATACTGTTTTTAGTATATTGTGCTGTATAGTTTTCTTAGTGGTTGCTCTAGGTATTACTGTCTATATATGTAAGCTACACGTCCTGCTGGTATGGACATTTTACCACTTCAAGTCAAGTATTTTTTTCCATTTTTGTCCCCTTATCCTTCCTACTTTTAAAATATAATTGTCTCAAGTTTATGTTATAAGTTTAATGATCTAGTAGTAAAAAATTCTCCTAGTTTTCTTTTGTCTGGTATATCTTTTTTCTTTTTCATTTCTGAATATATATTTTGCTGGATGTAGAATTCATAGTTAATAATTATTTTCTTTCAGCACTTGAAAAATGTTATGCCCCCCTTTTGGTCTCTGTGTTTTTAGATGAGAAATATGCTGTCATTCAAGTTGATGTTCCCCTATCAGTAATGTGTTGTTACTTCCTAGTTGCTATTAAAATTTAATTTTTACGAGTATGATGTATCTTGGTGTGGATTTCTTTGGGTTTGTCCTCTTTGAAGTTCACTCAGCTTCATATATCTGTTTTATGTCTTTGGCCAAATTTGGGATGTTTTCAGCCATTATTCTTTAAATATAATTTTTTCTGTTCCATGTTCTTTCTTGTTTCCAGCTAAGGCTGGAAATTTTCAATCTTTTTAAAAATTATTTTTCCACAGATTTAGAGACACTGTTCATTTCTTTCTCTTTTCTCACTCAAACTGAGTAAATTCTATTAATCTGTACTCAAGTTCACTGATTGTATTTTCTGTCCTTTCCAGCTTATTAATTAGCCTGTTCGGTTAAGTTTTTTTATTGAGGTTATTATATTTTTCAATTCTGTAATTTCTTTTTTAAAAAGATTTTTATTTATTTATTTGACAGAGAGACAGCCAGCGAGAGAGGGAACACAAGCAGGGGGAGTGGGAGAGGAAGAAACAGGCTCCCATCAGAGCAGGGAGCCCGACGTGGGGCTCGATCCCAGGACCCTGGGATCACGACCTGAGCCGAAGGTAGACACTTAATGACTGAGCCACCCAGGCGCCCCCAATTTTATAATTTCTATATAGTTCCTATAAGTTCTATTTTTCCCCTGATGTTTTTTTATTTTTTTCATTTGTTTCCAGAGAAATTGTAATTACTCACTGAGGTTCTTTTTCTGATAGCTACTCTAAAGTCCTTATAAGATAATTCCAACATCTGATGTATCTCATTATTGGTGCTAGTTGTTTCTTCCCATTTGAGTTATGATTTTTCTCTCTCTTCATATAATAAATGATTTTTTTGGTTGTATATTGGACATTTTGGTTATTATGATTGGAGACTTGGTCATAGTTAAATCTTCTAGTTTAGCAGGGACTTGCTATATTAAGTTTAGCCTGTAGGCTCTATCCTTCTCTCGAGGGCTTTAGTTCCAAAGATAATTTAGTTTCCTGAACTCTTGCAGTGCTATTCTGGACTACTTGGTCTTCTGACTCTGGTTGAGCTCTCACTGGGTGCTATGTGCAATAACGGAAAGGGCTTTTCTGGGCTGCCAAGTGTTAGATTTCAGGAGTGGTGGATGCTGGGCCAAAGGATGGAGAATATTTCCCCTGGCCTCTTTTCTGGCCACCTGATGCTGGTACCCTTCACACTTAATCTCTTCTAGTGCCCCTAGGTTATGGAGGTACTATACCTGGTCATTGTCTACTGTTGGTCGGGTGTTGAGGGTTCGATATGGCTCTCTGCCACTGGATAGGAAGTGAGGACATAATGACTTGGGTTGCCTTCTGCCATTAGGTGAAGTGTTAGGAGACATCTAGCCCGGATCTTTTCCTGTTGCATGGTAGAGCACCAGGAGCTTTGTGGGTCTAGAAGGCTAGACTACCAGATTCCTTCCTCTGTTTCTTCAATCTTGTAAGAATGTTGGGGTTTTCTTCTGATTTTTAGCTGCTATAGGGCTTGCTTTCAGGTGAAAAGCCATAAAAATGGCAACTCATCCATTGTCCTTTTTTCCTACTGTCACCTTCCTACCTGTTTCTACCTGCTTTTGCTTGCTCTCTTATACCTTCAGGTAGTTGTTATTTTTACATTTGTCCAGCACTTTTTCATTGGTAACTGCTGGGGATGGAGGAAGGTACTAGAAGTAGAACCTCACATTCCTAATTTTTGTCATTGAAATATATCACTTAAGTGAGGTAACCACTATAGTCAGTCCTGTCAGTAAACCCTAGAGAGTTGATGGCAAAGGGATAGAGTGAATTTCTGATATTTGGGTTATTTTAATGCCAACGTAGAGGAAAGAGAGATCTTCAGTCTGGCCAAGTAGCAGGCTATGCTTATATTTTGTGTCTGTCTCCCCAATAAAACTGAAAAATTTTTGCGCAGAGATCTGTACACTATTCACCTCTATATTCCTAGTACCTAGCACAGTGTTTGATACAAATAGTTGCTTGTTACCTGTTTGTTGAATAAATTAATAAATAAGAATATCTGTAGATATCTCTGTCAGCTTGCCCTCAGTGGCAGAAGGATTCTTTGTTGATATTAATCATTCTTGTTGCCTCATCAGGACTTCCAAATTGATAATGACTTGTGTTTGGTGGGCAACCTAATATCTGTTCTTATTTGTCCATTTTATTTTCCCATTTAGCAATGGACTAGGGTCATATAAGAGACAGGAAGTGAATCATGAGTTCAGATGTGCCAATTGTGGTTTTGATCATTTTATCCAAATAATATGGAAAACCACTTATTCTGATATTTATCTATTGCTCATGTCAGCATTTCTTACCTCCTCTAGTGTGATGTGTTAATACTAGTGAATTAGTACTTCTGGTGGTTAATCAGAAGGTGGAATGAAGCATGAGAGACTATGGACTCTGAGAAACAAACTGAGGGCTTCAGAGGGGAGGGAGTGGGGGATTGGGATAGGCTGCTGATGGGTAGTAAGGAGGGCACGTATTGCATGGTGCACTGGGTGTTATACGCAAGTAATGAATCATGGAACTTTACATCAAAAACTAGGGATGTACTGTATGGTGACTAACATAATATAATAAAAAAATATTTTAAAAAAGATGGATTTCTTTTCATTTGACATTGTGGTCTAATCAAACTTCCATTTAGATGGTTTCATTTTCAGCTGCTGGAGAGAAATATTAAACCTCAGCATTTTATATGCACTTGCATCCCTACTCAGTATAATGTTTGAATATCTCTTTGATTCTTTACCACAATATTTGCATTCTTTTTCCTTTTTTAAAAATCATTTTCCAATTACTTTAATTATATGAGTAATATGCCAATATATACTTTTGGTAAAAATTGAAAACAGTGCTGAGAAGCCTCATTTGACCCATCCATGTCCTTGTCCCTTCTGTTGTCAATTTGGTGTATGTCCTTCCAGATTTTTTTCAATGTAGTTACATACATAGATATGTATGGTTAGACCATACATAGCATTGTTTTCCAGTTTGATTTTCATCTTTAAGTATTAAAGAGATCCTACTCTATGTGTTACCTTATACTTTTTTAACTTAATTATGTGTCTTGGAAATATATCTATGTTATTACATATAGGTATATTGGATTTTATTTAACTGCCCTATAGTATTCATTAGTAAGACTATACTGCAGTTTATTTAGCTGTTCCTTCTACCGATGGACATTTTGGCTATTTCCAATTTTTCACTACTAATATTACAATGAACAAAGTAGATCAAGCTAGAGGAGACACTGGGGCAGAATTACTGGACCATAGTCTGTACTTTTTTTTATATTAATACATATTGCCAAATTGTTTTTCCAAGGTACTAGACCAATTTAAATTCTCATCAGCCAGTGGCACAATTTGTCAGTATTTGATAATGTCAGATTTTTTTGTAGGCTGATATGTAAAAAATAACATATTGTTTTAATTTAAATTTCCTTGATTACTAGAGATGGTGAGCGTGTCTTCTTATGTTTATTTTTGACTTTTTATTTTGAAATGATTTTAGACTCATACAGAGCTTGCCAAAATAGTGCAGGGAATTTTTGTGTACCCTTCACTCAGCTTTCCCCAATATTTACATCCTATTTAATCGTAGTGCAATCATCAAAACCAGGAAATTGACAGTGTATGATACTATTAATTAAACTAAAAAACTTATTTGGATTTTACCAGTTATCACATGCACTCACTTATTTTGTGTATATCTATAGTTCTGTGAACTTATTTCATGTATAGATTTGTATCGCAATCACCACAATCAGGATGCAGAACAGTTCCATCACTCAAAAAAACTCCTTTGAGCTGTCCATTAATAATCACACCCCCTTCCACCTTTAACCCCTGGCAGTCACTACTCTGTTCCCCTTCATGATCATTTTTTCTTTTGGAAATAATGTATCAGTGGAACTATACCATGTATAACCTTTTGAAATTGACTTGAGATCCATTCAACTTGTTACATGTATCACTAGTTGCTTATTTTTTTATTGTTGAATAATATTTCCTTGGATATGGCTATACCATAGTCTGTTTACTTCTTCATTTGTTTATTGCATATTCATTTTTTTCTTTGCGATGTCATTCATATTCTTTGCCCATTTGTCTATTGAGAGCTTCTACTTTTTCTCTTTGATTTCTTTATATGTTCTGATACTAATTCTTTGTTAAATATATTGCAATTACTTTCTTCTAATGTGTCCCTAATTTGCTTATAGTGCTCTTCGTCACACAGAAGCTTTTTTTTATTATAAGATCAAATCTATTCACCATTTTCTTTTGCTCTTGTATTTTGTATCTTGCTTAGGAAGGGTCATGAGCATAAAATGTTCTATATTTTCTTCTAATACTTTAAAATTTTTTTCTTTGTTTAGCTGTATATTCCATTGGGATTTTGATTTTTTTTGTGTGTGGACTATCTGAAGTAAAGATGTAGTTGTGTTTTTCTTTTTTCAAAATAAATAGACATTTGTCCCAACACATTTATTAAATAGTCTATCATTTCCACACTGATCTGAAATGGTATCTTCATCCTATCTGAAATTACTATACATATGTGACTCATTTCTCAACTCTCTCTTTTGTTCCTTTGATCTTTATCTATTCTTATATCATTATTCCAGCGTTTTAATGACTTTATTTGTAAGAAATTTAAAATATTTTGCTTTGATTTCCCCTTAGATAAAACTTGTTTTAAGTTATGCTTAATTTTGAATTGGATAATTTTTATTGTTAATTTCTATATTTTTGACATTGTAGTCAGACCATACTTTCTACTTTTTGGAATTTGATTTTTTTTTCTTTTTGCTTTATCTGCTAGAGATATATATTTTCCATTCTGGGAGGAGTATTCCAAGTTTTCTCTATATTTATTATATCATGCTTCTTAATTATAATGTTCAAATTCTCTATATCCTTTTTTTTTCGGTCCAGTTATTCTTTTACTTTCTGAGAAAAATGTGTGGAAGTATCCTACTACAATTGTAGATTTCTCCATTTCTTATTATAGGTCCTAATGCCTTAATTCTAAAAGCTTTTGGATACTGAAAGGATTTTCCTATATTTGTTGCCAAAAATCATTTGGTGGCAAACCTGATCTGAACTGATGAGACTATCAATAGTTTTTTTTTTTTTCTTTTTAAAAGCAGGCACATTCTGGGGTGCCTGGGTGGCTCAGTCAGTTAAGCATCTGCCTTCGAGGGATGCCTGGGTGGCTCAGTCAGTTAAGCGTCTGTGCTCAACATGGGTCATGATCCCTGGGTCCGGGGATTGTGTCCTGCATCGGGCTCCATGCTCAGCAGGGAGCCTGCTTCTCCCTCTGCCTGCTGCTCCCCCTGCTTGTGCTTGCTCTTTCTCTCTCTCTCTCTCTGACAAATAAATAATAAAAAATAAAATCTTAAAAAAAAAAAAAGCCTCTGCCTTCAGCTCAGGTCATGATCCTTAGGGTCCTGGCATTGAGCCCTGTGTCAAGCTCCCCGCTCAGCAGGGAGTCTGTTTCTCCCTGTCCTTCTGCCTTTCCCCTCCCCTGCTTGTGCTTTCTCTCTTGAATAAATAAAATCTTTAAAAAAATAAATAAAAGCAAGCACATTCTTTTATATTAAGGATTACTTAATTGGTATGTGTAAGAACCTCTTGTAGAATAGCTGTTGCTGAAATATTTCATTAGTTAACCTGTATTCTTGACTTAAAATATTTACAATGAAATCTTTATGATATATGCAAGGATATCAAGAGTAACACAAGGAATCCCCATATACCTGTTACTCAACTTAAGAAATAAAAAATTATTAGTATATTTGCTGTTCCCTGGATACCTGTATTTTTTTTGCAAGATTTAAAACTTCATGTAAATATTGTACTAACATATACATTCTTTTGCATTTTAAAAAAAATCAATGTTGTTTATGATTCATCCATGTTCATATATGTAGCTCTAGTTCATTCATCTTTCTTTTCTCCCACTGATGTACAATTGAGTTCTTTCCTTTGGTTTGCTTATTTCCATGTTCCTGAGTCGTTCCTTTGGGATAGAATACATATTATTAATTTTATGTTTGCTAAATCTCCTCCCATGTTTAGTTATTTTCTTGGGTGTTGCTTCATATTTAAAATGAAAGTCTGATTGATTAACATTGGTAGCTGATTTGGGCTTCCTCAATTAAATTGTGTAAACTTTGTAACTTCTAGGTTAACATTGCCTCACCTCACATCTTGTGATCGCCTGCAGTAGCAGTGAGATCTTTTGTAGTTACCTGTACTGAGTAGGATGTTTGATGGATGTTCCAGAATTCTCTCAGAGTCTTCATTTTTTTAATTTATTATTTATTTATTTATTTATTTTTTCAGAGTCTTCATTTTTAACTGTTCTCCAGGAAGATTTCTTCTAAATATATGATTCCTCTTCATAATAGCAAAGAAAAAAAAAACATTATGGTTCAGGATGCAATCTAGGATAACTGTTTTCATTTTATTGTCATGCTCCTTTAATAGTTTCTTCTAATCTGGAGCAATTGTTTGAGCCTTTCTTTGTCTCTCATGGCCTTGATGAGTTTGATGAATATAGGCTAGTTATTTTATAGATTAGTATTCAAAATGAGTTGGCCTGATGTTTCCACATGATTAGATTCAGGTCATGCATTTGTGACAGGAATACTGTCATTCCCATCAACGTGCATTCCTTTTTCTCCACCTCCTCATCAACACTCACTTGTTGTTTCTCGTGTTTTTTATTTTAGCCATTCTGACAGATGTGAGGTGATATGTCTTTGTAGTTTTGATTTGCATTTCCCTGATGATGAGTGATGTTGAGCATTTTTCATGTGTCTGTTGGCCATCTGGATGTCTTCTTTGGAAAAATGTCTGTTCACATCTCATTTTTTTAATTGGATTATTTGTTTTTTGGGTGTTGAGTTTTATGAGTTCTTTATATATTTTGGATACTGACCCTTTATTGGATATGTCATTTGCAAATATCTTCTCTCATTCAGTAGGTTGCCTTTTAGTTTTTTTTTTCTTTAGAGAGAATCTTTTTTTTCCCAAAGATTTTATTTATTTATTTGACAGAGAGAGAGACAGCCAGTGAGAGAGGGAACACAGGCAGGGGGAGTGGGAGAGGAAGAAGCAGGCTCCCAGCAGAGGAGCCTGATGTGGGGCTCGATCCCAGGACTCTGGGACCACGCCCTGAGCTGAAGGCAGACGCTCAATGACTGAGCCACCCAGGCACCCCTGTCTTTTAGTTTTGTTGATTGTGTCCTTCATTGTGCAGAAGCTTTTTATTTTGATGAAGTCATGATAGTTTATTTTTGCTTTTGTTTCCTTTGCCTCATGAGATGTTATCTAGAAAAATGTTGCTACCGCCGGTGTCAGAGACATTATGTCCTATGCTTTCTTTCTAGGATTTTTATGCTTTCAGGTATGACATATAAGTCTTTAATCTATTTTTGAGTTTATTTTTGTGTATGGTGAAAGAAAGTGGTCCAGTTTTCATTCTTTTGCATGTAGTTGACTAGTTTTCCCAACACCATTTGTTAAAGAGACATTCTTTTTCCCCATTGGATATTCTTTCCTGTTTTGTTGAAGATTAATTGACCATATAGTTGTGGGTTCATTTCTGGGTTTTCTGTTCTGTTCTGTTGACTTATGTGTCTACTTTTGTACAGTATCATACTGTTCCAGTTACTACAGCTTGCTTTGTAATATAACTTGAAGTCTGGAAATGTGATGCCTCCAGCTTTGCTTTTCTTATTCAAGGTTGCTTTGGCTATTCTGGGTCTTTTGTGGTTCCATATAAATTTTGTGATTTTTTTTGTTCTAGTTCTGTGAAAAATGCTGGTGGTGTTTTGGTAGGGTTTAGATTAAATGTGTAGATTGCTTTGGGTAGTATAGACATTTTAACAGTGTTTTTTCTTCTAATCCATGAGCATAGGATGTCTTTCCATTTCTTTGTGTCCTCTTTAATTTCTTTCATCAGTGTTTTATAGTTTTCAGAGTACAGATCTTTATGCCTTTGGTTAGGTTTATTCCTAGGTGTCTTATTTTTGGAGCAATTGTAAATGGGATTGTGTTCTTTCTGCTGCTTCATTGTTAGTGATAGAAACGCAACAGATCTCTGCACATTGATTTTGTATCCTTTGACTTTACTGAATTCATTCATCAGTTCTAGTAGTTTTTGGTGGAGTCTTTAGGGTTTTTTTATACATAGTAATATGTCATTTGCCAATAGTGAAAGTTTTATTTCTGAAAATAACTTAAAAAAAACTTTCCTTCTTATGCTTTTGAGAAATTACAGAAAAGTATAAAGTTTTGAAATTACTGGTTATCTCACCTCTCAGAAATGAAACCTTTGAAATTTTCCAGAAATTTTTCTATACATACACATATACAAAACATTTTTTCAGTATTTATTTTATCAGAATTGGGTCATACAGGCTTTTAAAAAGATTTCTTCTTTTTATTGAAGTATATAAGGCATATATACATTAAAGTACCCTAATCTTAAATATACAGTTTAATGAGTTTTTACCCTAATCTTAAATATACAGTTTAATGAGTTTTTACATATGTATTCCTTCATTAAATGCAAATGAAGATAGAGAACATTTTTAGCTCCCTGGAAGGTTCACTGAGTTCTACCCACATTGTTGCATGTATAGGTAGTTTGTTTTATTTTTTTGCTGTGAGTTGTTCCATTCTAGAATATGCCACAGTTCAGTTATCAGTTCGCCTGTTGAAGTACATTAAGATTGGTTCTGTTTTTTACTCTTATGAATAAAGCTGCTGTTAATGTTCCTGTATGTTTTATTTATGGACACATGCACTCATTTCTCTTGTGTATATATGTAGAAGTGGGATTACAGCGTCACAAGAAAAAGGTATATTTAACTATACCAAGTAACATTACACAGTTTTCCAAGTAGTTGTGTCAGAATACATTCCTACCAGCAATGTATGAGTGTCCTAGTTATTTTACATCCTTATCAACACTTAGCATTACCTGTATTTTAAATTTTAGCCATTCTGGTGGATGCAATGTAGTATATATTGTGGTTTTAACTTGCATTTCTCTGATAGTAACAATGTTGTGCATCTTTTCAGGTAATTCTTAGAGACTCAAATATCTTCTTTTGTGAAGTGTCTCATCAAGGTTTTTTGGGGGTGGTTGTTTGTCTTTTTCTTTAGTCTGATTTAATCTCAAACATTTCTTCAGCCTTTCTTTGTTTTTCTTGACAGTTTTGAAAAGCATGGGCCAGTTTTTTGTAGACTATCCCTCAGTTTGTATTTGTTTGAAGTTGTCTCATGATTTGTTTCAAATCATGGATTTTTGGCAGGAATACCATGTAAGTGACATACTGTTCTGCTCAGGGCATCACATTAGGAGGCATGCCAGTTTGTCCCAATATTGGTGATACTAACTTTTATTACTTGGTTCAAGTAGGGCCTGCCAGGCTTCTCCATTATAAGTTGCCATTTTTCCTTAATAATTTATGAGTTATTTGCAGGGAGCTGTTTGACACTATGTAAATATCCTTTTCATCATCAAAACTTTGACCCACTAGTGTAAGTATCTATTAATGATATTCTAATTTCATCATGCCTCTTTATATTTATTAGTTGGCTCTTCTCCTTTATTTATTTATTTTGAGTATGGACTCATAGGGCCTTATATTATTTAATAGGTTGTGATATAATACTATCATTTATTTGATAGTTAAAGTACCCCAGATTTGTCTAATAGGCACGGTATTCAATGGCCTGAAAGCCCTCTGGGATCTGGACTCCCCTGTCCAACTCTGACTTCATGTAGATTTTCTTTGACTTCTGTTGTCCTTTTGCATGATGATTAAATCCTTCCACAGGTCTACAGTTTAAGGACAAGGAGATGTACACTGTATATTAGTAGACATTTATCTGCTATAGTTCTATACTAAGGTGTGGTTTGCTTTTACCCCCATAATGTGTTCTCTAAAGCTTGTAATAGTCAAATATATTAAGACTGCCATCTTCAACATGCATGGCTACCAAAATTTTTCCTTTCTGCATCCTTGCTGATTTGGCTTTACTTGTAGGGCCTCTACCTCCCAGAATGCCAAATGACTCAGTTAGTCCTCTCCTTTTTATCTCCAATACGCATTCTCACTCCTTCCATTAAAACCCAAAAAAACAGGGTTAGGTGCTCTCTCCAAATAGCTGTAGAAAGCTTGGAGGGCTGGGACACCTGGGTGGCTCAGTTGGTTAAGCATCTTCCTTTGGCTCAGGTCATGATCCTGGGGTCCTGGGACTGAGTCCCGCATCAGGCTCCTTGCTCAGCAGGGAGCCTGCTTCTCCCTCTGCCTGCCCCTCCCACTGCTTGCTCAGTCTCTCTCTCTTTCCCTCTGACAAATAAATAAAATCTTAAAAAAAAAAAAGAAACCTTGGAGGGCTGCAAGAAGAGCAGTGTCTGATCAATTTCATGATTGGTACAGACCCTTGATAACTCAACTGGGGACAGATAATAGGGGGAAGGTATGAGGTATAAGTTGACTTTCAGTTAGTTCCCTTTCATGAGGTACTCCCTAGGGAGGCTCTGGAGTAAAGCCCAGGTAATTTTTTTTTCTTTTATCTAGTTCTACCTGCCTTATAGTTAATGAATCTTCCTCCTAGTTTCTGTCACTTGTGTCTGTCAGTCTTTGTGTGCTGATATGTTTTCATCTTTTTATCCTTGCCTGTTTAATAGCTTGGGTGTCATTATGTGAGTTTATCCATGGAACTGTGCTATGGAAAAGTTATTTCTTAGCATAAATTTCATTATTCAGAATCTTGGCTTGGCCAGGAATTGGGCTTAGATAAGCAATGACTTTATAGATGAAGGGTTCTTTATAAAAATATGTAAGTGGACATACACAGTGATAATTTATTTAAATTAAATAAAAATTTCACTGTTAAACAGGTATATACATCATACATTAGTCTTGAGCAGTTTGTATCTTTAGTTAGACCTGAGTTTGAACAATGTCTCTTTGAATTATTTACTCTATGATTTGAGGAAAGTTATTTATTTTAGCTCTGATTCTTTTCATTTGTCAAATGACATTTTAAAATGCCTGTCTTGCATTTGCAACTTACTTTCAAATGTAAAAAGTAAAATGGATTGATGGATATACGTATGTGATATGCAATTATAGTAAAGTGGTGTAGACTGTGAGTGGTGGATATATAGGTTTTCACTGAACAAATATTCAACTTTTCTGTATGTTGGAAAATTTTTATCATGTCAGGAAAAATGCCTATCTTGCAAGCTCATTAGGATTAGATGAGATACATGTAAGAAGTGCCTGGCATGTAGTAAGTGCTTAATAAATAGTGGTTGTTAAAAAAAAATCACAGGAGAGACATGGTTTGTAGGATTGAGAGTACAATAAGGCAGTTTATGGAATGTTTAAATGTTTCTTTTCTTGTTTTTTGTTTCCCTTTTCTTTTATCCCTCCTCTTCTCCTTTCCTTGAGATTAAAACTGTATCCAGGGCTGAGAATCACTGGTGGGAGGAGGGCAAGTAATGATGAAGTAAGTAAAGGAGAAAGAGGGTTAGCAACCAACGAAAACTAACAAAAAAGCCTCTGTGGTGTGCACAAGGGGTCTTTGGTCCTCAGTACTCTTTGGAATCATTTGTCTATTCATTAATTTCCATTTACTGACTCAATTTTTGCTTCCATCACTTATAGCTTTGGCTTGCTCATTTGTAAAATGAGTATAGCAATACCTACTGCTCAGAGTTGTCATAAAGGTGGAATTTAGTTAAATAATGTATATGACGTGCTTAGCAGTTAAGAAATGCTTAATAGTGATTGGTTTGTTGCTATAATAAAAATAAAAATAATAACATGAGACTATCATAATAGTGAAAAACTATTATTGAGCATCTATTCCTATTTCAGGTATTGGTTAGGAGCTGGAAATATTGTGATAAATTTTACAGATGTGGTCCTTGAATAGTTCACAGCATCATGGGTGAGAAAGATCTAGAAACAAGTATAAGAGAGTGTTTTAAATATCAAAATGGAGAGGAGGGGATGGTATGGCCCATGGAATACAACCCTAGTTTTGCTTCTCATTTTGGCCTTGTCCTCATTCTGCATGTGTCCAGAGGTACTTCAATATTATTGAACTTTGCTAGCAAGTTATCAAGGTCTCAGACATCCAGATTATCAAGGTCTCATTAAGAAAGGGGATTGGTGCCTGTCTTCCTTTGGATTTTAAAGTGGGGGGTAGTTGAGAAACAAGCACAAAGTATCATTTCCTGCCTTCCCTTTCCCCCTCCAACCTAGTCAACCCATACTGAGGTTTCTTCCTGGACAGATTAGATTAGCTTCTAATTGTAGGTTAGATAATTAGCTTTTTAACATGATCACTGTTTAAACACTGAAAGCAAATATTTTGGCAATGAGATTTCTTTTTTTCTTACACACAAGATTCAGCAAAATGTATCCAGCTTAACAAATGGTTGTATTAAAGAAATTTTAAAAGAATTATATTGATTCCCAGCAAGATGGAATAGTGACATGGTGTCTTGATGCATAAATCTGGAGGCAAAGCCTATGGATTAAGTAAGGAGAAACAAGACTTACTATGACAATAGTCTGGAATGATATTTTATAACAACTTGTAATTATTAACAGGATTATTAATGCTACTTTGTGTCCTTAGAATCATGGTTAGTAATTGGTTCATCTGTCTTTTTTATATGATAGCTTCTAATCAAGTTCTCTCATAATATTTTGAGGAGTTTCAAAACTAGTATTTACAAATAAATGCTGGGCTATTTTTGTAGATGTCTTTCAAATTTAATGAATTTCTGCCTTTTACTTTTATTTAAAATGACTATAGTGTTGTGTATTGAAATAATGGGGACCTGCCCTGTGATTACCAGATTTGAGGGTTGATAAATCTGTACAAGGCTGAATTTATTGTTTTCTTAATTACTAAAGCAAGATGAATATAGATAAGCTTATTTAACATCTTGTATATTCTTTCAGACCATTTTATATGCTTATACATACATGTGATTTTAATGTAACCATAGTGTACGTATTCTTTTATAATCTTTTTTCACTTATAGTGTTATCTTATATGTTTTAATACATTTTTAAGGGGCTACATAGTATCCTTTACTATGGATATACCATTATTTATTTAATGGAACAAGTAAAGGAAACAAGTGTCTAATTTTTTGTGCTTTGTGATTATAGTCTATGTTGTGAGGAACATTCTTATAGCTAAATCTTTGTATATACTCTTAATTATTTCATTTGTATACACTCTTAATTATATCCTTGGGTAAATTTCTAGAAATGTCAATGCTAGATGTTTTTAAGACTTGGTGTGTTGATGTCAAGTTACCCTTCAGAAAGGTGTAACCAGTTTACAATCCCACCATTGGTTTATGAAAATACCTATTTTCCTATACACTTAGTATTTGATATCCTTTCAGAGTTTTAAATTAGAAAATGTATGTAGTAACATTGTAAAAAGTAGGAAAATGGGGGAAATCACCTAGAATGCTATTTCCTTAACATGGCAGTGATTATAATATTTGTTATAGTATTCCAGGCTTTTAACACATGCGCAAGTGGTTGCACTTATATGTACAGTTTTATTTTCTACTTTTTTCATTCTTTGGTAAGTAATTTTCCCTGCCTTTACTTGGCCTTCACAATTCCAGTATTCAACGGCCACATGATAGTGCAATAAATATTCATATTTACCTAACTCATCTCCTATTCCTGAACAACTAACTTGCTGCCAGTTTTTATTATATATAATACCACAATCAAAACACAGAGATATCTACCATTTATTAAATATTTACCATAAAACAAACTTTATGTTATGTACTTTATTTCCCTTTGTATTATTTCCATAGGCTTTATGTCTGGGAATGGTAATATTGAATCATGAACATTTTTATGGCAGAGCCTTTCTTCTTATGTCACTGTTTTCTTTCTTATTTCTTTCTATCTTAAAATATTTATTAGAAGCCTAAAATGTGCCAGACACTGTGGTAAGAAGCACTGAGAATACAAAGATAAATCAGAGTCCTTGGAATCAGACATTAAACATATAAAGAGGGACATGATAAAAGGCATTCCCAAATGTTGGTGCATTGATTTCTTGGTTGGTGATTCTTTCCGTCCATCCTCCATCCATTCACCCATCCATCCCTCCATTTATGCCCACATGATTTTCCCTCAGGAACATGAAAGAACTAGTTGTAGACATGATGCCTGTTGACTCCTAAATATTTCAGTATAAGAATGAAGATTTTTTTAAACCACAATACAATGACAAGGAATTTAATATGAATATCATACTATTGTTTAATCTGTTGTGCACATTAAAATTTCACCAATTGCCCCAATAATGTCCTTTATGGCAATTTTCCTTCCTTGATCCAGGGTCTAATTGAAGATCATGCATTGCCTTTAGTTGTGTTGTCTCTTTTGTCTCCTTTAATCAGCCATTCTTTGTCTTTCATAACATTGTTATTTTTTGAAGAATAAAGCTTGGTTATTTTGGGTTTTTTTTTAAAGATTTTATTTATTTATTAGAGAGAGAGAGAAAATGAGCAGGGGGAGGGCAGAGGGAGAAACAGACTCCCTGCAGAGCAGGAAGCCATGTACAGGACTCCATCCCAGGACCCTGGGATCATGACCTGAGCCAAAGGCAGACGCTTAACCAACTGAGCTACCCCAAGGTTGGTTATTTTGTAGACTGTCCTTCAGTTTGGAACACCTTGGTGGCTCAGTTGGTTTCGTCTCCAGCTCTTGATCTCAGCTCAGGTCTTGATCTCAGGGTTGTGAGTTCAAGCCCCACGTTAGGGTCCACACTGGACATGGAGCCCTACTTAAAAAAAATGAAGAAAAAAAAAGAATGTCCTTCAGTTTGAGTTTGTTTGACATTTCCTTTTGCTTGATTCAGATCATGCATTTTTGTCAGGAATACCATGTAAGTGATGAGGTGTTCTTTGCACATTGTATCATATTAGGAGGCATGTGATGTCAGTTTTTCCTGCTATTGCTGAGGTTAAATTTAATCCTTCGCTTAAGGTGGAGGCTGCTGTATATAGTTTTCTCCCATAAAGTGACCTTTTTTTTCTTTTGTAATTAGTAAGTAATCTGTGGGGAGATATTTTGAAACTATGTAAATTTTGTCCACTAGTTTTATCATCTGATGATTTTCTGTTTTTGTCATTCCTTATATTTATTAGTTGGCTTTGTGCTGTAAAAGCTTTGTATCAGTATGAACTCATGTATTCTTATTTAATGGGTTATATTCAATTACTATCATTATTTATCTTGATGCCCAAATTGTCCCATATTTGGGCAGTAGGAACCCCCTTAAGCTGGCTCCTGTATATTTTTATGTGTTCCCATCATTCTTTGAGCAGTTCTTTACCTTTTGGCATAACAAGATGATCCAGCCTCATCTTGTACTTTCTTTGTCCCAGTGTTGGAATCAGTTGTTTCTCCAGGAAACTTTCATCCCTTATAGTTTAGAAAACAAGATGTGAACTAAGATATATCTAGATATATCTAGATATATCTAGATATACTTAATATATATATATATATATCTATATATATAGATATATATATTAAGTAGTACCCAAAGTGGTTTTGCTGGTTTGTCTGGACTCTATTGTAATAGAGGCTTCTTGTGTATAGGAGTTCTGTCCATAGAATGGACAGGACTGAGGAGGAGTTGATATAGTCCAGGAAGATGAAGAAACGTAAGTAGAGTCACAGTATATGGAAGAGCCCAACTCATTCAGAGGAGCTGCAGTTCAGTGTGGCTTCAAGTAGAGGATTCTGAAAATGAGGCAGGGACCAGTTCATCAAGGACTTTGCCATCCAAAGGAATTTAACCTTAGAGATGAGGAACCATCATAAAGGGTTTAAACTGGGTAGGGAAGAGATCAATTTTGGTAGATTTGCATTTTAAGGACACGGTGCTGTCACCAGTGGCAGTATGTAGGGTAGATTAGATAAGTGTTTAAAATTGTTTTCCAACATGGTTGGCATTTTCCTTCTTAGAGGGCCAGTATTGCAGCTGCTGATACTAATGCCTCAAAGGGATAGTTGTCAGTAATTTAGTTTAAAGAGAGCAAGAAAGAGCCAGAGCACACAAGTTAAAGCTTGAATCATTTATTTGTTTGTGAAATGGTGGCAACTCTCCCTTTTAGTACTGGTTTTACAGTCAGACTGGAAGCTGAAAAATAACACAAAAGTATAGAAAAATATCGATGAATATGAATACTGCTACATTTTATTTTTCTTTATCTCTGGTAGTAACATCAAACATTCAATAACGTAGACATTCTACCTAGTTTATGAGGTAACCAAAATATGAAATGTATCAACCATGTTTTTGGAAATAAAAGCAGATTGCATTTTTAGCTTGAAGTTTGTTGTTATAACAAGTTTTATTTCTGTACTATTTACAGCCTGTATCCCAGGCAGTTGGAATTGAACAAGCAACTCTTCTAAAACCGGATTTAGTTAGAAGGTGAGTATCTTCAAATTCATACCATGAAAACAGTGGGAGTATTTTGAAGTATTTGCACTTAATAGGTGCTTAGTGAATCTTGATTAGAGAAGCATCTTCATTCTTGTATTTGTATGTATGTTCAATAAAATAGTAGGCATTATTTTTACTTTTTTATGTTAATAATGATCATATGGAATGTTAAATTATTGACCGTTTTCTTGTTCTCATTATTATAATACTCTATTCTTAAGAAAAGCTTATAAGTGTTAAAAAAGGAAAGAAGGAATAGTGTAATTTAGAGTAAAAGTCCTGCTGATCTAAAGAAATAAAGTATAACCAGGTATAAAATTGTGTTATTATTTGGTAGTTGGAAATTAATATTTTTCTCTGTGTTCAGATTGGATAATTTTTATTGTTCTCTCTTCAAGTTCACTGATTCTTTCCTTTGTCCTATTCATTCTGCTATTGTGCCCATTCGATGAGTTTGTTTCTACAATTGTACTTTTTTTCCAGTTTTATTGAGAAACAGTGGGCGTACATCACTGTATAAGTTTAAGGCATTCACCATGATGGTTTAATTTACATATACACTGTGAAATAATTACCACAATAGGTTCGACTAACATCCATCTTCTCATATAAATATAATAAAAAGAAAAGAAAAAAAAGAAGGAAAAAAAATCTCTCCTTGTGGTGAGAACTCACAGGATTTCCTTTCTTAACAACTTTCCTATATCTCACATAGCAGTGTTAACTATAGGAGTCGTATTGTATATTACGTCCCTAGTACTTATTTATCTTATAACTGGAAGTTTGTACCTTTTGACCACCATCTTCCAGTTTTCCCTCCTCCCACCCTCTACCTCTAGTAACCACAAATCTGATCTCTTTTTCTGTGAATTTGTGTGGGTTTTTTGTTTTTGTTTTTGTTTTTTTAGATTCCACAATGGAGATTATACAGTATTTGTCTTTCTGTCTGACTTATTTCACTTAGCATAATGCCTTCAAAGTCCATTGATGATGTTGCAAATGGTAGGATTTCCCCTCCCTTCTTATGGCTGAATAATATTCGTGTGTGTGTGTGTGTGTGTGTGTGTGCATGTACATGTGCACACACCACAATTTCTTTATCCATTCATCCATCGATAGACAGGTTGTTTCCATGTTCCATGTCTTGGCTATTGTAAAGAATGTGGCTATGAACACAGGAGTGCAGGTATCTTTTTGAGTTAGTGTTTTTGTTTTTTAGGGATACATTCCCAGAAGTCAAATTGCTGAATCATATGGTAGTTCTATTTCTAATTTTTTGATGATCCTTTATACTGTTTTCCAGAGTGGCTGCACCAATTTACAGTCCCATAAATGCACAATAGTTCTCTTTTCTCCACATCTTTGCCAGCATTTGTTATCTTGTCTTTTTTATAATGGTCATTCTAATAGATGTGAGGCAATATTTCTAGAGCTCAGTTTGCCCATACCCATTTCTTGAGACAGAGGTGCCTGGGTGGCTCAGTTGGTTAAGTGTCTACCTTTGGCTCAGGTCATGATCTCAGGGTCCTGGGATCAAGCCCTGTGTTGGGTTCCCTGCTCATGGAGGAGTCTGCTTCTCCTCCCTCTGCCCCTCCCCCTGGCTTGTGAGCGTGCTCTCTCTCTCTCTCTGTCATGCTCTCTCACTCTCGTACTCTCTTGCTCTCTTTCAAATAAATAAACAAAATCTTAAAAAAAAAAATCTTAAGACAAAATGGAAACACAACATACCAGAACTTGTGGAATGCAGCAAAAGCACTTCTAGAAGGGAAGTTCATAGCAATAAATGTCTACATTAAGGAGCAGGAAAGATCCCAAGTAAGCAACTTAACTCTGCGCATTAAGGAATTAGAAAAAGAACAAACTGAGCCCAAAGTTAGCAGAAGAAATAATGATTAGAGTAGAAAGAAATAGAGAACAGAAAAACAATAGAACAGATTAACCAATCTAAGAGTTGGTTCTTTGAACAGATAAACAAAATTGACAAACCCTTAGCTAGACTAAGCAAGAACAAAAGTGTAAGGACCCAAATCAACAAAATTATAAATGAAAAGGGAGGGATTACAACTGATAACACAGATATTCAAAGAATCATAAGAGGCTATGATGAACAACTAAATGCCAACAAGCTGTACAACCTAGAAGTGGATAAATGCTTAGAAACATACAATTTACCAAGACTGAATCAGGAAGAAATAGAAAATCCGAATAGATCAATTACTATTAAGGAGATTGAATCAGTAATCAAAACTTTCCCAACAAAATTAAAGCCTAGGACCAGATGGCTTCACTGGTGATTCTTACCAAATACTTAAGGAAGAATTAACATTAATCCTTCTCAAACTCATAGAAGTGAAGAGGAGGGAACCTTGCCAAACTCATTTTACCAGGCTGGTATCATCCTGATACCAAAACCAGAAAAGGATACTACTAGAAAAGAAAATGCAAGAAAAGCTCAATAATATACTAGCAAACTGAATTCAACAGCACATTAAAAGGATCATACACTATAATCAAGTAGGATTTATCCCTGGGATGCAAGGATGGTTCAACATATACAAATCAATCAATGATTTGATTAAAAGAATGAATCATATGATCATATTAACAGAATGAAATAAAAGAATCATATGATCATCTCAGTAGATGCAGAAAGTGCATTTGACATAATTAAACATTCATGGTAAAAACTCTTAAGAAATTAGACATAGAAGGAACATATCTCAATATAATAAAGGCCATGTATGATAAATCCACATCTAGCATCTTAATGGTGAAAGGTTGAAAGCTTTTTTTCTAATATCAGGAACAAGACAAGGGTACCCACTCTCACCACTCTTATTCAACATAATATTAAAAATCCTAGGTAGAGCAATCAGGCAAGAAAAGAGATAAAAGGTATCAATATCATTTACAATAGTATCCAAAACAACAAAATACTTAAGGAATAAATTTAACCAAAGAAGGGAAAGATTTCTACTCTGAAAACCATAAGACATGGGTGAAAGAAATGAAGGAAAACAAATAAATGAGTAGGTATTCTGTGTTCGTGGCTTAGAAGCATTCAATGTTAAAATGTCAGTACTACTGAAAGCCATCTATAGATTCAATGAAATCTCTATCAAGATTCCAGTGCCATTTATCACATAGGTAGAAGAAGCACTTCTAAATGTATATAGAACTACAAAAGACCCCAAATAGCCAAAGAAATCCTGAGCAAGAAAAACAAAACAGGAGACATCACACTTCCTGATTTCAAGCTATACCATGAAGTTATAGTCATCAAAGCAGTATCATACAGGCATAAAATCAGACAAATAGACCAGTGGAGCACAATCAAGAGCCCAGAAATAAACCCAAGCATATACAAGTCAACTAATATTTCACAAGGGAGCCAAGAATACTTAGTGGAGAAGAGACAGTCTTTTCAATAAATGGAGCTGGGGTAATTGGACATTTACATGTAGAAGAATGAAACTGGAGCCATATCTTACACCACTCACAAAAGTTAACTTGAAATGGATTAAGGAGACCTGAAACCATGAAACTCCTAGAAGAAACCACAGGAATAAAGCTCCTAGACATGGGTCTTGATAATAATTTCTTGGATATGACACCTAAAACACAAGGAACAGAATAAAAAATAAACAAGTGGGACCACGTCAAACTAAAAGACTTCTTTGCAACAAAAGAAACCATTAGCAAAGTGAAAAGAAAACCTATGGAATGGGAAAAATACTTGCAGACTATATATCTGTTAACAGTTTAATATCCAGAATATATAATGAACTCCTATAACTCAATAGCAAGAAAACAAATAACCCAATTAACAAATGGGCAAAGGACCCAAATAGACATTCCTCCAAACAAGATAGACAAAAGGTTAACAGGTATGTAAAAGATGTTCAATATCACTAGTCATTAGGGTAATGCACATAAAATGACAATGATATCTTACTAGTCAGAATATGCCCCCAACTTGGTTCTGTGGATGAGCAAAACTGCTCGTTGGGTTTACTACTTGGGCACTGCATGTATGAATTTGGTCTGCCATGATCTGTAGGCCTGTTGCAAGCCCTTCCTTCCCTCCTTCCTTGTCACACTCATATTCCCAGTGCTTGAGCCCTGTAGATTCTCCTGCGATTCCTGTGGTACGAGATAAAATAGGGGCTCCCACAAAGTAACCCACAATGCTGAGTGAGGGCTGGTTTTCCCCTCCAGGTTCTCTTTTCCCACTGGAGGTACTGGAGGCTCAGGTGCTGTGCTGGCCTGGGGTAGAGGCAGTGTGGCCAATGTATAGCCACTTCTCCTACCCTTCTTCTTTTTGTTAGAGGGGGGAGAAAAAGAGAGAGAGTGTGTGTGAGCATGAGCAGGAGGTAGGGGCAGAAGGAGAGGGAGAGAAAAATCTTAAGCAGGCTCCACGCCCAGCACAGAGCCCGACTTGGGGCTTGATCTCATGACCCTGAGATCATGACCTGAGCTGAAATCAAGAGTCGGACGCTTAACTGACTGAGCCACCCAGACGCCCCTTCTCTTACCTTTCTAATCCAGTCTGACTTGGTGTCTGTGGTGTAGAGGGGTGCTTCAGCCACACCCCCATGTTCTAGGATTCTTTCAGTGGTGTCTTGTTCTTGAATAGTTATTGTTCTTGTGAGCAAAGTCAGAAACAACCTCTGTTGCCATCTTGGTGATGTCACTTCCTGTGATTGTGCTTTATTTTTATAATTTCCATTATTTCTAAGATTTTCTGTTTTTGCATCTGCTTCAAGAGTATTTATAATTGGTTTTTTGAAGCATTTTGATGACGGCTGCTTTAAAATCCTTATCAGATAGGGATGCCTGGGTGGCTAGTTGGTTAAGCACCTGCCTTCAGCTCAAGTCATGATCACAGGGTCTTGGGATCGAGCCCTGCATCAGGCTCCTTGCTCAGTGGGGAGCCTTCTTTTCCCTCTGCCTGCTGCTCCCCCTGCTTGTGCTCTCTCTCTCTGACAAATAAATAAATCTTTTAAAAAATAAAATCCTTGTCAGATAAATCAAATATCTGATTCATCCAATGTTGGCATCTCTTGATTGTCTTTTTGCATTCAAATTGTGATTTTCTGTGGCTTTTGGTATGGCAAGGAATTTTCATTTGTCTTCTGGACATTTGGGATATTATTTTGGGAGACTCTGGATCATATTTAAATACTCTATTTTAGCAGGCAGTTACCCTAGTTAGATGCATACGTTCTGATCTACTTTTGTGGGCTGTGGTTCTAATGACAATTTAGTTTTCAGAGTCCTTGTAGTACTAATTCTGTCTGCTTGGTTCACCTGACACCACTGGGGTCCATTGCTGCTGCCCCAGGCCAGAACTCCAGGCCACATGCTACTGGTGGAGCTCCCTTCAACGTTACTAGGGGAGGAAAGGGCCCACGTGAACTACCTTCTGCTGAGTTGGAGGTCAGGAGACCACTGGACTTGTGCTGCCTTTGTGTTTGAGCTGAGAGTCAGGAGACACTGAGCCTGGACTATCTTGTCACTGGGTGGGTAATTGGAAGATGCCAAACTGCTTTGTTTTTCCTTGAGTCCTGGGAGTCCCTAGCCAGTCCACCTTCATATTGTCATTCTTCAGTATCCAGCTGTGATTGTCTACTCTATTATTTCCACATTATTTAGTTGGACTTAAGAGGTAGGAAGAAAAGAGAGAGAATTGAATTTTTGCCATTTTGTCCCAAACCCTGAACTGGTGTTTCAAGATTACTTTGAAATGTCAATGATGTAGTCCCACTGACTAGAATTATGTGCCTTTTATCTTTTGAAAGTGTTGTTACTGTTATTTCTTTGTATATTAAAAAACTAAGAGCAGCATTAATGTATCTTCTTCCACCACTTGTTTTTTTAAAGATTTATTTACTTATTAGAGAGAGAGAGTGAGTGGGGGGAGGAGCAGATGGAGGGAGAGAGAGAATCCTCAGGCAGACTTCCCACTGAAATTAGAGCCCTACGTGGGGCTTGAACCCAGGACCCTGAGATCATGACCTGAGTAAAACCAAGGGTCAGACACTTAACTGACGCAGCCACCCAAGTACCCCCTTCCACCACATGTATTTATACAAATTTTTTTCACAGAGACATAGGAAAAATTTTAGGAGTTATTTTTATATCTTCTTTCATATCTTTATACAGATATTCCAGGAGTAGTTTCTAGGAGAAAGGACTTTACCTAAAAATTAATTTAAAAGATGTGTTTGGTGCTAACATCTTATTTAATTTTTAAATGTGTTTATTGGAAATTTTATATTTATTGAAATATCTACAAACTTATTAAAGAAAAAAGCTGAAAAATGCCCTGACACAGATAAACTGAAGGTTTAGCTGCCCTTTCATAATCATATTGATGTGAACCTGTAAAACATAACTAGTTAAAATTAATCACATTGAACCATTTTAATATTATTCATTTTTATTTTTTAACCAGAATTGTAGTTTTATTATTTCCTTTATTGAGGTGTAACTGACATACAAACTTACATTAGCTTCAAATGTACGACATGATTTGATATTTGCATGTATCGCAAAATGATCACCACAATAAGTGTAGTGAACATCTATCACCATACATAGTTATAGAATTATTTTCTTGTGATGAGAACTTTTAAGATCTAATCTCTTAGCAACTTTGAAATATACAATATTATTAACTATAGTCACCATAATGTACATGATATCCCAGGAATTACTTATTTTATAACAGGAAGCTTTTATCTTTCCCATCACCCAATTGCTCAACCCATTTCCCACCTCTGGCAACCTGTGGCAATGATTAATTAATCATTAATCTGTTCTCTGTGTATAGGAGTCTGTTTTTTTCTTTTAAAGATTTTATTTATCTATTTGGCATAGAGAGAGACAGCCAGCGAGAGAGGAACACAAGCAGGGGGAGTGGGAGAGGAAGAAGCAGGCTCCCAGCAGAGCAGGGAGCCCAATGTGGGGCTTGATCCCAGGAGTCTGGGATCACACCCTGAGCCGAAGGCAGACGCCCAACGACTGAGCCACCCAGGCGCCCCGAGGAGTCTGTTTTTTTTTAATTCCATATATAAGTGAAATCATATGATATTTTTCTTTCTCTTTCCATCTTATTTCACTTAGCATGAGAAATATAAAGAGGAAAATAATATCCTGAGGGTCTGTTCATGCTATTGAAAATAGCAAGACTCCATTCTTTTTTGTGGCTGAATACTATTCCTTTGTGTGTGTGTGTTTACGTATGTGTATGTATAAACATGTATATACCACATTTCCCTTTTTCCTTTAAATATAAGTTTTTTTTATTTTTGATTTTTTTTAACATTCAGTGTTTTATTAGTTTCAGGTGTATAACATAGTTATTCAACAATTCCAGACAATTCCCAGTACTCACTATGAGAAGTGTACAGCTTAATCTGCATTACATTTTTAACTGATTCCCCCCACCCACCTTCGTCTGGTAACACTTTGTTCTCTATAATGATGAGTTTGTTTCTTCATTTGTCTGTCTCTCTCCTCTGTGTTTTTGTCCCTTTGCTCATTTGTTTTGTTTCTTAAATTCCACATATGAGTAAAGTTATGTTATTTGTCTTTCTTTTTCTTACTTCACTTAGCATTATACTTTATACCTCCATCCATGTCATTTCGAATGAAAAGATTCCATTCTTATTTATGGCTGAATAATATTCCATTGTATATATATATACACCAAATCTTTATCCATTCAATAATTGATGGACACTTGGGCTGCTTCCATAATTTGACTATTGTAAATAGTGCTGCTATAAACATAGGGGTGCATGTATCTTTTTGAATTAGTGTTTTTGCATTCCTTGGGTAAACCCCAGTAGTGCAATTGCTGGATCATAGGGTAGTTCTATTTTTAACTTTTTGAGGAACTGCCATACTATTTTCCCACCAACATTGCAAGAGGGTTCCCTTTCTCTGCACCCTTGCCAATATCTGTTGATTCTTGTGTTGTTGATTTTAGCCATTCCAACAGGTATGAAGTGATATTTTATTGTAGATTTGATTACATTTCTCTGATGATAAGTGATGGTGAATATCTTTTCATGTGTCTGCTGGCCATCGGATGTCTTCTTTGGAGAAATGTCTGTTCATTTCTTTATCCATTTTTAAATTGGATTGTTTTTTGGGTGTTGAGTTTTATAAGTTCTTTATATATTTTGGGTACTAAGTCTTTATCAAATATGTCATTTGCAAAAATCTTATCCCATTCAGTAGGTTACCTTTCAGTTTTATTATTTCCTTGGCTATAGAGAAGCTTTTTATTTTCATGTAGTCCCAGTAGTTTATTTTTGCTTTTGTTTCCCTTGCCTCAGGAGACATATCTAGAAAGAAGTTGCTGTGGCCAAGGTCAAAGAAGTTACTGCCTGTGTTCTCTTCTAGGCTTTTTATGATTTCAGGTCTCCCATTTAGTTCTTTCATCCGTTTTGAATTTATTGTTGTGTATGGTGTAAGAGACTGGATTAAGAAGATGTGGTCCATATATACAATGGAATATTACTAAGCCATCAAAAAGAATGATTTCTCAACATTTGCAGCAACATGGACGGGACTGGAGGAGATAATGCTAAGCGAAATAAGTCAAGCAGAGAAAGACAATTATCATATGGTTTCACTCATTTATGGAACATAAGAAGTAGGAAGATTGGTAGGAGAAGAAAGGGGGGTAAACAGAAGGGGGAATGAATCATGAGAGACTATGGACTCTGGGAAACAAACTGAGGGCTTCAGGGGGGTGGGTGGGGGAATGGGATAGGCCGGTGATGGGTATTAAGGAGGGCACGTATTGCATGGTGCACTGGGTGTTATACGCAAGTAATGAATCATGGAACTTTACATCAAAAACTAGGAATGTACTGTATTTTGACTAACATAATATAGTAAAAAATTATTATAAAAGAAATAAAAAAAAGTGGTCCAGTTTCATTGTTTTGTATGTTGTTGTCCAGTTTTGCCAACATCAGTTGTTGAATTTCTTTTTCCCACTGGATATTCTTTCCTGCTTTGTCAGAGATTAATTGGCCTATAATTGTGGGTTTATTTCTGAAATTCTGTTCTATTGATCTATGTGTTTATTTTTGTGCCAGTACTGTTTTGATCACTACAGCTTTGTAATATAATGTGAAGTCCAGAATTGTGATGCCTCCAGCTTTGCTTTTCTTTTTCAAGATTGCTTTGTCTATTCAGGGTCTTTCATGGTTTCATAGAAATTTTAGGATCATTTGTTCTAGTTCTTTGAAAAAAATTGTTGGTATTTTGATAGGGATTGCATTGAATTTGCAGAGTGCTTTTTGTAGTATAGGCATTTTAACAGTATTTGTTCTAATCTATCAGTATGGAATCTCTTTCCATTTCTTTGTGTCATCTTCAGTTTTTTCATCACTGTTTTATAGTTTTCAGAGTACAGAACTTTTACCTCTTTGGTTAGGTTTATTCCTATGTATCTTACTATTTTTGGTACAACTGTAAATGGGATTGGTTTCTTAATTTCTCTTTCTGCTGCTACATTATTGGTGTATAGAAATGCAACAGATATCTGAGGCGCCCGGGGGGCTGAGTTGGTTAGGTGTCTTAACTCTTGATTTCGCTCAGGTCATGATCTCATGGACCTGGTATCGAGCCCCACATTGAGCGTGCTTAAGATCTTCTCTCTCCCTCTCCCTCTGCCCCTCCCTTGACTTGTGCTGTCTCTCTCTCTCTCTCTCTCTCTCAAATAAATAAATCTTTAAAGAAGAAAGAAATGCAACAGATATCTGTATATTGATTTTGTATCCTGCAACTTTACTGAATTTCTTTATCAGTTCTAGCAGTTTTATGGTAGTCATTTGGGTTTTCTATATACAATATCATGTCATCTGCAGATAGTGAAAGTTTTACTTCTTCCTACCAATTTGGATAGCTTTTATTTTTTTGTTGTTGTCTGATTGCTGTGGCTTGACTTCCAGTACTATCTTGAATAAAAGTGGAAGAGTGGACATCCTTGACTTGCTGCTGACCTTAGGAGAACACTCTCAGTTTTTCCTCATTAAGTATGATGTTACCTGTGGGTTTTACATAGATGGCCTTTATTAGGTTGAGGTATGTTTCCTCTAAACCTATTTCATTGAGGGTTTTTATCGTAAATGGATGTTGTACTATGTCAAATGCTTTTTCTGCATCTATTGAAAGGATCATGTGGTTCTTATTCTTTCTCTTATTGATGTGATGTAATATGTTGATTGATCTGCAAATATTAAACCACCCTTACAATCCAGGAGTAAATCCCGCTTGATTGTGGTGAATGATTTTTTTAATATACTGTTAGATTCAATTTGCTAGTGTTTTGTTGAGGACTTTTGCATCTTTATTCATCAAGGATAAAGGATATTGCCCTGTGGTTCTGTTTTTTAGTGGTGTCTTTATCTGGTTTTGGTATCAGGATAATGCTGGCCTGAATGAATTTGGAAGTTTTCTTTCCTTTTCTATTTTTTGGAACAGTTTGAGAAGAACAAGTATTAACTCTTCCTTACATGTTTGGTAGAATTTGCCTGTGAAGCCATCTGGTCCTGGACTTTTGTTTGTTGGGAGTTTTTTGATTACTGACTCAAGTTCTTTGCTGGTTATCAGTTTTTCCAAATTTTCTATTTCTTCCTGTTTCAGTTTCAGGAGTTTATATGATTCTGTGAATTTATTAATTTCTTCTAGGTTGTCCAATTTGTTGCATATAGTTTTTCATAATATTTATTCTCCTATAGTTGTTCATATTTCTGTGATGTTGATTATTTCTCCTCTCTCATTTGTGAATTTGTTTATTTGGGTCCTTTCTCTTTTCCTTTTGCTAAGTCTGGCTAGAGGTTTATCAATTTTATTAATTTTTTCCAAAGAAACAGCTTCTGGTTTTGTTGATCTGTTCTTTTTTTTTTTTTTTAGTTTCTATATCATTTATTTCTGCTCTAATCTTTATTCTTTCCTTCCCTCTGCTGGCTCAATGTTTTGTTTGTTGTTTTCTCTAGCTTCTTTAGATGCAAGATCTGGTTGTTTATTTCAGAGTTTTCTTGCTTGTTGAGGTACGCCTGTATTGCTATAAACTTCCATGTTAGAACAGCTTTTGTGTGAAAACACAAAACCATTGTGTTTTCATTTTCATTTGTTTCTATGTACTTTTTTATTTCTTCTTTTATATCCTGGTGGAGCCATTCATTGACTAGTTGCGTGTTATTTAACCTGCATATATTTGTGGTCTTTCCAGATTTTTTCTTGTGGTTGACTTCTAGTTTCATAGCGTTATGGTCAGAAAAGATGTGATGTATGACTTCAGTCTTCTTGAATTTGTTGTAGCTTGTTTTGAGAGCTAATATGTGATCTATTCTGTAGGTTGTTCAGTGTGCACTTGAACGCGTATTCTGCCGTTTTGGGATGGAATGTTCTGAATATATGTGTTAAATCCATCTGTTCCAGTGTCATTCAAAGCCATTGTTCCCTTTTTGATGTTCTTTTTAAAAAAAATATTTTATTTATTTGAGAGATTGAGAAGTGAGAGAGAGCAAGCATGAGCAGTGGGGAGGGACAGAGGGAGAGGGAAAAGCAGACTCCCTACCGAGCAGGGAGCCCTACACAGGGCTATATCTCAGGGCCGTGAAACTATGACCTGAGCCAAAGGCAGACGCTTAACTGACTGAGCCACCCAGGTGCCCCGGTGTTCTGTTTAGATGATCAGCCCATTGCTGTAAGTTGGGTGTTAAAGTACCCAACTATTGTATGATTATTGATTATTTATATTGGTTATTAACTGTCTTTTTTGCTCATATGTTGGGTGTGTAGATATTTATAATTGTTGTATCTTCTGGTTGGAGATCCCCTTTATGATTATATATTGTTCTCCTTTTTCTCTTGTTAGTCTTTGTTTTAAAGTCTGTTTTCTCTGATGTAAGTATTGCTCCTCCATCTTTCTGTTGACATCCATTTTCATGATAGACATTTCTCCACTCCCTCATTTTCAATCTGTTTATGTCTTTAGGTCTAAAATGAGTCTCTTGTAGGCTGCATATAGATGGGTCTTATTTTTTTTTATCCATTCTGTGCCCCTATGACTTTTGATAGGAGCATTGAGTCCATTTACCTTCGAAGTAATTATTGAAAATGTATTGTCATTTTATTCTTTGTTTTGTGGTTGTTTCTGAAGATTTCCTCTGATCCTTTATTGTTTTTATCTCTTTCATCATTTGGTTATTTTCCTTATTGATATATTTGGATTTTTTCTCTTTGTTCTTTACATATTTATTAGTGGTTTTTGATATATGGTTACTATTAGGTTTGTGTATGACATCTGCATGTAGCAGTCTATATTAATTTGATGGTCGTTTAAGTTTGGACCCATTCTTTACTCTTCTCCTCCCCACATTTTAGGTATATTTTGTCATATTTCACATATTTGCATATTTTACATGTTTTCCATTTATTTTGTGAATACCTTGCCTGAATTTTTACAGAAATATTAATTTTTACTGCTTCAGTTTCCTACCTTTATACTTTCACTTTTGGTCTCTCCTTTCCACTCAAAGAGTCCCCTTTAATATTTTTTTACAGAGCTGGTTTAGTGGTCATGAACTCCTTTAGTTTTTATTTGTCCAGGTAACTCTTTGTCTCTCCTTCTTTTCTGAATGGTAGCCTTGGTGGATGGAGTATTCTTGGCTGCAGATTTTTCTCATTCAGCACTTTGAACCTGTCATGCCACTCCCCTCTGGCTTTTAAAGCTTCTGCTGAAAAATCCCCTGCTATCCTTTTGAGGTTTCTCTTTTATGTTACTATCTTCTTTTGCCTTGTCTTTAAAAATTTTTTAAGATTTTATTTATTTATTTATTTATTTGATAGAGGGAGGGAAAGAGAACAGAAGCAGGGGGCACTGCAGAGGGAGATGGAGAAGGGAGCCCGATGAGGGGCTCAATCCCAGGACCCCGGGATCATGACTTGAGCTGAAGGCAGACACTTAACCAACTGAACCACTCAGGTGCCCCTTAAATTTTTTTCTTCATCACTATTTTTTTTTTTTTGCCAATTTAATGAAAATATATCTTGGTATGGATCTCCTTTTGTTGATTTTGTTGGGTGTTCTCATGCCTCCTGGATCTGGGTATCTGTTACCTTCCCCAGATTAGGGAAGTTTTCAGCTATTACTTCTTCCAGTAAATTTTCTACCCCCTTTCCTCTCTCTTCTTCTAGGACTCCTATAATATGAATGTTATTACATTTGGTGGAGTCACTGTGTTCCCTAAGTCTATTTTCATTTCTCATAATTCTTTTTTCTCTCTTGTTCAACTTGATGCCTTTACATATTCTGTCTTCTAGGTCACTAATTTGTTCCTCTACTTCTTCCATCCTGCTCTTCATCCCATCAGGTGTGCTTCTCATTTCATATATTGAGCCCTTTATCACTGCTATGTTATTCCTTATCTCTGTGTTAAGGGTCTCACTGATGTCCTCCATTCTTTTCTCAAGTCCAATGAGTATGTTTGTGATCATTACTTTAAACTCTCCATCAGGCATGTTATGTATTTCTGTTTTGCTTAGATTTCTGGCCGTGGCCTTGTCCTGTTCTTTCATTTGGGATAAATTTCTCTGTCTTCTCATTTTACCTATATTTCTGTGCCTGTTTTGTTTCTCTGTTTTAGGAAAGTCAGCTGCATCTTCTATTCTTGAGGGTAATGGCCTTATGATGAAGAGGTCCCGTAGTGCCTTCCCCAGGAGTGTCCCTTATTCCCCAGGGCCTGGTGCTTACAGGAGTGTCTCCAGTGTGTGCTGTGTATGCTCTTATTTTGTCCTAGCCACTTTATCTTTCAGGCCAGTTGTTTGCAGAGGCTCTGTTTGTGTGTTGTGGGCAGTATTTGCTCCTTTGCCTGAATGTGGCATGTTTTAACTAGGTGTGCCCTGGTCCGTTTGTGAAATGAGACCTGTTCTCACCACCGCTATAACTAAGGCTCTGCAAAACTCCTGAGTAAGGAAGCATTGTGTGAGCAGGGTTTTGGGCCAGTCTTCTGGGGGGGAGGGGCCCACCAAGGTGGGATAGTGGCAATGGAGACTGGAAACAGAAGTTCCATTAGCATGTGGGAGAGGCAGGGCTTGGTGTAAGCATGTCAGGTCGGGATTGTCAACATTGTGCTGGTTCCTGTGGTGGCCTTGTGCTTATACTTAGGGTCAGGGGGAGGAATTGGCTCCGCCTAGTTCTTTTCTTCCCGGAGGTTTCTCTCCCTGAACACTGCCTCTCTGGGATATGGTCTGAAATGAGCAAATAACCTCCCCACTGTGTACCCCAGGTGCTCTTCATATCACTGTTGCCACACTGTATACTCACAGGTTGTTTGTCTGCCTGTTCTGCAAAAGTAGCACAATGTCCTCTGGGCTGTATCCCAGTCAAGCCCAGTGACCTTAAAACTCCAGACTTTATGCCCCACTGGTTGCTGAAGTCTGAAATTTGGCCCCTCTTGCTTTCCAAACCAGTTGGTATGGGGATTTGTTTTCCCATGCACTCCCCTGTGTGTTAGTCTGTCTAACCATTTTCTGTGACCACTGCTTCCTTCCCACCCCAGTGGCCACAATCTGATTCTCTCCCCAAACACGTCTCCACACTTTTACCTTCTTCAGTGTGGCCTCTTCCCTACCTTTAGTTGTGTAGTTGTTCTTCCAGTCTTCGGGTCAATATCTGATGTATTTTGGATGATTTGGTAGTTATCTGGTTGTATTTATGGGACAGGTGAGCGTAGGGTCCTCCTACTCTGCCACCATTTTCCAACAAACCACTACCACATTTTTTTAAATCGTATTTTCATTTTTTATTCTTTCTCCTACCCTGTTCCTGTCTCTCCTACTCGGTCTGTTTATGCCCTTTTGAGTTCAACACATAAACAGGTATATTTTGAGTGAAAATTGTTTGTTAGAAGTTTTATTTGAACACATTAATAATATACCCAAAAACAAACAAGATAAAATTGATCAAGAGCATCCTCTGATTAAAGGTTCCACAGAGGTCCATCAATGACAGTGTTTTTCTTTCAGTCCCACTACTGTCAGGTGATTGCCAGATAAATACATATTACCTCAGTTTTTCATAACTTTGAAAAACATCTTTATTGAGATATAATTCACATACCATTAAGTTAACCAGTTTAAAGTGTACAGTTTGCTTTTTGTATATTCTCTGACATTATATTTCTAATTTATTTTCTTTAAACTCATTCCGTCTTATTTTATAATTGGAATTTTTCTAGAATTTTACCATCATAATGGAATTATTCTAGACATCATAGAATTTCAGATGTTAATTCTAATTTGGGTTAAATACTGGGCTTTGAGAATCATGGAATAATGTTTTCTCTGAGAAATTGAATAGGACTTGCTTTTGCTTTTTTTCCTAATAACTAGTTTGAATCCTGATATGGCAGCTGTGAAGGAAAACATCAATACCCCTGATAACCCATGTGGAAATGGCAAACAAGATCGGATCAAACAAAGAAGAGCTTCCTGTCCTCGACCAGAGAAGGGGACTAAATTCCAACTTACTGTCCTTCAGGTCAGTGTGTAAATATTATTGGTTAAGTGTGTAGAGGTCTGTGTTGACAGGTTGGGGCCATGTTGCTTCAGACATGAGTGTAGAGCATTGTGAAATGGTAACGTCTCTTTCATTAAATTTTTTTTCTGTTAAAAATACGTACTAGGAAATATAGATCAAATATTAGGAAGAAAATAAAAATCACTTTTACCACCTGTCAGAGATAGTTCCTATTAATGTTTTAGTTTTCATCTTTTTTTCCTCTATGTATATGTAGTATTTTACATTATTAAGGTTGTAACAGTACTAGTAATAGTAGCAAATTTATTATATTCTTTTGTGGTAGACACCCCAAATGTTATGCATTTGTTTTATCATTTAATCCTTCAGTAACCCTGTCTGATAGATGTCAGTATACTCATCTTTACAAATGAAGATGCTGAAAATTAGAGAGGTAAAGTAATTTGCCTACGGTCATTGAATTAGCAAGTGATAGTCAGATCTGAATCCAGTTCAGACTTTAAAGCTGATATTTCTAACCAATGTGGTATACGTTTTGGATGGATGCTTAAACCTATACATATAATTTTGTATTCTTCCTTTTTCTTTTCCTGAACACACATACATGTACACACATACACACATATATGTTAATTTTATTAAGTTTTTTTTTTTTAAAGATTTTGTTTATTATTTGACAGAGATAGAGACAGCCAGCGAGAGAGGGAACACAAGCAGGGGGAGTGGGAGAGGAAGAAGCAGGCTCATAGCAGAGGAGCCTGATGTGGGGCTCGATCCCATAACGCCGGGATCACGCCCTGAGCCGAAGGCAGACGCTTAACCGCTGTGCCACCCAGGCGCCCCAATTTTATTAAGTTTTTAATTTTAATTCTGGTGTAGTTAACAGACAGTGTTATATTAGTTTCAGGTGTACAATATAGTTACTCAACAGTTGTGTACATTACTTAGTGCTCATCATGATAAGGGTAAGCTTTAATCCATATCATCTATTTCACCCATCCCCCATATACCTCCCCTGTGGTAAACATCAGTTTGTTCTCTATAGTCTGTTTCTTGGTTTCTCTCTCTCTCTCTTTTTTTTCAATTTTTCATTTGTTTTGTTTCTTAAATACCACATATGAGTAAAATCTTATGGTATTTGTCTTTCTCTCACTTATTGCACTTAGCATTACACTTTTGAGCACCATCCATTTTGTTGCAAATGACAAGATTTCATTCTTTTTTATGGCTGAATAATATTTCATTATACACACACACACACACACACACACACACACACACCCCACATCTTCTTTATACATTCATCAATTGATGGACACTTGAGTTGCTTCCATATCTTGGTTATTGTAAATAGTGCTGCTGTTAACATAGGGGTGTATATATCCCTTTGAATTAGTGTTTATGTATTCTTTATGTAAATACCCAGTAGTGTGATTACTGGATCATGGGGTAGTTCTATTTTGAACTTTTTGAGGAACCTCCATAGTGTTTTCCACAGTGGCTACACCAGTTTGCATTCCAAGCAATAGTGCATGAAGGTTCCTTTTTTTCCACATCCTCATCAACAACTGTTTTTTCTTGTGTTGTTGATTTTAGCCATTCCAACAAGCGTGAGGTGATAGCTCATTGTAGTTTTGATTTGCGTTTCTGTGATGATGAGCATCTTTTAATGTGTCTGTTGGCCATCTGAATGTCTTCTTTGGAGAAATGTCTGTTTGTGTCTTCTGACAACTTCGTAGTTGGATTACTTGTTTTTGTTGTGTTGAATTATATAAATTCTTAACATATTTTGTATATTAGCCCTTTATCAGATATGTAATTTGCAAATATCATCTCCCATTCCATAGGTTGCCTTTTAGTTTTGTTAATTGTTTCCTTTGCTGTATAGAAGCTTTTTATTTTGATGTAGTCCCAATAGATCGTTTTTGCTTTTGTTTCCGTCTTCAGGAGATATAACTAGAAAGAAGTTGCTGATGCTGATGTCAACAAGTTACTGTTTGTGTTCTCTTCTAGAATTTTTGCAGTTTTAGGTCTTACATTTAGATCTTTAATCCATTTTGAATTTGTTTTTGTGTATGGTGTCAGAAAGTGGTGGAATTACATTCTTTTGCATGTTGTTGTCCAATTTTTTCCAATGCCATTTGTTGAAGAGACTGTCCTTTTACCATTGGATATTGTTTCCTGCTTTGTTGAAAATTAATTGATCTAAACTTGTGGGTTTAATTCTAGATTTTCTTTTATCTTTCATTGATCTGTGTGTTTATTTTTGTGCCAGTACCATAGTGTTTTGATTAATATAGCTTAGTTGTATAACCTGATGTCCAGATTTGTGATGCCTCCAGTTTTGCTTTTCCTTTTATTTGTATTTTTTAAAGATTTATTTGTTTGTTTATTTTTTGAGAGAGAGAGAACACACATGAGTGTGAGTGGAGGGAGGGGCATAGGGGGAGGGAGAGAGACAGGAGGAGGAGGAGCAGACTGCCTGCTGAGCATGGAGCCCAGTGTGAGGTTCAGTCTCACAATGCCGAGATCATGACCTGAGCTGAAATCAAGAGTCCGACGCTTAACCAACTCAGCCACCCAGGCGCCCCTGCTTTTCCTTTCAAACATTGATTTTTGTGTATATGTTCATCAGGGATATTGACCTGTAGTTCTCTTTTCTAGTGGTGCCTTTATCTGGCTTTGGTATCAGGGTAATGCTGGCATCTTAGAGTAAATTTGCAAGTTTTCCTTTCTTCTCTATTTTTTGGAATAGTTTGAGGAGAATAGGCATTAACTCTTCTTTAAATGTTTTGTAGAATTCGCTTGTGAATCCATCTGGACCTGGACTTTTGTTTGTTGGGAGTTTTTTGATTACTGATTCGAGTTCTTTGCTAGTTATCTGTTCAAATTTTCTATTCCCTTGTTTCAGTTTTGGTAGTTTATATGTTTGTAGGAATTTATCCATTTCTTCTAGGTTGTCCAATTTCTGGCATGTAGTTTTTCATAATATTCTCTTATGATTGTTTGTTTCTTTTTTTTTAAAGATTTTATTTATTTATTCGACAGAGATAGAGACAGCCAGCGAGAGAGGGAACACAAGCAGGGGGAGTGGGAGAGGAAGAAGCAGGCTCATAGCGGAGGAGCCTGATGTGGGGCTCGATCCCATAACGCAAGGATCACGCCCTGAGCCGAAGGCAGACGCTCAACCGCTGTGCCACCCAGGCGCGCCCTCTTATGATTGTTTCTATGTGTGTTGTTGGTTGTTATTTCTCTTTGCTCATTTGTGATTTTATTTATTTGAGCCTTTTTTCTTTTTTTCCTGTTAAGTCCTGGTAGAGGTTTATCAATTTTATTGATTTTTTTTTTCATAGAGCCAGCCCTTGCTTTCACTGGTATATTCTATTGGGTGTTTTTTTTCAGTTTCTGTATCATTTATTTCTGCTCTAATCTTTATTCTTTCCTTCCTTCTGCTGGCTCAACGTTTTGTTTGTTGTTTTTCTCTAGCTCCTTTAGATGTAAGGTCAGGTCGTGTATTTGAGAGCTTCTTGCTTGGTGAGGTACACCTGTTGCTATAAACTTCCGTGTTAGAACAGCTTTTGCTGTATCCCAGAGGTTTTGGACCATTGTATTTTCATTTTCATTTGTTTCTATGTACTTTTTTATTTCTTCTTTTATTTCCCGGTTGAGCCATTCATTGACTAGTTGCATGTTATTTAACCTGCATATATTTGTGGTCTTTCCAGATTTTTTCTTGTGGTTGACTTCTAGTTTCACAGCATTGTGGTCAGAAAAGATGCGTGGTATGACTTCAGTCTTCTTGAATTTGTTGTAGCTTGTTTTGAGAGCTAATATGTGATCTATTCTGTAGGTTGTTCAGTGTGCACTTGAACGTGTGTTCTGTTTTGGGATGGAATGTTCTGAATATATGTGTTAAGTCCATCTGTTCCAGTGTCATAAAATGCCAATGTTTCCTTGTTTAATTTCTGTTTAGAGGATATGTCCATTGATATAAGTTGAGTGTTTAAGTCCCCTGCTATTATTGTATTATTATCAATAAGTTCCTTTATGTTTGTTATTAACTGTTTTATGTATTTCAGTGGTCCCATGTTAGGTTCATAAATATTTACAGTGGGAATGAAGCATGAGAGACTATAGACTCTGAGAAACAAACTGAGGGCTTCAGAGGGGAGGTGGGTGGGGGAATGGGATAGGCTTGTGATGGGTAGTGAGGAGGGCACGTATTGCATGATGCACTGGGTGTTATATGCAACTAATGAATTATTGAACTTTACATCAAAAACCAGGGATGTACTGTATGGTGACTAACATAATATAATAAAAAAACATTAAAATAAAAAAAATAAATATTTACAGTTGTTATAGCTTGGATTGTCACCTTTATTATTTGTCATGTCCTTTTTTGTGTCTTCTTACATTTTTGGTTTTAATGTCTAGTTCGTCTGATGTGTGTATTGCTATTCCACTTTCTTTTGACATCCGTTGGCATGATAGATGCTTATCCATCCTGTCACTTTCAATCTTCCTATGTCTTTAGATGTAAAATCGGTCTCTTGTAGGCAGCATATAGATGGGCATTGTTTTCTTATCCATTCTGTTACCCTATGTCTTTTCACTAGAGCATTTATTCTAGTTATTACATTGAAAGTGATTTTCAATTACATATCTATTAGATATGTATTTATTGCATTTTATGACTTGTTTATGGCTGTTTCTGAAGATTTTCTCTAACCCTTGTGTTTTTCTCTTTCATGTATTGCTGATTTTTTAATGATATCTTTGGATTTCTTTCTTTTTATCTTTGAATATTAGTGGTTTTGACATATGCTGTAATGTTTGATATTTGATAAATTTGATATAACATCTGCATTATTGCAGTCTATATTAGGTTGATGGTCATTTAAGTTTGAACCCATTCTTTACTCCTGTCCTCCCCATGTTTTAGGTATATTTTAGTTCACTTTATCCTTTTTTTTAGTGAGTTCCTTAACTGATTTTTTACAGAAATACTCATTTTTACCACCTTTCTGTTTTCTACATCTCTACTGTCACTTTTACTTTTAAAGATTTATTAATTTATTCATTTGTTCGTTTTGGAGAGAGAGCGAGCACACGTGAGTGGGGGGAGGGGCAGAAAGCGAGGGAGAGAGAATCTCTAGCAGACTCCCTAGGGGCTAAACCTCACAACCCTGAGATCATGACCTGAGCCGAAATCAAGCGTCAGACGCTCAACTGACTGATCCACCCAGGTGTCCCATATACTGTCACTTTTGCTTTCTTTTTTCTGCTCAGAGTCCTTTTGAATATTTCTTGCAGGGCTGGTTTAGTGATCATGAACTGCTTTAGTTTTTGTTTATCTGTGAAAGTCTATCTCTTCTTTTATACAGAATGATAGCTTTGCTGTATAGAGTATTCTTGGCTGCAGATTTTTCCCCTTCAGCACTTTGAATAGATCATGTCACTCCCTTTTGGCTTGCAACGTTTCTGTTGCAAAATCTCCTGCTAGCCTTATGGTTTACCTTTGTAAGTTAAGAATTTCTTTCGTCTTACAGCTTTTGAGATCTTTTTCTTTGTTACTATATTTTGCAAATTTAATTACAATATATCTTGGTATCAGTCTGCTTTTGTTTATTCTGTTGGGGGTTCTCTGTGCCTCCTGGATCTGGATTTTGCTTCCTTCCCCAGACTGGGGACATTTTTAACTATTATTTCTTGAAATAAATGTTCTGCCCCCACCCCTTCCTCTCTCTTCTTCTTTTGGGCCTCCTGTTATTTTAATGTTATTACATTTGATGGATTCACTGAGTTCACTAAGTCTATTCTTTTTTTGCATAGTTCTTTTGTCTTTCTCTTGTTTAGCTTGATTCCTTTCTACTACTTTTTCTTCTAGGTCGCTAATTCATTTATCTGCTTCTTCTGTCCTGCTGTTCATTCCATCAAGTGTGTTTCTCATTTCATTTATTGTGCCCTTTATCTCTGCTATGTCTTTCCTTATTTCTGTGTTAAGGGTCTCACTCATGTCTTCCACTCATCTCAAGTCCAGTGAGTTTCCTTATCATTTTTTGCATTCTCTATGAGGTATGTTACTTATATCTCTGGCTATGGCCTTGTCCAGTTCTTTCAGCTGGGATAAGTTTTTGTGTCCTCATTTTTTCTGGCTTTCTATGTCTGTTTTTGTGTGTCAAGAAATTCACCTGTGTCTTCTGCTCTTGAAAGTAGTGACTTTATGGGGCGCCGGTGTGCTGTAGTCAGTTGGGTGTCCAAGTCTTCGTTTCAGCTCTGGTTGTGATCTCAGGGTTGTGAGGTGGAGCCCCATGCTGAGCTCTGCATCAGGCTCCCTCATTTTAGGAAAAGTCCTCCAAGTCAATCCAAAATCAGTATGAACATATGTCTCCTGTTTTCCTCCGGCTTTGTGTGAACTTCCATTTTTATGTTGCCTCTCCACAGCTTGCTGTCTCTTTAAGGGTGACAACCCAGCTATCACTTGCCCTCCTGGCTTGCCCAGTGCTGAGTCAGCTGACCTCCAAAGCTCCAGGTTCTAAGCCCCACTGGTTTTACAGACTCATGGAATTCAACCCCTCTGGTTCTTAAAGCCATACCTTATGGGGGTTAGTCTTCCTTGAGGACCTGTTTCTCAGCAATCTTTGTATGTACAGCTAGTCCCTCCTGCAGGCAGCCTTCTTCATCTCTGACCTTCCTGACCTTTGAGGTGAAGATTCTTCCCTTTATTTAGTTGTGGAGTTTGGTTTGCCAGTCTTTGGATCACTCTCCAGTTTATTGACTTGGATGTGGATGATACCTAGTTGAAAATACGGGATGGGATGAGCTCCGGGTCCTCCTACTCCACCATCTTGCCAAGCTCTGACTCTCTCTACTGCCCATTTTGTAATTGGTTTATTTCTTGTGTTGAGTTGTATAATTTCTTTCTTTTTTTTTTTTTAAAGATTTTATTTATTTATTTATTCGATAGAGATAGAGACAGCCAGCAAGAGAGGGAACACAAGCAGGGGGAGTGGGAGAGGAAGAAGCAGGCTCATAGCGGAAGAGCCTGATGTGGGGCTCGATCCCATAATGCCGGGATCACGCCCTGAGCCGAAGGCAGATGCTTAACTGCTGTGCCACCCAGGCGCCCCAATTTCTTTATATATTTTAGATAAAAACCCTTTATTGGATATATCATTTGCAAATATCTTCTCCCATTTAGTGGGTTGTTTTTTGTTTTGTTGATTGTTTCCATTGCTGTACATTAATTTTTTATTTTGATATAGTCCCAATAGTTCATTTCTACTTTTATTTCCCTTGCCTCAGGAAACATCTAGAACAATGTTGGTACAGCTAGTGTCACGGAAATTACTGCCTATGTTCCCTTCTAGGATTTTTATGGTTTGGGGCCTCTCATTTAATTCTTTCATCCATTTTGAATTTATTTTGTGTATAGTGTATGAAAGTGGTCCACTTTCATTCTTTTGCGTGTAACTCTCCAGTTTTACCAACACTATTTTTCAAAGAGACTGTTTTTTCCAATTGCATATTCTTGTCTCTTTTGTTGAAGATTAATTGACCATATAATTGTGTGTTTATTTCTGGGCTTTCTATCCTGTTCTGTTGATCTGTGTGTGTGTTTTTGTGCCAGTACCATACTGTTTTGATTACAATGGCTGTGTGGTATAACTTGACGTGGGGAATTGTGATACCTCTAGCTTTGCTTTTCTTTTTGAAGATTGTTTTGGCTAATCCGGGTTTTTTGTGGTCGCATACAAATTTTGGGATATTTTGTTCTAGTTCTGTAAAAATGTTGTTACTTTGATAGGGTTTGCATTAAATGTATAGATTGCTTTGGATAGTATGGTCATTTTAACAGTATTTGTTCTTTCAACCCATGAGCATGGGATATCTTTCCATTTCTTTGTGTCATCTTCATCTTCCATCAGAATTTTATACTTTTCAGAGTACAGGTCTTTTGCCTCTTTGGTAAGTTTATTCCAAGGTATTTTATTATTTTTGGTGTAATTGTAAATGTGATGCTTGCTTTCTTTCTTTTTCTGGTGATTCATTATTAGTGTATTGAAATGCAACTGATTTTTGTACATTGATTTTGTATCCTGTGGCCTTAGTAAATTCATTTATCAGTTCTAGTAGTTTTTTCGGTTTTTTTTTTTTAGGTTTTCTATATGTAGTATCATGTCATCTGCAAATAATAGAAGTTTTACTTCTTCCTTACCAATTTGGATTCCTTTTATTTGTTTTTGTCATTTGATTGCTGTGGCTAGGATTCCCAGTACCATGTTGAATAAAAAGTGGTGAGAGTGGACATCCTTGAATTTTTCCTCACCCTGGGGGGAAAAGTGTCAGTTTTTCATCATTGAGCATGATGTTTTCTATGGATTTTTCACATACGGCCTTTATTGTGTTGAGGTATGTTCCCTACAAACTTACTTTATTGAGGGTTTTCATCATGAAAGGATGTTGTGCTTTGTCATATGCTTTTTATGCATCTATTGAAATGATCATATGGTTCTTATTCTTTCTCATGTTGATGTGTGTATCACATTGATTTATTTATGAATATTGAACCACCCTTGCATCCAAGGAATCAATTCTGCTTGGTTGTGGTAAATGATTTTTTAAATGTGTTGCTGGATTCAGTATGGTAGTATTTTGTTGAGTGTTTTTGCATCCATGTTTATCAGGGATATTGGCTTGTAGTTCTTTTTTTTTTGTAGTTTTTTTATCTGGTTTTTGTATCCAGTTAATGCTGGCGTCATAGAATGAATTTGGAAGTTTTCCTTCCTCTTCTATTTTTTGCAATAGTCTAAGAAGTCATAGTCTCCCTTTTTAAAAGCTAAATATATCATGTACATTCTCCTGTGTCAGTAATTTTTCAGTAATGTAATATTTTCAATTGTTGTCTTACATAGTCCTTTATATAGAGATATAATAATTTAATAATTTCTTCTGTTGTCATTTAGGTTGTTTTTTTCTGTCAGTCTCTCTGTCTGCCAATCTGTGTCTTCTTTGTCTTTCTCCTTTTGTCTGTCTGCCTGTACATATCTCACTGTAGTAGACACTCTTGAACACAGATCTTTATAAACATCCCTGATTCTTTTTAATGCTTCTTTCCTAGAAGTTGAATTAATGGGTGAAAAAGTGACAAACAAAAACAAACAAAACAACCCAAACTCATTAATACAGAGAATAAAAGTGGTTGGCAGAGGGAAGTTGTTTTGTTGGTTGGGATGTACAGCAAAGGGAATATAGTCAATGACATTGTAATGACATTGTTTGGTGACAGATGGTGAGTACATTTACCATGGTGAGCACTAAGTAATGTATGGAATTGTTAAATCAGTATGTTGGACACTTAAATTCAATATAACTGTGTTGTGTATGTTAATTATACTTCAATTTAAAATAAATTAATAAAACTGATGAAAATATATGAAGATTTAAAAAATTTTGAAATACATATTGCTAGACGGGCTGTCCAAAAAGGCTGGACCAGTATACATTTCCAATAGCAGTGCATTTTCTTCTGTTTAAAGAGCCAATTTGTGGGATTAAGAGAATTTTGGAAATGTAGGACTGAACAATCTTTGCATTTTAGAAAAATAGAGTAACTCTTCTGACTTTTTTGTCTTTTTATAAAAGTTGTATTCCTTTTTCTTTCTCACAGGGTTCACATTTCTAATTTATATTTTGCTAATTTAACTCTTGTATTTGTCATAGAATGGGTGTTAAGACACTATTTCAATAGGGAAAAACAATCCTTTTATATTCTCAACAGTTTAAACTACTTTTCCGTATATTGAATGTGAGCTCATCTAGATGTTCCTTGGTAGGTTTGCAAAGAGAAGATAATAAATAACTGTGACTCTTAAATTGGTGAAATGTTTGTGCCCAGGTTTCAGTATCTGGAGACAATATGGTGGAGTGTCAACTGGAGACACACAACAACAAGATGGTCACCTTCAAGTTTGATGTTGATGGTGATGCACCAGAGGATATTGCAGACTATATGGTAAGTACAGTGAAACCAAATTATTTTCCCTTTAGTATTCTGTCTCTTTTTTTCCTCATACTCTCCCCTCATTTATTCAGAGCAATCTTTTTTAGGGTACCATTAGTTTTTAAAATTTTCACAGAGCAATACTACTCATGATCAAAAGTAAGTCACTGTACCTTCTTTTGTTTCAGTATATTTATCTCTAAACTTATTATAAGGGGGTTTTATTAAGAGGTTATCTAGGTCAATGATTCTTATCCCTGGCTGCATGTTAAAGTTACCTTAAGAGCTTTTTAAAAACAAATCCATTGCCTGGGTCCCTAATTAAATCAGACTCTTTGGATGTAAGGCCTAAGCATCACTAATTTGTAAAATACCCCAGGTAATTCTAATGTGTTAGCTACTGATACATCGTCTTACAAATAGGTATTTAAGTAATGCTCATCATTTCTTTTAGTTTTCATATTTTCTTTGAATTGTTAGGCTGAAGTTAGTAGTTTTGCCCTCTTTTTTTTTAATGCAGATAAGTAAGGGTGGAAGCAAGATTACATAATGCTTTTGTTTCTGCCAGTTTTCTTTAGATGTGCATTCCTGGAGAAACAGAATTAAGCGTTTTAAAAGTTAATAATATTGTTAGTTCTGCCTCTTGTTTAACATAATATTTTCTGAACTCTCCAGGCCATTCTTTATAACCTTTAGAGATGTTTCATTTTGTGATTTAAAAACTTTTGGGTTTGGACATCCTAGTGGTAATTGTAAACATTGCCTCAGTCATGTTCCTCAAATGATAATTTATAGAATGTGAGATATTTTTTAAATTGCTGGCTTTTTCTCTGGTAGGTAGTACCAATCTGACAAATGTCACTGATCTCAAAATAAGAATAAGTTAATGTTTTATGTGGCATTTTAGTGTGGTCGTTTTGTTTTTTTTTAAGATTTATTTATTTATTTTAGAGAGTGCAAGAGCATGAGCCAGGGGAGGGGCAGAGGGAAAGAGTCTCAAGCAGAGTCCCCTCTGAGTATGGAGCCTGATGCTGGGCTTGATCTCACGACCCTGAGATCATTACCTGAGCTGAAACCAAGTGTTGGACACTCAACCAACTAAGCCATCCAGGTGCCCCAGTGCCAGTTGTTTTTAATTCTGTTGTGGCCTTTGTATCTAAATACTTAATTTTCATTTATTTTTCTTTAAGGTAGTCACCATTGATACAACATTATAATTCTGAAGAAACTTAATTTAATAGACTTACTTTTACTTTTGGACAGGTTGAAGATAACTTTGTGCTAGAAAGTGAGAAAGAAAAATTTGTAGAAGAATTGAGGGCTATTGTAGGTCAAGCCCAGGAGATCCTTCATGTCCACTCTGCTGCAGATAGAGCCACCGGAATTGACTCCATTACTGTGGAATCCAACAATAGCCAAGTAAGAGCAGTTGTTTAGCAAATAGGTCTTCTCAAATATATATCAGGAACTTCTTTATTTATCTATTCATTTTTAATTCAGACAGGATCATCCGAGCAAGTACAGATAAATTCTGCATCCACTCAAACCAGCAGTAAGTATATTTCATAAAATTTACCATGTGGCTTTTGAAGCAAGACATTTGGAAACTTTAATTTACATATCTTCATCGGGAAAGATGTTAGCCAGTAAAGGAAATTGATAAATTGTTAATGTAGATTTTCCTGCATTTGAAAAGGTCTTTTTAGCCCAGATGTAAAAAGTAAAACCATTCTCCAGATTTCCTTCAAGTTAGTTCTTTATCCAATTAATTTATTTCTGAGTCGTTGCATGGTATGTTACCAGAAAAGCAGTCACAGTACTGATGACCTTTAATGGCTTTACACTTTGAAGTTAATTGGTAAGTTGGTTTTTTTTAACCACTGATATGATATGGACAGAACCTTTCTTAACTAATACCACTATGTTCTAAGTTTACCTCATGTTTTAATATAGTCATTTATATCTTGATTTCCTTCCACTAGTGTTATACTTCTACCTGCTGTGATCACTGATTAAGTTTTTGTAAATCAGATACTAGCTAAGCTTCCAGGGACTAAAAATGGGGTCTTCTGTTTTCTTTTCTGATGACTTTATCTCTCCATTCTTTTCAGCTCTGGTCATGGTTATATTTAGAGTATCTGGGAGGGGGCGAAGAGCCATAGACAAATGAGGACCTGTGAAGGAATTATAACAACATGAAGAAGCAACAGGTGGTGTGGGAGTCATGAAATCAGATACCATTGCCCTGAAATTTACTTTGTGTTAGGATGCCAGGGTCCTCCTCTGTTCTTTCTTGTTAGAAGGAATTTGAGCAGATTTCTGACAGATAAAGCATGGTAAAGTTTATAAAAAGAATTACTTATTTGAATAAGTTTACAAAGTAGGAGTAAAGATGTAGGGACTTACTTTATGTTTAAGTTGTCATACAGTAAAATTGACTTTTTTCTTTTGGTGTATAGTTCTATAAATTTTAATACTCACAGATTTGTGTAAGCATCATCATAATCAGGATGCAGAACAGGAGATATAGGCTTTATTGGAGAAAGTGCTTTCCATTTTTTCCCAAAAATGTGCCCTGCTTCTAATTGCTATTGATACAATGTTTGTTTCATAGATTTTAAAATCCTTCCCTAACTATATTTTGTGCTTAGTTCTTTAGAGTATTTGCCAGCATTGGGAGGTCTGGTCTTATAAATTACACATATCCTAGTGCTGTTGGAAATGGAGATACAAGACAAATTGGTGTTTTAACCTGGTTTCCTTAATAGGGTAAACATGTTGACAATAGCTTAGCATATTGATTTTTGCTAATTCTTTCTACAGATGAATCTGCTCCACAGTCATCCCCAGTTGGTCGGTGGCGATTTTGTATCAATCAAACAATAAGAAACCGTGAGGCTCAATCTCCTCCTTCTCTTCAGCAGTCCATGTCTACAGTTCCTGGGCTATCTCTTCTTCCTGGTAAGTGTTCATTGTCTGCCAACTTTCTCCAGACTTGGAGGGGTTACAAAATATACACCATATCTTTAATTTGTGTTCATGGGTATTTTATTCTTATGAGAATTTTCATAAGCATTTTTGAAGATGTTATTATTAGGATATAATTTAAGCCATTTTAAAATGTAATATTTTAAAAAATATAATGTTTATGGAAAAAATAAAGAAAAGGTTTTTATTCCTTGACAGGTTGAATTCTGTGTATTTTGAGTCTTATTTACAAGACTTATTCTCACCCATTCTTGTTTGTCCCTTGCTCCTCTTGTCCCCTTTGAGTTTGGTTACTAGTCCATGCTATGTATTTATTAATATGTGCCTAGCTATTCTTTGTTATTGTTCCAGGTCCAAGAACCACAAGTAATAAGGAAATATCACAGGACACACTGCCCACTCTAGAAAGTAATCCATGCCAGCGTGTACTTTTTGCCTCCAAATCAGAACTCAAGGATGTAGTTGATGGTAAGATTTCTGAATATGCCAGTGTAGAAACTAAGCAGCCAGCTATATTTTATCGAGTGGAGGATGACAGGCAGATAATGGCACCAGTTACTAGTAGTTCAAGTCATGCAGCTACTTCAGTTTGTGCAGTTCCAGTTGAATGTGAGGGACTCACCAACCAAGCAGGCATATTTCTACCTGTATATTCATGTCACCAAGCTGCCAGTCAGGCCGATGTACTTCTGGTCCCTCCTGGCGAGTCAACTCAGATTGCTGGTAACTCTCTTACAACTCTGGCATTTATGTCTGATCAAAAGCCTCAATCCTTAGCAGTGCAGCAGCCAACTATGGATGCAGAGTTTACTTCCCAAGAAGGAGAAACCACAATGAACACTGAAGCAAGTTCTCCTAAGATGGTCATTCCCACTCAGACCCCTGGCCTTGAACTGACTACCCTTCTACCCTCTACTATCCTGGAATCAGATGGGGAAAGACCTCCAAAAATGGAGTTTGCAGACAACCGAATTAAAACTCTGGATGAAAAATTAAGAAACTTGCTCTATCAGGAGCATAGCATATCTAGCATCTATCCTGAGAGTCAGAAGGATACCCAAAGCATAGACTCTCCATTTTCTTCCTCTGCTGAAGATACGCTCTCATGTCCAGTGCCAGAAGTCATAGGCATCAGTCACAGTGGAATTCAAGATAGTCCTGCACAGTCCCCTAATTTTCAGCAGACAGGCTCTAAGATTCTGTCTAATGTGGCTGCAAGTCAGCCTGCTAACATATCAGTATTCAAAAGGGACCTGAATGTGATAACTTCTATACCCAGCGAATTATGTTTACATGTAAGTATTATTCTTTCTAATCAATTACTTATCCTTATTCTTTTAAAGAAATTCCTTCTTTTCTAACGTTATATCCTTTGAAATGGAATTGTCTATGTCACAAGGTTCTGAGGTCACAGGTATTTAAGAAGGCCATGACTTCGGCTGCAGGTGCCTGGAATTTCTAAAGAGAGACGACAGAAGTATCTTTGGTGAGAGAGCCCTCTGGTGAATTAGCTAGGAACTTGCAAGGATGGTCTTTTTTCGTATTAGTGACAGAACAGGACTAATTTATAGATTGTTTTAGTGGGTGGGAAGATCTGGCTTTTAGATTTCCACTTAAAAGTGCCCGTTACCAATTTCCTTTCTTAAAAGTTTATGGTTTTAGTTTAATCTTGTTTGGTGGGTTTTATTTGGAAAAAAACTTATTAATTTTTTAAGTTTTTATTTAAATTCCATTTCACATCCAGTGGAATATTAGTGCAGGAATACAAGGTAGTGATTCAACACACCCACATAACACCCTGTGCTCGTCACAAGTGCCCTCCTTAATCCTTGTCACCTATTTAGCCCATCCCTCCACCCACCTCCCCTCTGGTAACCATCAGTTTGTTCACTATAGTTAAGAGTCTGATTCTTGGTTTTTCCTCTTCCCCTACCCCATGTTCATTTGTTTTGTTTCTTAAATTCCACATATGAGTGAAATCATATGGTATTTTTTTTAAGTTATGTAACATAGGAACTTAATTTCCCTTTCTATTCCTTCAGATCACAGGGGTAATGACTATCTCGTGTTTATCTACTATTTGGTACTTATCCTTCTTAAGCTTACATGGATCTATTTACATACCTATAACTTTTTATTTACAAAAATAGGATTGTGCTATATGCATATTGGTCTGCAAATTTATCTTTTCATTTTATAGTATATCATAGATATATTTCTAAATCTTCACCACTGTATCTCTTTATTGTTATGAGTACTATATGTGTATATAAAGTAAAATGCATCCCACTTCCAAACCTATAGACATAGCTATTAATGAATCTTTGCAGACATAGTTTTAATTAACATACAAATACTTGTATAATCATGCTTCTTTTTTAAAAAGATTTTATTTATTTATTTGAGAGAGAAAGAAAGCATGAGCAGGGGGAGGGGTAGAAGGAGAGGGAGACCCCCCTGCTGAGTGGGGAGCCCAACTTGGGGCTCAGACCCCCCCAAGATCATGACCTGAGCCGAAGTCAGATGCTTAACTGACTGAGCCACCCAGGCTCCCCAATCATACTTCTTTATTACATATTTAAAATGACATAGATATATAGGTTTATATGCATATACTTCTTTACATACCTGTGCTGTTCTGCATTTTTTTCAGTTATGAACATTTATCCATGTTGGTACACGTAGTTCCACCTCACTTATGTTTTTTAAACAATGGCATAATAGTCCATTGAATAGCTATAACTTAAATATTTATATTGTTGTAAACTAGTAATTTTAAATTATGTAATTAATATATAAACAGGAAAGCAATTCAGAAAGAAAATTAATTATATTAACAACTTCTTATACCCTATTCTGCTCCCCAAACACTGTTAAGTTCCTCATTTTAATTCTTGAAGTCATTGTCATTAGTAACTTGTAAATAATAGACTTATTCATCTGTTTTTTGATATAATAATTTTAGGCAATATCTAATAATTCACTGCTATGAAGGGTGAGGAAATTACTATATTTTCCCTTTCCTCTTCTTTCCCATACATCTCTCAATTTTTATTACTTGTATTACTTTTTAACACTGGCAAAGATTATAACATCTGCATTTTTTTTCCTTTAACATTGGTTGTGCTTTGTTGGTTGATTCGAAGAATCAAAGGTCAATAAACAGCATTTATATTATGATTATATGTGTTACCTGACGATCATGTAATATGACTGGAACCATAAAAAATGAAATATAATTTTCTGTCATTTAAATTTTGTTGCTCAAAGGACACTCTTTCAAGCGTCGAGGTCAAATGGATTCTTTTGTTTAAGTGTCCATTGCTACTTCTGGATCAAACTTACTTGTCACTATTTCTGGTGTCCTAGAATTCCTTTTTTCCCTTCCATGAAATGCTTCCATGAGTAATATTTTTAAATATGTTGCATGGGTGACTAATTTGTTTTTTTTTAAGTCCAAAAATGCCTTTATTTTGCTTCACACTTGATTAAGTATACATGGTAGGGTCATTTTGAGTTAATTTTTGTATATGGTGTGAAATAAGGGTTCACCTTCATTCTTTTGCATCTGACTATCCAGTTGTTCCAGCACCATTGTTATTCTCTTTGTTGTTATTATAAATGGAATTCCTTTTCAGATTTTTCATTGTTACTGTATAGAAATACAACTAATTTTTAAGTGTTAATGTTGTATCCTCCAATTTTGCTGAGTTTGTGTATCATTTAGGATTTTCTGTATAATACATAAGATCATGTCATCTGTAAAAAGAATTTATTTCTTCATTTCCTGTTTTTCTTATCTATTAACTTTTCATTGCATGCTTTCCATCTCTTTGTCCTTTTGCTTTTTTGTACTGGGAGAATTTCTCAATTTTTAAGCTGTTTCCAGTCTCCTATTCAGCTATATTTTTTATGTCAAGGATTCTATTTTTATTTTTAAATTTTTATTTTTATTTTTATTCATTTTTTTAGAGAGGGGAAGAGAGAAGGGCAGAGGGAGAGGGAGAGAGAGAATCTTGAGCAGGCTTCACACTCAGCACAGAGCCCGATGTGGGGCTCAATCTCACAACCCTGAGATCATGATCTGAGCTGAAATCAAGAGTTGGATGTTTAACCCACTGAGCCACCCAGGCACCCCAAGGATTATATTTTTAATATCCAGTAACTTTTTCTTATGGTTGTATTATCTTCACACATCTTTCTGGAGATATTAAAATCTTATTCTATGTTATTGATGCTATTTCCTTGGCTATTCTTCTTCTTGTTGAATTGAGCGTTTTCTTTCTTTTTATTTATTTATTTATTTAAAGATTTTATTTATTTATTCGACAGAGATAGAGACAGCCAGTGAGAGAGGGAACACAAGCAGTGGGAGTGGGAGAGGAAGAAGCAGGCTCATAGCGGAGGAGCCTGATGTGGGGCTCGATCCCATAATGCCAGAATCACGCCCTGAGCCGAAGGCAGACGCTTAACTGCTGTGCCACCCAGGCGCCCCTCTTTCTTTTTAAAAATTTTTATTTGTTTACTTTTTATATAGGCTCCACACCCAGTGTGGGGCCTCAACTCATGACCCTGATGAGATCAAGAGTCACATGCTCTACTGACTGAGCCAGCCAGGCACCCCTAGTGTTTTCTTATAGTGTTGATTTCCCATAAGTATTTGGTGATTCTTAGACTCATCTTTTCTTTTTCCCCTGTAAGATTCCTTGTTTGTCTCTCTAAATGCTATGTATAATTGGTGTAGCCTTCCTCCAGTAATTTGGGGAAAGGCATGGGACATGCTTTTTGGCTCTCAATATTACAACTTTTCTCGAAATGCTGCCTAGAGGGTAGCTTAATAGTCTTCAAAGGTGGAAGGGCTTTCCCTTCCTCCTGGATGTTATCTCCTTCCTACATTGCTGATTGGGTGACAAACATTTTCCTCTCAACACTCCTATTTGGGAGAAGATGCCTCTGCTATCTTTTGCTTGCTGTAGAGGTAGGGAGGGAAAGAAGAACTGCCTGGCTATTCTCTCTTTGGCACCCCAACCAGTTTACTCTCCCATTCAGTGAGTAAGTCAAGATCTCTCTTTTTTTTAATATTTTTTATTATATTATGTCAGTCACCATACAGTACATCCCTGGTTTTTGATGTAAAGTTCGATGATTCATTAGTTGCATATAACACCCAGTGCACCATGGAATACGTGCCCTCCTTAATCTTTTTGTGAAGCCCAAATTCTAGTGGGGGAAGATAGACCCTAAACAAATAAATAAAGGAAAGGCCTATGACAGAATGAATAGGAGATTACTTTATATAGGGTGGTCAGGGAAGAGCTTGTGTGTGGTGGTAACATTCATAGGTGGAGACCTGTTCAAGGAACCAAAAGAAGTCCAGGAAATAGGAGAGTGTTATGAGATGATGTTGAGGCTGATAGGAGATAGATTGGGCACAGCTTTGTAAGCATTCTAGCCAATCACTCTTCCTTCTGGTTGACCAGGGCTCTCTCACTGCCTATATCTGCAACCCAAGTTTGCAGCTTATTGAAATAGTTCCTGCATGTGTCATGGGCTGCGTTTTCCTCCTTTAATCATATGTGCATGTGTCTATGTCTGTTTTTTCTGTCATGTCTATGGATTTGGATTGATAAGGTAGGCTAGAACTTGTTCTTAACTTACCATCTTGATCCAGTTATTACTTATTAAAAATTTTCTGTAATTTCAGTGAGACCAATGTAACATTTTTCTAAATTTAATATTACTGAGGAATTTTTTCTCTTCATGAAAGTAGCATTATTACTAGTCCAGAATGAGACTTTTTTTTTTCCCAAAATAGGACTTTGGAAAATAAGAACTGATTGTTCAGAATTTTAATAACTGCCGACCTGCCCTGAGTGTTAATGCTTATTCAAGACTCCAGTATACTTAATACCACTTAGGCTGTCTTCCTACAGACAAATGCTGAATCCCATTCTTTGAACTTTTAAATACTCATTTAATTTTCTAGATTAGTAGAGATGATTCTCATGTTTCCCGAAGTTGTGTATTTTTTGTATTAATTATCATAGAGGATTTACTTTTCAAGTACTCATTTAGAATGTAACAGTTAATTTTGACATTTTGTTGGGAGGGATGGGAGACAAGAAGAGGAGAGTGACTTCATAGCCAGCTGTGACCTGATGTTAACAATTTTTAGAGCAAGAATTTGAAATAATTTTAAGGCCCATTGTAAATTTCTGTGTGCTTACATAAAGTAAGAAATTTCATTTGGTAATATTTCTTTATAAATCTAAATGCCTAGATATCTTGTTTTTCTATGTTATCATGTGAGTTAGGCATCCTTAACTCTCTCAAATAATATGAGCATAAATGAAAGTTTCATTTTAAGAGCATAGGGCTTCAGTAACCTTTTTTAGTAAATGAAGCATATGAAGGAAATAATTTTAATTTTCAGTTTTCAAAGTTGCTATAATGAAAAATAGTCTAGGATGGAAGATTAATATTCTGCTCTTTATTTATCTGAAGTCCAAATAATATTTTTAAAGAAAGGGGAAGGATTAATTCCTATAAGTTGAATACTTCAGATTCACTCTGATATGCAAGTATACATAGCATTCTATTTTTGATTACTGATTAGTCCATGCAAGAAACTCCAGTGGTATAAACAACTGCTTCACCTTACCTAAATTATTACCATTTTGGTTTTTTTCTTTTTGTCTCCATTAGGAGATGTCCCCAGATGCTTCACTTCCAGGGGATCCAGAGGCCTATCCTGCTGCTGTGTCAAGCGGTGGAGCCATTCATCTGCAGACAGGAGGTGGATATTTTGGCCTAAGCTTTACTTGTCCTAGTCTCAAAAGTCCTATTAGCAAGAAATCCTGGACTCGCAAATTAAAAAGCTGGGCATACAGGCTACGGCAGTCAACCAGCTTTTTCAAGAGATCAAAAGTCCGTCAAGGTAGTGTGCTTACAGTCAGGGACATAGA
>NW_024423319.1:78671998-78787710 GCF_017311325.1 Ursus maritimus
AAAGGTGGAAGGGCTTTCCCTTCCTCCTGGATGTTATCTCCTTCCTACATTGCTGATTGGGTGACAAACATTTTCCTCTCAACACTCCTATTTGGGAGAAGATGCCTCTGCTATCTTTTGCTTGCTGTAGAGGTAGGGAGGGAAAGAAGAACTGCCTGGCTATTCTCTCTTTGGCACCCCAACCAGTTTACTCTCCCATTCAGTGAGTAAGTCAAGATCTCTCTTTTTTTTAATATTTTTTATTATATTATGTCAGTCACCATACAGTACATCCCTGGTTTTTGATGTAAAGTTCGATGATTCATTAGTTGCATATAACACCCAGTGCACCATGGAATACGTGCCCTCCTTAATCTTTTTGTGAAGCCCAAATTCTAGTGGGGGAAGATAGACCCTAAACAAATAAATAAAGGAAAGGCCTATGACAGAATGAATAGGAGATTACTTTATATAGGGTGGTCAGGGAAGAGCTTGTGTGTGGTGGTAACATTCATAGGTGGAGACCTGTTCAAGGAACCAAAAGAAGTCCAGGAAATAGGAGAGTGTTATGAGATGATGTTGAGGCTGATAGGAGATAGATTGGGCACAGCTTTGTAAGCATTCTAGCCAATCACTCTTCCTTCTGGTTGACCAGGGCTCTCTCACTGCCTATATCTGCAACCCAAGTTTGCAGCTTATTGAAATAGTTCCTGCATGTGTCATGGGCTGCGTTTTCCTCCTTTAATCATATGTGCATGTGTCTATGTCTGTTTTTTCTGTCATGTCTATGGATTTGGATTGATAAGGTAGGCTAGAACTTGTTCTTAACTTACCATCTTGATCCAGTTATTACTTATTAAAAATTTTCTGTAATTTCAGTGAGACCAATGTAACATTTTCTAAATTTAATATTACTGAGGAATTTTTTCTCTTCATGAAAGTAGCATTATTACTAGTCCAGAATGAGACTTTTTTTTTTCCCAAAATAGGACTTTGGAAAATAAGAACTGATTGTTCAGAATTTTAATAACTGCCGACCTGCCCTGAGTGTTAATGCTTATTCAAGACTCCAGTATACTTAATACCACTTAGGCTGTCTTCCTACAGACAAATGCTGAATCCCATTCTTTGAACTTTTAAATACTCATTTAATTTTCTAGATTAGTAGAGATGATTCTCATGTTTCCCGAAGTTGTGTATTTTTTGTATTAATTATCATAGAGGATTTACTTTTCAAGTACTCATTTAGAATGTAACAGTTAATTTTGACATTTTGTTGGGAGGGATGGGAGACAAGAAGAGGAGAGTGACTTCATAGCCAGCTGTGACCTGATGTTAACAATTTTTAGAGCAAGAATTTGAAATAATTTTAAGGCCCATTGTAAATTTCTGTGTGCTTACATAAAGTAAGAAATTTCATTTGGTAATATTTCTTTATAAATCTAAATGCCTAGATATCTTGTTTTTCTATGTTATCATGTGAGTTAGGCATCCTTAACTCTCTCAAATAATATGAGCATAAATGAAAGTTTCATTTTAAGAGCATAGGGCTTCAGTAACCTTTTTTAGTAAATGAAGCATATGAAGGAAATAATTTTAATTTTCAGTTTTCAAAGTTGCTATAATGAAAAATAGTCTAGGATGGAAGATTAATATTCTGCTCTTTATTTATCTGAAGTCCAAATAATATTTTTAAAGAAAGGGGAAGGATTAATTCCTATAAGTTGAATACTTCAGATTCACTCTGATATGCAAGTATACATAGCATTCTATTTTTGATTACTGATTAGTCCATGCAAGAAACTCCAGTGGTATAAACAACTGCTTCACCTTACCTAAATTATTACCATTTTGGTTTTTTTCTTTTTGTCTCCATTAGGAGATGTCCCCAGATGCTTCACTTCCAGGGGATCCAGAGGCCTATCCTGCTGCTGTGTCAAGCGGTGGAGCCATTCATCTGCAGACAGGAGGTGGATATTTTGGCCTAAGCTTTACTTGTCCTAGTCTCAAAAGTCCTATTAGCAAGAAATCCTGGACTCGCAAATTAAAAAGCTGGGCATACAGGCTACGGCAGTCAACCAGCTTTTTCAAGAGATCAAAAGTCCGTCAAGGTAGTGTGCTTACAGTCAGGGACATAGACTAGGTAACATCACTTTTCATTTACTTCTTTTTTTTGTTTGTTTGTTTGTTCATATACAAACCTTATCACTTTTTCCACGTAGCCCATGTATGTGACATGTCCCATTAATGTCATTGCCATTTTATTTTTCCTTTTGTAACTAATTTGGTTTTACAGTTATTCATTTCATGTAGATACTAAGTTTTGGGATAAATCTTACAATGTCTGATTTTGAGTTAGGGACTTCTACAGTGTTGCTTATTACATTAACACTTTTTAATTATCTAGCAGGGGTTAAGCTTTTTCTACTTTTCTTCATTTTTTGGTAATGTAAACAAATTTAGTCTTAACAAACAATTTTCTCTTTTCTGCTTACAATCACGTAAAACTTGCAGTGGAAACAGAAGATATGAGATCAGCAGTTGCTCCTGATCCCATTCCTCTGACAGGAGAGTCCACGGCTGATACTAGGGCTTTGAGTAGATGTAAAGTGATGAGTGGATCATTTCAGCGGGGCCGGTTCCAGGTTTGTGTCTTTGGTTGAATCTTTATCTACAAGGGCATTGTAAAAGATAATAGCATTAAAGATCTTGGTATTTAGATGATACTTATTTTAAATGTAGATTATTGTCATATTAAATTTTTTCTCCTTATATGCATCCTCTCACCTTTTGTAGACTTGCAGTAAAGGTGAGTCTAAAGAAATGGGGATTTTAGTAGCTGGAAAAGAGCGCAGAAATGAGTCATCATTTTCCAGTGGGTGGTTGGGCCACCTTTTTTTTTTTAAGATTTTATTTATTTATTTGACAGAGAGACAGCCAGTGAGACAGGGAACACAAGCAGGGGGAGTGGGAGAGGAAGAAGTAGGCTCCCAGTGGAGGAGCCTGATGTGGGGCTCGATCCTAGAATGCCAGGATCACGCCCTGAGCTGAAGGCAGACGCTTAACGACTGCGCCACCCAGGCGCCCCTGGGCCACCTTTTTTATAAATCTATTTCTTGTCCTTTGGAATCTCAGCAACTTGAACTGTCAAACTTTTTTTAAGTTGTGGAATTTTGTTTGAGCAATATGAAGCTGACTGTCTTTACCCAAGGGGCCTAATTGAAAGACTTTGAAAATGAGAATTATAGATGGGATTTTTAAGTTTGGGTATTATTGATATGTGTACATCACAGTAGACCATCCACTTGTCTATGCCATATTTTGATACTGAATTTCTTTGTGGGTTTACTCTTTGGTTAGACAGAGCCAGCCACTTTTGCCTTTTTGTATCTCAGGTGATTACAGTTCCTCAGCAGCAGTCAGTGAAAATGACATCTTTTGGAATAGAACACACACCAGCATTCAATAAAATGACAACCCAGTCTAGTGAAGAAGCTCTAGCCTTTACAGACAGAGCAAAGTCTCAATTAGTAGAAATGGAACCTTCCACTCACAATCCACAAACTTCACTTTCTTCTCAGAAGTTACGAGCTCCTCATGAAACCTTCAAAGAAGGTAAAAGAATTCCCAAACAAGGTGACAACTTCTCATCTTTCAGCACAGCTTGTGAGACTGATGTATCTTCAATGGCCCCAGAAAAAGAATTGGAAGAGAACTCAGCCACGGGAAGTAGTATGCATTCTGGACTTGAACTGTTGCTCAAAGAGAGAGATATTCTTACTGCTGGGAAACAGCCTAGCTCTGATAGTGAATTTTCAGCCACTCTTGCTGGCAGAGGGAAATCAATGGCAAAGACTGGTCCAGAGAGTGATCAGTGCTTACCACTCTGTGAAGAAAAAGCCTATGCTCAAACACACAGCTCACTCTTCTATTCACCATCTTCTCCAATGAGCAGTGATGATGAGTCAGAAATAGAGGATGAGGATTTGAAGGTGGAGCTTCAAAGATTACGAGAAAAGTAAGATTGTTTCTCTTTTGTCACAAATCTGGTTGCCCAGAGTTTTATAGAACTATTTGACTGTAGCTAATTTACAGTTGGTGACATTTTTAAAAACAGATTTATTTATTTATTTATTTATTTATTTATTTATTTGAGAGAGGAGAGCGTGCACACAGGGAAGGGGCAGAGGGAGAGGGAGAGAATCTCCAGCAGACTCCATGCTGAGCATGGAGCCCAAAACGGGGCTGGGTCTCACGACCCTGAGATCATGACCTGAGCCAAAAACCAAGAGTCAGATGCTTAACTGACTGAACCACCCAGGGGCCCCACAATTGGTGACATTTTAATGATTGAAAACTACAAAGATAGCATCAGGTCTCACAGGTTAAGGGCTCAGCGCCACAGATGCCAATCATAAGTCCAAACAGTATTACCTATGCTTCTGACTAACCTGTTGTAAGCTTAGAGAACACAGGAAGAACAGTTTACTTACTAGATTATCAGTTTATTATAAAACGACACAACTGAGGAACAGCCAGATGGCAAGGTATAGGGGAAGGGGCATGAAAGGGGAGTACCACTCTCCCAGCACCTTCATGTTTTTACCAACCTGGTAGCTCTCCAAACCCTGTAGTTAAGGGATTTTTATGGAAACTTCATTATGGTAGGCATGATTGATTTAAATCATTGGCCATTGGCAATCAATTCAATCTCTACCTTCTGTCCCAGAGGTGGAGTGGGAAGGGCTAAAGTCCCACTGTGTAGTCACTTGGTTGGTTCTCCTGGCAATCTGCCCCCATCCCTAGGGGCTGTTCAAAAGTCAGTTCATTAATATAAACTCAGGTGTGATTCCAAGGGGCTTGTTATAAATAATAAGATTCCTTTCATCTTTATCACTCCAGGGCTACTTTAGGAACTGGAGCTATTTGAGGACAACAGACCAAATACTAAAATAAAAGGTTCTCCTATTGCTCTTTATAGCTTAGGAAATTACTAGGGTTTTAGGAGCTGTATTCCAGGAACAGGGATAAAGACCAAATGTATATATTTTACTATAAATCATAATATCACAACAGTAAAAAAGCACACAAAACAATCTCTTACTTCTCATGCCCTAATCTCATTTCTTAGAGGCAACCACTGTGAACTGTTTGGTATATATCTTACCTGTCATTTTTCTGTGCATTTACAAATATATACTTTTTGCCTTTTATGAAAGTGAGGTCATAATATACATGTTATTCTACAATTTTTTTACTTAACGTTGTTCCATATATATATATATATATATATATATATATTTGCACAAATAATCTTTACTCCATATATTAGAATAGCCATTTAAAGTTTATTTAATCTCTCATTAATGGACATTTCAGCTTTATTCCATGTTTTGCTTATGTAAACAATGTTGAAGTAAACAACCTTATATTTTTACATACTTATGTGAGTATTTTTTGTAGGAAAGATGCATAAAAGTAGAATTTCTGGGTTAAAAGGTATTTATACTTTAAATTGATAGATACTGCTAAAATTGTTCAAGGTGGCTATACCATTTTATACACCAAACAAATATATGTGAAAGTGGGGTGCCTGGCTGGCTCAGTCAGTAGAGCATGTGACTCTTGATCGTGGGATCATGAGTTCCAGCACCATGGTGGGCATAGAAATTACTTTAAAAAAAAATATATATAAATATATATGAAAATGCCTGTTTTCTCTCTTCTTAACAACATTAGACTGGATATTATTGATCCTTTTAATTTTATTCCAATCAGATGAATTAAAAATATTTCTTAAGGAATTGTGTTCTCCTAATTAATAGCGAAGTTGTACATCATCTCATATTTATTGGCTACTTGTATTTCCTCTTTAGAGTCACCTTCTCATATTCTTTCCCCTTTTTCCTATAAGGTTGTTTCTTTTTTTCTTATTGATTTTTTTTAAAAGATTTATATATTTGAGAGAGAGCGAGTGAGCATGATGGGGGCAGGCAGAAGGAGAGGGGGAAGCAGACTCCCCACTGAGCACAGAGGGCCTGATGCAGGCTCGATCCCAGGACCCTGAGATCATGACCTGAGTCGAACACAGCCACTTAAACAACTGAGCCACCCAGGCACCCTTTTCGTATTGATTTTTAGGAACTATTTATATATTCTGAATATTAACCTTTTACTGTATGTTGCAAATATTTTGTTATTTATACTTGCAACATATAATAAAGAAAAGGTTAATATTATCAATACTATGTGACTTTAAATTGTATTTCATTGTCTTTCACCATATTGAAGTTTTAGAAATTTGTTCTTGTCAATTTGTTCACTTTTTTCTTAATGTCTGATTAGTTTAATGTTGAGCTTAGGAAGGCATATCCCATCCTAAAATTGTGAATATTCTGTATTTTCACAGTCTTAATCTAAATTCCTTGTTAAACTTTCCTTGTATTGGCATAGTTTCTTGAGCCATCTGTATGGTCCCAGTGCTATTAAAATGCTTTCTGCATGATTTTCATTTAGACACATTCAGGAGGTGGTAAATCTTCAAACCCAGCAGAATAAGGAGCTGCAGGAGCTCTATGAACGCCTTCGGGCAATTAAAGATAGCAAAAGCCAATCATCAGAGGTTCCTCTGCCACCTTCATCACCACGTAGACCAAGATCTTTCAAAAGCAAACTTCGTAGCCGCCCCCAGTCCTTGACACATGTGGACAGTGGTGCAGCTGCTACAGGTAAATCGGTCTCAAAGTGATTTTAAAAACCCGGTCAATTATCAGCAAAATAAGAAATATAATGATGGTATAATTTATTTCTTATTTTTAATAATTTATTTCTTATTAAGCTAAGCTGCTTTAAAGAAGTACACATTATCCTGAGATTCTTTTCTACCTTTTTGGTATTAGATGTTCTTTTGTGAAATAATGGTAAGGATAGATGATAGATTTTAGAGAGCAGACGAGTGAGTTTTATGTTTTCATTTGGAAAACAAAACCTGGAAGCCCAACTTCAATCCCCCAAATAGTTTTTGAATGTTAGCAGTCATTGGGAACTAGAGTTTGTTAAGTTTGTAGGTAACAAAGATAATCTTAAAAATACCGTCATGTTCTATGTGATGTAAGAGATCATTGTTTATTATTTATGAGAATGTTAGAAAAATGTACTTCTTTGATTTGAAAAAAAGAGGATCAGTCTCTACTTAATAAAGAAGTTGTTAACTGGGTCAAACTTTTTGGTTACATGTGCATAGTCAAGTGGGGGTTGAGGGTGAACTATAAGGATATATGTGAGATCTCAGCAGAATTTGTGGTAGACAGAATAATGGCCCCCAAACATGTCTTTGTGCAAATTCTTGGAACCTGTGACTGTGTTTGGTTATATGGCAAAGGGGAATGGAGGTTGTAGATGGAATTAAGGTTGCTAATTAACAGACTTTAAAATAGGGAGATTATCCTGGTTATCCAGGTGGGCACAAGGTAATGCAAGGGTCCTTTAAAGTGGAAAAGGGAGGCAGAAGAGAGGGTCAGAAAAGATGTGAGCAGGGAAGCAGTGTCAGACAGATGCAACATTGCTAGCTTTGAAGATGGAGGAAGAAGGCCACAAACCAAGGAATTCAGGCTGCCCTGTTGGACTTTTAACCTACAGTACGATAATAAATTTGTGTTGTGTTGGTATGGATGTTAGCCACCAATCTGTGGTAATCAGTTATAGCAACAATAGAAAACTAACACAGAACTCAAGAATGGGAACTCTACTTTGTGATCCTCATAAAGATAGAACTGAAGGGTAAACTTAGATTGAGGGCAACTTTGGGAGTTTAATAGCAGAAGCATGTGGCCTTTCAGTCTAATACTCTGCCATTAATTGCTATACTTTTTTTTTTTAGAGATTTTATTTATTTATTTGAGAGAGAGACCGAGTGTGAGAGAGAGCATGAGAGAGAGAGAGAGAGAGAGAGAGAGAGAGAGAGCACAAGCAGGGGTGAGGGGTAGAGGGAGAAGCAGACTCCCCACTGAGCAAAGACCACGATTCAGGACTCGATCCCAGGACCCTGGGATCATGACCTGAGCCAAAGGCAAACACCTAACGACTGAGCCACCCAGGCGCCCCATGTTTTGTTCTTTTTTAAAAAAATATTTTATTTATTTGTCAGAGAGAGAGAATGAAAGAGCAAGCACAAGCAGGGGGAGTGGCAGGCTGAGGGAGAAGCAGGCTCCCCACTGAGCAGGGAGCCCGATGCAGGACTCAGTCCCAGGACCCTGGGATTGTGACCTGAGCTGAAGGCAGATGCTTAACTGACTGAGCCACCCAGGCACCCTGATTCTGTTTTGTTCTTAACTGATTTGCTCTTTTTATGTAGTTTCTGTTTCCCTAGAACTTTGACTTGCAGATGGCTGTGGTTTGTTATGATCCAAAGCATTCTTTCACTTTCCAATCCCTGCTTAACTGGCCTTTGTCATATTCCAGAGATAGAAAGTTAACTGACCCTTCTCATCTTTTCATGCCAAGAAATGGGCCAGAGGCCATTGCCTGTCCTATTGTTGAGCTCTCCTCCAGTCCGGTTGTTACAGGATTTTTTCTCTGTAGGTGAGCGTGGTTCTTGGTCATGCCAATTTGAAGAATGAAGAGGTAGACTAGACAGTTGATGGGAGCAAAGCAAGGATTATCAAGCGAAAGGGAAGTGATAGTACAGTGCTCCCAAGGAGGGAGGGGACCTGAGAGAGAGTTTCCACTAGAGTTTCTAAGTCTAGGGGTTTTATGGGCTTTGTTGGAGGGCTGTTTTAATCTGATTAAGCCTCCCTGGGCCTGTCATCCAATCAGGTTTTTGTCACATGGGAAAGGGTGGAGGGTTCCTACCAGGGTGGTGTAAAATCCTTTTAAGGGTGGTTTCCTGATAAGATGGAGGGTGCCTTGTCCCTGCCTGCCTGCCTTCCAACTATCCTTATCAATATCTGTTGTTGAGCCACTGTAGTGAATTTTTTATTTCAGTTATTGTACTTTTTAAATTCCAGGATTTGTATTTTTAAGAGTAATTTCTATCTCTATTGATATTCTCTATTTGGTGTGAGACATTGTTATCATGCTTTCCTTTAAATTTTTAGGCATAATTTCCTTGAATTTGAATACAGGTTTTGTCTACTAAGACCAAAATCTAGGCCCCCTTCAGGATGTTTTTGTTGACTTTTTTCTGTATATGTGACATTCTTTTCTCTTTGCATGTATCTTATTTTGTGATAAAAACTGGACATTATAGATAATATATTGTAACAGCTCTGGTATCAGATTCTTCCACCCTCTTCCCCCCCCCCGCCAGGTCTGTTGTTGTATTTTGTTTGTTTATTATTGTTATGGTATTTTCTTGTTGCTGCTTATTTGTTTACTGATTTTCCAACACTACTCTGTATTTCCTGCAGTGTATGCCCATTGAGTTCTTTGCAACTTTAAAAAAATTTTGTTTTTATTTTTAAGTCTGGCATGCTGATGTTCACACCTTACTAGTACATTTAGTGGTGAGCCAGTGATTTGTCAGAAGATTTCATTAAATGCCTCGTCTGGATGTTTTTGCCATGGGAATCTCTGTGAGAAGGCATACTTTCAAGCTTCACTTTATAAGACAACCTTTGAATTTATTTCCTGCTTGCCCAGGAACTGAAGTTCAGCCAGAACTGAATGATTGGTACTTTCTCCTTTCTCAGCTCTTTCCTGGAATGCCAGACATTTATATTCCCAGGAATATGTCAGAGGTTTTGAAAGTTTCCTAAGGTCCTCTAATTGTCGTAGAATTCCTTTTTATTTCTAGGCCAGGCTCTTGTTTGCCCCAACTGAATCACAGCCTTATGCATCCAAGTTGTTGCCAGCACTTTCCTTTTGTTTCAGTAATGCCCTGGAGGTAGCTCCCTAACCCTCCCCCCTCCCTATACCCAGCCTGCCTGGGTTGACCTGAGCTCTGAGTGAAACCAAAATATCCACCACACTCTAAGAACAGAGGTTTTTTTTTTTATTTTCAGGTTGTTGCAAGTTTAGACACAATATTGACTCTGGGGTGGTACTTTAAAAAAAGATTATTTATTTGAGAAAGAGAGAGAGTGTGCACACACAGGGAGAGGGAGAAGCAGACACCCTGCTGAACAGGGGGCCTGATAGGAACTCCATCCCTGGACCTCAGGATCCTGACCTGAGCTGAAGGCAGACAAGGCAGACACTTAACCAACTGAGCTACCCAGGTGCCCCTGGGGATGGTACTTTTAAGGGAACTAAAAAAGAGGTCTGATCTCTATTGTCTGCAGTGCTGCTGGATTTTGGCTGTCACAGCACTGAGCTGAGGAAGAAACAGGGATGGGACTTGCCAAAAGTTAAAATGTCACAGACCTCAGTAGTTTTTCTTGAATAAATGATTTTAATTTCATTCTGTGTCTTTGGATAATTGTCAGAGTTCTGAAATGGTTGGTTTGAGTTGTTTTGCCCATATTTTTATTGTTTTAAAGAGCATGCTCACCTAGGCCCTTACTCTGCATTTTTTGAAGTCTTTCTCCTCCCTTTTCTTCTGGTATCTCAAAGACCTTGTGTTGAATCAGTGTTATTTCTTCTTTAACGGTCTGGAAGAATTGTCCAATGAAACTACTTGGGCTCAGAGATTTCTATTTTAGGAAGTTTTTCACTACAAATTCAAATTATTTAATAGGATTATAGGATTATTCAGGTTATACATTTCATGTTGAGTAAGATTTGGTAGTTTATGGTTTTTGAAGCTTGGTCCATTTCATCTAAGTTGTTGACTCTCTGTGTTTAGAGTTGTTTATTATTACTTTTTTAATGTCTTGGAAACCTGTAGTGACATGACCTGTTTCTGATATTTGTAATTTGTTCCTTCTCTTTTTTTTCCTTGTCAGTCTTGATAGAGGTTTATCAATTTTATTGATCTTTTTAAAGATATTCAGTGTTTGCTTTTATTGGTTTTCTCTATTTTCCTGTTTTAACTTTCATTGATTTCTGCTCTTTATTATTTTCTTCCTCCTACACATGACTTGTTTTTATTTTGCCCTTTTTCTAATTAAATGGAAGCTAAGATTATTTTTTAAAGATAGATAGATAGATTTATGAGAGGGAGCACGTGTGAGCACAAGTTTGTGCCAACAAGCGGGGCGGGGGGCAGAGGGAGAGAGGATTGAGAGAGAATGCTCAAGCAGACTCCCCACTGAGCGTGGAGCCCTACTCAGGACTCAGTCCCAGCACTCTGGAGATCATGACCTGAGCTGAAGGCACTAGTCTGTCACTTAACCGACTGAGCCACTCAGGTAGCCCAGAAGCTAAGATTATTGATGTGTGAGACTTTTCATTTTATAATATAAGCTTCTAATGCTATAAATTTTCCCAAAAGTACCACTTTGGCTATATCTACTAAGTTTTTTTTTAAAGATTTTATTTATTTATTTGACAAAGATAGAGACAGCCAGCGAGAGAGGGAACACAAGCAGGGGGAGTGGGAGAGGAAGAAGCAGGCTCCCAGCGGAAGAGCCTGACGTGGGGCTCGATCCAGAACTCCAGGATCACCCCCTGAGCCGAAGGCAGACGCTTAACGACTGAGCCACCCAGGCGCCCCTATATCTACTAAGATTTTTAAAAATCAGGCTTTATTTTGGGGAGGACAGTTTTAGATTTACAGAAAAATTGTTAAGATAATACAGAGAATTTCCAATTTCTGTAAGATAGTACTGACAGTACCCCACACCCAGTTTTCCCAATTACTAACATCCTACATTAGTATGGTATATTTGTCACAGCTGATAAACCAATCTTGACATGTTATTATTAACTAAAGTCCACATTTTACTCTGATTTCCCTAGTTTTTACCTTATCTTTTTTCTGTCCCAGGATCACATCCAGGGTACTGCATTATTTAGTGTTCATGTCTCCTTAGGCTTTTCTTGGGTCTAACAGTTTCTCAGAACTTCCTTATTTTTGATGACCCTGAAACTTTTGAGGAGTGCCAGTCAGCTATTTTGTATAATTTTGGTTTTCAACTCTTCTTTACTTACTAGTGCCAGAAGATGCTCTAGGCTAATTTTGTATATTTCCTGCCCCGGGAAGTAATTGACCCATTTTTTTTAAGATTTATTCATTTAGTTTAGAGAGAGAGAGAGAGAGCGAGCGCACGCACATGAATGGGGGAGGGTCAGAGGGAAAGAATCTAAAGCAGACTCCTTGCTGAGTGTGGAGCCCTATGTGGGCTCAGTCCCGTGAACCATGAGATCATGACCTGAGTCTAAACCAGTTGTTGGCTGCCCAATCAGCCACCCAGGCGCCCCGACCCAGTTATTTTTACCTTGTAGGTCTTAGCCTTCTTTGGTCTGTTGTTCCAATATCAGTTCAGTTGCATTGCCTCTGTGGTACTCTTTGGATCTTTTCCACATGTGGGTCTCCCAGTGGTCACTCTCAGTCTTTGGAAGTTGTCTTAGTTCAGTTCTTGTATCTTTGGTGTACTGCATTTTTTGTTGCTGAGAGAAAGGAGTATGCTCAAGTGTGCCCCCTCATAATAGGAAGAGAGCATAAGGAAGTCTGTGCATAAATTTCTCTAGATTCCTGTGTCTTTTTCTCTTGCTGACCCTATCGTGCATCTTTTTGCTGTAATAAACTTAGCTGTGAATACAACTATATGTTAAGTCCTTAGACCTTTGATTGAATCACTGAATCTCTGAGAACTGGGGACCCTGAAACATAATTGCATTATATAATCTCAATCCTCAAAGCAACTCTAAGGTAGGTAGAAGTTAATGTCTATCTCTTATAGGTAAGAAGACTAAAGTTAGTGAGGTTAAACAACTTCCCTAAGACCTCAGTTCATAAGCGAGGAAATCCAAATCTGTTTAGCCCCAAAGCCTTGGTTCTTCACTGTTATTCTGCATTGCCTCTCAATACCGGAAATTGTGTCTGCAGTGGGTTGAGAAGAGGCAATGGAAGATTATAGAGGGTGATAGTGGTCTGAGACTGCCACATATAGGATGTAGTATTTGAGTTGGTCATGAAGGATAAATGGACAGGATTAAAATTAGTGAAGTGCTGTGGGAAGGTTATTGTCTATAGGTAGAACTGCATGATATAAAGGCATGCAAATGTTAAAATGCAAGATTTGTTTCCAAGAAAGAGAATATAACAGTTGGATAAAATGGAGGGTTTACATTAGAATTAGAAGGTTTTTCTTACATACTTTAAAAAAGAACTTCTGGCAACTGCCATAGCTTGTCTATGCTATTGTTTGGTGTAAGATAATGTATCTGATCTAACACATAATTACATATTTAAGCTTAATAAATGAGATAGTATGTTTGTTTAGGGATAGTAAATATTTGTTCTGCAAAGATAACCATGACTACTACCAATGACTTTGCCAACTAAACAAGTTAAAAACCCACTGTTGTTAGTATTAAGAAACCTCTAAAGTTGGGGGTGGGGGTTGAACGGTAGAGTGAAATGCTGAAAACAGCATTTAACTGATACTAATCTGGTGGCAGTGTGAAGCATGTATTGGTTAGAGCTAGGGAGTAGGTCCATTTAGATCATTGCAATCGTAGCATTCCATGTATGAGATGATTAAGAGCTTAGAGAATTGTGGAAGTGAAAATGGGCAAGAGATGTTGTATGGATGAATTGTCATGATGTGGTGATGAACTGGATATTTGTACGTTTTTGGTGAGATCCAAAAGTTCAGAGTCTGAGTAGTTTGGAGAAAATATGAAAAATATCATAGAAATATGACATTTAGGTCAACTGTTACGCCAAGACCATGTTAGGTTTGATTCTAGGTGTATTGAATTGAACAATTGATTGACATCCAAGTGGCAAAACACGTTTGGGTTCTTAAATTGGCTTGAAGAGGGGTCAAGGTTTGAGATAAGAGGTGGGAACATTTGCAGTTGGGTGGTCACTAAAACTATCTGAATGTGGGCATCACCTTGGGGAAAAAAACAAAAAAGAGCAACAATGACCATATTGCGGTTTTATTCATTTCTTCAGTAAGAAATTAATATTAAAGAGCATCTTTGAAGTTTTAAGTAATGTTATAAGTAATGTTGACATTTTTTATAAATGTTGAAACATTTGTACAGTACTTCTTTTCATGTAGGTATTTTCTAGTTTGTTAACTTTAAGTGGTCTTTTATAGTATGTGAATAACTCTTAGATGAAATCAATAAATAATTGTCCTTTCCATGTATAAAGTGTCGTTAGGCACTGGATAACATTCAAATAACGTTTTTTTCTTATCATATAGCACTTTGTTCTTGATAACTTCTGGAAGGTATGTGTGTGCATATCTTTCTGTTGCCTGCTTAGGAGTCTTGCCCTCAGTACCTGTTTGGTTTGTTAATCATTTTTCACTTGCTGCCTATTGCGCTACTAGTGCAGCAGCCATCATTACCATCAATTGTGAGGGTTCGAGGTCACTTGTTGCATCAGAGTTGTACACAGGAATCCTGATATTGGGGTTTCCCTTAGTGCAGAAATGTTTTAAATGAATGACATTCAAACTTAGCTCTATGCGACACATTTTTTTTTTTTTTTTTAGAAACTGAGGGGAATGAGCACAGAAATACTCCTTAGGAGAAGCTGGGTGGACAAAAATGTTAACATATGTGTATATGGTTCTGGCTATCATCTCCATTTTAATCCTACCTGCTGACATTTTTCCAGGGTAAGAAGACAATATTAAAAGGCTTCAGCTCCAGAGTCTTCCCCAATATCATTCTGCTATTTGTCCCATCATTGGAGTTGACAGAGAATTAGATGAATGTGCAGAGGGAAAACAGGAAAAAAAGGTCTTTATTATAGGCTGACTTGTCTTTGAGTTTTAAGTCTTAGAAAAGGAGAGAATTCCATGCAAAATTGGTATGTCATTTTGGTATCTCATGGTTGCCCAAAAGGTAGTATACGAGATTTTTATAAAACTCTTTTATATATATGATTATGGTCCAATTAATTCATTAAACTCTTATTAAGCAATTTTCATTAATATGTTTTCATTTAATATTTAATCTCCTTGAATCTAAGCTTTCAGTAGTGCAGAGTTCATTGAGAATCACAGACTTTGTAAAAGCGCTCTTTAAGATTATCACGTTTCTCCTTTTGAAGCAAGTTCCCCATTCATTTCCCAGTGTATTCTGTGGGTTGGTATGGTACAGTGGAAGGCACACTGACCTGTCAGGATACCTGGATTCTAGCATATAACCTCGGCTTCTGGATCCCATTCTTCTCATCCAAAAAGTAGAATACTTGTTGAGCCTATATCACAGGCCTGTTACTAAGTTTCAAAAATGATAAAGAAAATTATTTTGAAAGTGTTAATATGGAGGCTTCTTGCATCATCTTCAGCAATTTCCATATTTTTTCACAATTACAAAAAGTACCATAACAAATGTACAAGAAATTTTCATATGCTTGTTTAATAAAATTCCAGAAAATGTTATTGTGCTTATGTTCACAACTATAGTTCCTAAACCCACTCTATAAATTTTGGCTTGTAAAGCAGAGGAATTGGAACTTTCTGAATTTTTTCTACGAGAATGATTTAGTAAATGTGTATAATAGTACTGAATAATTTAAAGACTTAATGTACTGTTCAGATTAGGAAACTTTTTGCTGACAGAGACTTCCGTAATTGATTTGTTTCATTTATTTAGACATCTTATGCTCTACAACTAATGAGGTTCATACACCCTCTGCATTCTTGTTTCTGCCATTTGTTTATTTATCATTAACAAAAATATTGGTGAAAAAGCTAAATGAGATTCTAGTTTTCTGATGCTTGTTGAAAGTCAGTATGGTATACTGAAAAGAGAGAGCATCCTTGTCTACACTTCAGCATTCCATGCCTGATTCAGCTGGTAACTAATTGCAAGAACTCAGGCATATATCATTGTATTTTTTCTGGGGCTCATTCGTTCATTATAAAACAAGTGGTTTGGATTAGACTTCTAAGGTTCTTTTCAATTTTAACATTCTATGATTGTGTAAACTCTTCTAAGTATATGAGGAAACTAATGTAAAGATCATAAGAAATAGGAAGATCGGTAGGAGAAGGAAGGGAAGAATGAAGGGGGGGGTAAACAGAAGGGGGAATGAACCATGGGAGACTATGGAGTCTGGGAAACAAACTGAGGGCTTCCGACGGGAGGGAGTGGGGGATTGGGATAGGCCAGTGATGGGTATTAAGGAGGGCACATATTGTATGGAGCGCTGGGTGTTATAAGCAAACAATGAATCATGGAACACTACATCAAAAACTAGGAATGTATTGTATGGTGACTAACATAATAAAAAATTATTATTAAAAAAATTATAATTGGTACTAATGTTTTTAGAGATACTGTTTATTCTATTTAACTTATAACTTATACCTTATTTGACTTATACCAAGGTGACCATATAATTTGCCATCCAACAAGAGAAAACTTTTGACAGTGAAAGGCATCCTGTTAATAATTACTCCAGGACAACAGCTTTTAACCAGGACTGTCCCAGATAAACTCGAACGTCTGTTTACCCTATCTGTACGCCATATATGAGGTTCTATCAACTGCATTATTGGCCAAAGAACAGTATTTATCAGTTTTAATTCCTTTTTATGGTTTTCCTGGGTTTTTTTTCTTCTAGATCCAGTGTGTGTGGAAAGTAATATAGCATCATGCCAACAATCTCCAGCTAGTAAAAAAGGGATGTTCACAGATGACTTACATAAACTGGTGGATGACTGGACAAAGGAAACAGTAGGAAATTCTCTTATTAAGCCAAGTTTAAACCAACTCAAACAGAGTCAACACAAACTAGAGACAGACAACTGGAACAAAGTATATGAAGTAAGTTGTTTTTACATGTTCCTCTTTATTTATGAGAACTAAAACCAGGGGCTCCTGGGTGGCTCAGACGGTTAAGGGTCTGAATCTTGATCTCAGCTCAGGTCTTGATCTCACGGTTGTGAGTTCAAGCCCCACACTGGGCTCCACACTGGGCTCACACTGGGCATGGAGCTTACTTAAAAAAAAAAAAAGAACTAAAACCATAAAAATTGATTCACTTAGTCACTATGAGTGAATGGTGTGATTTGACAACATAGTGACTTTTATCCTTGTCTAGATTCATTATGTCTTTGAGCCAATTATCTTTTAGACCAGGGGTCAGCAAACTTTTTCTGAGAAGGGGCCAGTTAGTATTAGTAAATACTTTCAAGTCGTGTGGTTGCAACTAGTCAACTCTGTCGTAGGGCAAAAGCAGCCATAGACAAACATGAATGAATGCATGTGGCTTTGTTCCATTAAAACTTGACTTGCAAAAAGAGGTGGTAGGCTGTAGATTGCTGTCCCTTGTTTTAGACTCTTATACCTGAAAAAGAAGGCATCTAGAATGACAGTTAATTCAGTCCTGTGGTGTAAGAAGAGTTTGGGTTTTGAGGAAAAGCTATCATATGTTTTATGTCAATATTCTTAGAACTACTAAGTGATCTTATTTGTTCAGTTTGAAAAATAATTTTAAAGCTCTTTAAGCTAGAATATTGTGAAAGGCATCTTAAATTTATGATGAGATGCCTTGTTAATTGCATATGGCCTTAGTCAGATGTACATGCAGTTGAGATATAGAAAGATGTCCTCAATGCATTCTGGAGTGGGAAGAAGGCAGGCTTATAGAACAGTATATACAGTATTTGTTTAAAATTAGGTACATTAGATATATGTACGTACACATAGAAATAGGAAAAGCCATTAACATTATGCGGGATGGTGGAATTTGGGACTTATTTTACTTTGTACTTCTCTGTGTTTGAATTTTTTAAGTATCACTTTTTCACCATGAGTAAATCTATTAAAATATGAATCAGGGCTTAGAATCTGAACCCTGATAATTGAAAGAGATGTATTTGTGTGTGTGTGTCTGTTATATTTGTGTACATGTATGTGTATATTTGTAGCTGTTGCATATAGTTTGGTAAAGAAAGTCTGAAAATAGTTAGTGTTAAGGTTGAATAAAAATTTCAAAAGCCTAGATTTCCCAAACTAGTAAGCAGTATATTTCTTGGGGACTGTGTGTATTTATTTTACTCCTGACACTGATTTATGTACAGATAGTATCACCACTGTAAAAATTGGAAGTTTTTAGAGGTAAATTTCAAGGCATAAATGCATTGGTGCTGCCAGTGAGAGATCCTCTGAGTACACTGTGAATGGAGACTTTTGTTGACTAGTTAGGCGGGTGGTTTTTTACAGTATAATGGGGGATTTTTGGAGGGAGACTGAGTAGAAAATGGAGTATGAACAAAAGTGGTAAAGGTCTTTAAACAGAATTGGGTTCCAGTGTCAACTCAGTCACTTGCTAGGTTGTCTGACTATAGGGAAGTCATTCGTGCCTCAATTTCCATGTCTTTAAAACCGAGATAATACTTAACCTGCCTTACAAGATTGCTGTGAGGATTAAATGAGGTAACACCTATAGAGTGACTAGCACAAAGTAGTTACTATTTTTGTATTTTGAGTTCAGTTGATTATATCTTTGTGTGGAAAGCTCATCTCATAACTAATGTTCTTGCTTATTACTAAATCTGTGGCCTTACTTAGAAAATTTTGTCATGATTATGTCAGGCCCTATACTTTGTGCCAATCCCCATGCTAGGCACTAGGTTCGATGAGCAAAAGCAAAGTGTGTGCCCTGTCTCATGGAACTTACACTCTGGTGGTCCAGTTAGACATGAACAGACTTATATAAATATAAAATTGTAGCTGTAATATGGACTACAAAGGAAAAATTAAGATCATATAGTAAGAGATTTGATCTAGTGAAGGGATGTCAAGCTTTCACTGAGAAAGTAATGACTGAACAGAGATCTGAAGAATGAGTAGGTGTTAACTAGGTGAAAAAGGGAGGGAATATGATTCCAGGCAGAAAGAACAGCATATGCAAAAGCCATGTATGGGTAAAGGGATCATGATGGGACTGAAAGTAAGCCAGTTTGGCTGAAGTGAAGAGAGCAGAGAGGAGTTGGTGCGTAGTAAATCTAAGAAGTTTGGGAGGGTCTTAAAGGTGGTGATGATAAGGAACTTTGTCTTTATTTTAAGAAAGATGGATAGCAAAAAAAAGAAGTTGGATAGCCACTGAAGTCCTAGGGCTAACATCAGATTTGCTTTTGGGAAAATATTACTCTGACTTGAAGCAAGAAGAGAGGATAATAGGGGGTAAGGGTAGAAGTTGATAGACCAATGAGGAGTTAGTCACAGTAGTCCAGATAAAGAGAAGTTGAGATGAAGAAAAGTGAATAGATTCCAAGAAATGTTTAAGAGATAAAATGGGGGTGCCTGGGTGGCTCAGTTGGTTAAGCATCCGACTCTTGATCTCAGCTCAGGTCTTGATCTTGGGGTCATGAGTTCAAGCCCCACGTTGGGCATGGAGCCTACTTTTAAAAAAAGAAAAAAAGAGAGAGAAGGGGGACAAGATTTAGTAATGGAATGGATGTATGGCAAGAGGGAATGTGTCAAGACCAGGTTTCTGGCTGCCATTACTGGCTATCATTCCAGCGTACCAATCAACAAGATGTGTAACATGAGTAGGCAGTGTGTTTTGGTAGAGGAAAGACCATAGGTCATTTGAATCTCAAATTCCTTTGAAATATGCAGGAGAAGGTTAAGTATAACAAATCATCTGCAGTTGTCTTTTTTAAAAAATAAAAATCACATTATTGTTTGTAAAATAATAATGTCCATTATAGAATTTAATAAATGCAGAAAAGTACAAATCTTAAAATACCACCTTCAAATCCCACTACCTAGAAATAATTGTCACCATTTCAGATATCTTTCTATGTCTGTATATGGCTACATGGAAATAACTTTATAAAAATGCAGTCATACTGTATGTGCTCTTTTGAATCAGAAGTATTAAATTTCCTTTTACTTTAACAGGACAAAAACACTGATATGAAGAAGGGATTACTGAACTTGAAACAAATGTGTTTTTTCACCTCCAGAGATATGGTCATTCATTCTTGAGTCAAGCAAAAGCCTTTAACTTCAGTTTCAAAGTCTGTTTGAAAGGCTTTTAGCTTGACTATTCAACTTAGAAGAACTAAGCATTTGGGACTGATACCAAACTGTGCTTTAAGTGAGAATTATTTACTTCCATTAGACTTACTATTACCATGTGCATAGGATTTCAGTAATCTCAGTAGATGTGCATAATAACAATAGGACATGATAAGGAGAGTCAGGCAGGAATATATTTTCACAATACTGCCAAAAACATGGTTGTCTGGAGTTTAAACTTCCAAAAATGTAATAGGAACATTAGACTTTAAGGCAATGAGTAGAAGTGGGTAGGGAGGTGACATTTGTTGAGCACTCACTATTTATGCCAGGCTCTTTCCCCTGTGCCACACTAAATCATGCTCTTCTGTCTCCAAAGAATTACGTAGTAAGCTGGTCTGTTGTCTGTGGTGCTGAATGAGAGAATTCATGGGGCTAGCAGAAGGAAATAAAAATAGAAGAATAGTGCTAGCATAAAGAAATGAGACAACACTAAATTGTGAACAGAGATTTAGCAGGGTCCTTAGAGTTAGCTGGAACTCTATGCAAATCCTCACCTCACTATCAGGTTGCTTAGTGATATTAGGTGTCACCAATTTTGAGCTTCAGTTTCTTTATCTGAAAATGCCTACCTTGTAGGGCAGTAATGAAGAGGAAATGAACTAAGGTATGCAACAATGCTTGGTACACAGAAAGGTGCTCCAAAAGTGGTAGCCGCTTATAGTAATAGTAGGAATAGTAAGCCAGAAAGAACAGGAAGGAATATAGATGGGTAAAAGCATTGACCAAATGAACTGATCTTTTGTTTTTATTTTTGTTTTTGTTAGAATACTCCATCTACTATGGGCTACACACCAACATGGATTTCTTCACTGTCCCAAATCCGTGGAGCTGTCCCAACCTCCTTGCCACAAGGACTCCCACTCCCTTCATTTCCTGGGCCATTATCATCATATGGAATGCCCCATGTTTGTCAGTATAATGCTGTGGGGGGACCAGGGTACCCAGTACAGTGGGTAGGAATTTCAGGAACACCGCAACAGTCTGTAGTAATTCCTACTCAATCTGGGGGACCATTCCAGCCGGGAATGAATTTACAGGCGTTTCCAGCTTCATCAGTGCAGAATCCATCCACGATCCCTCCTGGTCCCAAATGAATCAGTGTAGATGATGAAGAAAAGGGAGATTTTTTTCAGAATTATTTTCAGGACACCTAAGATACTAAACGTTCTTCTTCTTGGGTTCTGCCATATTTTCCCTCATTTGAGTTTACTTTCCACTGTATTTTTTTTTTGTTCCATTGTGGTATTTTATATAGCTCATCATTCTGTAGAACCGTGCAGTCTGTACATAGAATACTGCGCACAGAAATGTTTTTTCACTTCAAATCCTATCCTCTTTGATACTTGATTTTTTAAAAATACCGTTCAGAATGCTTTAATGAGCTCAGCTTGAGCATTACCATTTCCAGGACACTTTCCATGAATTGCTGAGAAGCCCCCATTTTTTACTGCTGCTATCTGCAGCTGGACGATACTTTAAAATGTATAAAAACTATTTAAATTTATATTCCCCAAACATGGACGAAGTGAGACTCTCCAACAGCCGGAGTCTTATGGGATTCTTCACATGTTTATCTTAGGTTTACCTTTCACAGAAGGCAGGGTAACTTGCTGCAGGAAATGTTTTGGTATATAAAATTAGAATAACTTTGTCAACCAATATAGACCATGAGCCCTTTTTAATGTGATTTTCTTCCCGTCGTCACAGCAGGAGGAGTGAAGCCTTGTTTTAGGTGAGGCGGAGAGAAAGGAAAAAACAGAACTGTAACAGTTCCTTGATTCTGCAGATACTGTAGCTGCTTTAGGGTTTCAATAGTAATTCAAAGCAGCTATCTCCTTGTTTCTCATGTGCACACTACATTGTTTTTGAGCATCTGAGAGGCATTGGTTTGGCTTGCATTCTTTTGCAAGGGATATATTGCAGCTGATATGAATCTCATTTTGGGGGAATCTTTGTATTCCTAACAAAGAGGATTCAAGTTACACCTCTATTGATCCATTTTTCTGAAGTAGAATGTACTTGACACAGTAGGTTGTAGGTTTTGAGACTTACACATGAAACACTGGCTTTACAGGGTTCTAAGATTGTGGGGTATACACTGTCCTGCAGTGAGATAGTAGACCCTCGAAGGACACTATTTAAGTTGCCCTTAGCTTTTTCTTTTTTCTTTTTTTTTGGGGGGGATTGCCATTTTTTTAGTTGTTATAATTTCTCATTAGTATATATAGCATCCTAGATGATTTTAGATCTTAGATGATTTTGGCAGCCTCTAGAATCTGAGAGAGATTACTGTCAAGTTGCACTTTACTGGGTTTTATCCAGTTTTAGGAGGAGGTGAGGCAATGTCAAAATATACACTTTTGGTTTTCAAGAAGGCTAACTATAATAATCTTAAAAGGCTGGTCATAGAGTTACCTAATGCTTAGTCTGTGAAACCCAAATAGAATTCTTAAATGGTATTAATCAACTACCACATATACATGTTTAAAATAGTTTCCACTCTGAAAATTTCAAGGTCGTTTCTAGTACACGTTTACCTGATAATGAGTTCTGTCTACTGGTAAACATTCCAAATTTCCACCCAACATTTCTTTTGACAGATTTTCCTCCATGTTCATCTAAAATTTTTACCCCGTGAGCTTGCCAGGTAATGAGGAAAACTTAATAGGTGTACTTTTTTTTTTTTGCATAGTCTACTTTGTGACATTCAGTACCCTTTTTCAAAAAATGTGTCTGATATTGCTTACCTGAGGATCACACTAATCATCATGAAGATTCTGTCACTATCCTTTGGAGTGTCTAAGGCAGCCTTTTCAGAATTGCTGTTGATAAGAGCCACAGTTTCTTTTCATAAAACATACTCTGGTTTGGGTGAGTCTTTCTAAATCTTATGTACAGATTCTTCAAATTTCTTCTACAGTATTGGTTTGCAAGTTGCAGTGATTTAAGGAAATTAGTGTAATGCAAATGCTTGCATTGCAGTGTTTTCCATGTGTACAAAAACAATGCACCTAAAATCCGTAATTCTTTAAAACTGCTCGTGTTTCATTATAAGAGTTGGCTTTGTGTAATTACATTAAGACTTACAACCTATAAAGTGAAAATCCTGCAGGTTTTAAGATCCCTTCCTCACTAGATGTAATCCTTTTAAACAGTGTACCCCAGGATGAAAAAACCTCCATGGATGACATGCACAATTACATTTATTAATGGCTGCTCTACATCAAATGTCCCACATTTTACCACCACCTCTGTTTTATGTATAATTCATCATTCATTTGCCTGCAGACTTTTGCAGTGCCTTGTAATATTGAGAATCTTTTCAGATTTTTTGCTGGAAAGAAAAGTAGTCTTCTAAAGTTTGAAGATGGTGAATAGTGTACTGCTGTCTCCATGCTGACTGCAGTAGTTGGGTTAACATATGTTATGTATACATGATGTATATGTAACATGTATAAGTTTAAAAATACAGAAAAAAGTGGGTTTGTGCAGAAATGAAGAAAACAGTGTTATTCACATCACTGTGGGTTTTTATTTTTTCCCCATTACTTAAATGTTTGATTCAGATTATAGTCACTTTGACTGTAAATATTGGCTAGTTTTCTATGTAGGGGTTTTATGTTATTTCATAATTTTGCTAACTCATATAATAGTGCTGTTTTCATCCTTGCTGAGGTAATTTTCCTCCCCAGAAACAATTAACTCTTGAGGTGAAGCTCAGAAATTCCCTTCTTACTTAACAAAGAGCCTACTATATAACAAGGGCCTTCTACCCACTCCAAAAACCACACGAACCTGTCCTTTTCATTTTCCTTTTCGTAGGAGAAAAAGGTTGTACTAAACCATCCTGCTTGTAAAGTTTATTTGGGGGATAGTCTGTATGTCCAACCACCATGTTTACTTCTCAAAGTACAAGTCTGATGAATATTACTGTATCTCCATATGTGGCAATGTGAGCATTTCATCATGAAGTACATGCTGCTATGTTTGTGAAGTTGGGTGTAACATCATAAGACTATGAAACCAGTATTGGTGTAAATCTAATGAAAATAACCCTATGTATATTTGTAGCAGTCTTGAATCTCTATTTAAGGTAATTTGCTGTAATATAACAAATATCCATTTTGTTTTTCATCCTTTTCTTGCCAATTTTATATCAAGCATGAATTCTCATGGTTTGACAGCAAAATTATCTGTGAAAGTTTAAAAGGCACTTTTCCGCTGTGATTTTTGGATTGAGCGTGGAGTGTTATGTACAGTATGATGGGATGTATCATTTTAGAACCCCAGATTTAATTCCAGTCCAATTACTTTTGTTTATCTACCTCGTTTTCAGTGCTATTTGGGGGTGAACAAGTAAACACTGCCTGTGAAACTTGCTTTTTTGCCTTGATTCTCAGTATTCTTTCAGGTTATAAATCTGGTCTGCCTCCTAGTCCCAGTGCAACCGTGAGTTCGAGATGAGAGGGACCACCACTCTGCCACCAATCTGTGTTTAAGTGATGAGGGCCATGTGCCTCTGCAGAATAAGCTTTGGGGATTTGGGAATGGAGAGCAGAGAAATAAATCCAGCTGGTGGCAATGTAGGACTTAGTTTTAGGAGTCAGTCCTAAAATAAACGGTAAGAAAGTATCTAAATTAGTCCAGTGCCTGTAACTTTGCATCTTTTATTAAAGATGCATTTCTCGTCTGTGTGCCTAAAGGGCTATGGGTTGAAATTGCTTTAACTACCACAGTGACATATTTGATAAATCCTACAGCAGTGGCCTCTCATTCAGCATATTTGCATACTGCTAGGTATTTGCAGTGGTATTTTGTTACCTTAAAATGGCTGTATGCTTTTTGGTTGAATTATAGCTGGTGGTAACTGTTTATCCAATCTCTAAAGTTTATTGGAGGCATTGCCTTTCTTCTTTGATGTCTTTTCTGAATGATGAAATGATGCATTCCTTTTCTTTTTCCAGAACACTCAGCTAATGTTTGTAAGCTACATGTTCCTTGTTTCACGTTTACTGTGTATAACACTACAGCATATTTAATGTTAGCAAATGCTGTATTTTAGGCTTCATGCACAGATACATTCCTGAGGTATATTTGCCATCAGTTTGGGATTCAGTTATTTAATCTTCCGTTTGGTTTAGAGAAACTTGAGATTTGAGGTGGTGTGCAGGCCATTTTCTAGAATAGATTGTTCATTTTTTCATTCTGTAGTGTATTGGGGACTTTTTTTTTATCCCCCCTTTGTTTTGAAGATGAACCAGAAAGGGGGGTGTGTTGTAGAAAAGGCCATTGAGTTGATAAATGTAATTTCTGGTATTCAGTTTTTTAAAAACCAATCCAGACAGTAAAATTGTAATGCTCTAACTTGGTAAAATCCTTTGAAATTAGTATGAAATTTTGATGGAGCCAAATGCTTTCAGATCACCGTGGAAATAGTCTTTGTATGTGAAGGATGAACACAAACATTGGTCAGGGTCCTTGATAGCCAACATAGGCAGGGCCTGGAATAGTGGCTAGGTGACACTGAAGTTATTTTCAACTGAGATAGTTGGAGGAGTGTACAAACCAACAGTTTCCATTCTGGAAGGTTTTCTCTTAATTAAAAAAAAACTCAAAAAGGCTGAAAGTCAAGCAAGAAGGGAAGAGAGAAACTGGGCTCTTGAGGAAAAAAATGTGCCGTTGTAAAAATAAACTCCTAAATGTGTGCTTGTCATCCTTCCAGGTTTTTTTTTTAAGTTGCATTTCTTTTCCACTATAAGTTAAGATTTCAGATTGAGATTTGTGGTCCAGAACATACCCTCAGCAGAAATAGTGACTGATCGGAAAGTGCAGTTGTTCAAGGTCTGTCATGCTCAATCACTTAAAGCTGTATCTTGTTTGATATGAATATTAAGCATGTAGACCTAGTGCAGCATGGGAGCCACTCAGGAAGTTTATGCAATTAATAAACTTTCATGCATAATTTACTATGAAGTATGCAGACTTTCAGCCACTTCTCTACACTTAACATTTAGTTGTATATGTGAACTCTCCTTTCTTAATTGGGGAATGTAGCATTATATAGAATGTTGTTAAACTTAATTTTAATCCTTCTTGACATTAACCTTTTCTTGGGGGGGGTTAAACCAAGTGATCTGCCTTTAAGCAGTTGTCTGATTTTGGTTCTTTGAAACTGTGATTTTTATTTCATTTGTACCCAACCATTGTAAGTATTTTGTTTTGTTTCTTGGAAATTTTGTTTTGAAACAGAAAATAAAGGCTGTGTTATAAAATGAGTATGGTATCTTATTAAAATGCTTTCATAGTCACTGCAATCACCTGACTTAAACTGGTTCTTCATTTATCAAATGTAATTTTTAGCAGATTTAGAAGATTTAGTCCTATAGATTATGCTGGCTGAACAAATTAACCAAGCCGTTGATTATCTCTTGATGTATAGCTCTAGCAAATGTGGAGTTGTACTTCTTCTCCACTCATCAATGAGCTATAATTGTTAACAGTCACTATGATTTTCTGAGTACCTATTGTGTTATCTAGGCTTTTACCTGTGACATTTTTAATTCACAAAACAATCCTATAAGCTAAGTCTGTTACTCTCTCCACTTTACAGAGAAAATTTATGGATCAGAGAGATTGAAGAATTTTCCATGGTTAACACAGTTAGGAATGGTGAAGCCTGGATCCAAACCCAGGTCTGTCTGACTCCCAAGCTCATGGGAAAAATAATAATCCATAAACTGTAGGAAAAATAATCCATATACATTTATGATAAGTTTTCATCTATTATTAGGATTAGTAGGTAATCTTTTTACATATCTTTCATGAGGTTATATCCAGTGCTTGTTTCATAATTTCAGGAGTAGAAGTATGTGTTTATGGTACAAACAAGGATTCAAAATGTGCCCTTTGCACAAACTTATTAAGGAGATTTCCTTTCATATTGACAATATTTATGGTACATCTTTGGGAAAAAAGTACATTTGGAAATTTCTCTCCCACATCTTTCATTTACCACACTACAGTGACTTGGGAAATGGCCAAATGAGGTCTGATCACTTGTCCACTTAATAACTTAGAAGAATTGTTGCATATGTTTATGCAACCAGCCCGGGAGGAAGAGTTAGAGGCCTATCAAAAATATCCAAGATTAGCTGAGGATTTAAATATTTTTAGGGGTGCCTGGGTGGCACAGCAGTTAAGCATCTGCCTTCGGCTCAGGGTGTGATCCCGGCGTTATGGGATCGAGCCCCACATCAGGCTCTTCCGCTATGAGCCTGCTTCTTCCTCTCCCACTCCCCCTGCTTGTGTTCCCTCTCTCGCTGGCTGTCTCTATCTCTCTCGAATAAATAAATAAAATCTTTAAAAAAAATAAAAAATAAAAATAAAAAAATATTTTTAAAAAATCTTTATTACCTTCATTTATTGACTCAGTAACTCTGAGGCATTCTATCTTAGATGACCCCTAAAGGGAGGATGCAAGGTACATAGTGGAACAAGCATGGGTTTTGACTCCTAGACCTCTCAAACCTCCTGTCTCATTTGTAAAATGAGGTTGTTGTATTAAATGAGATATGTAAAAGCAGCTACCTCTGTCCCTAATTTGCCAATTATGTTTATTGTATGTGAAATATCTCTGGTGACTTTCACACTAAATTTGTACTCGAGAAATCAGGCTGGTTTGGAAATGGGCCCTCATTCTTATTACAGTTAATACAGATAGACTTTTTAGAGTCCAACAGACCCAGATTTGTATTCTGGCTTTGTGAACTTGGGAAAACTGCTTAATTTTTCCACTTCAGTTTCCTCTTCTGTAAAAAGGATAGCTGCCTCAGTTGGGTTGTTTCCAGACTAAAGGAAAAAGCATATGAAGGGCTTAGCACTATACCTGGCCCATAGTAGGTTTGCTCAAATAATAGTAATGACTACTCAAGGGACCTTACATTATCACTATTTTAAGAGAAGAGGAAACAGGTAACAAAACTGAACCCAACCTGTGAGTCAATGTGAGATCTGTTGGTGGAAGAGATTAGGTATTAGGAAGAGAAAGGTCCTAGATGATGTAACAGAGTGAGGTCCAGAGGTGAAAGTGTTTAAGTTGGGAGATAAGAAAATATAAAACCCATTTAAAATGTGCACCACTAGATAAAAGGATGAGATGGCAGATTTGTCTGTGCCTGAAGAGTTTAGAAGGAGCTGAAGTAGTAGTAGTGGTTGGGGAAAAGAGGGTGGGGGGGGGGGCTTACAACAGAAGCTCAAGAGAGAAATAAAGCATTAGGTAATGGTCCAAATAGGAGCAGGACCTTGTGAGAGATAGATGAAGAATTGGAAAGGACTAGCTCACATGCGTGTTACAAATGAAGAAATAGCCTCGGGAATTAAACCAGTATTTGTAAGTTTTCTCCATTCCAGCTCAGAAATTCTCAACCCTGACTGCATATTAAAATCACCTGGGGAGCAGAACAATGTGAATGTACTTAACACTATTGAATTGTACACTTAAAAATGGTTAAGATGGTAAATTTTGTTGTATATATTTTACCACAATTTAAAATAAAAAATGTGTCCCATCCCTACAACCAGTATTGTTACATCCACGTATTAATGTAATTATGGTTGAGAACCACTGTCATTGTTTACTAATCAAATGACTTCCCTGCCTGCTATTAGCCAGTTGTTGGTTCAAGAAAAACAAGAAATATGGCAGCCTCATTAGACCTTCTAATGAACTATTTCCTATGACCATGTGAGCTTATAGCCTCTCAGGCCTCAAGGTTCTGGGCAATAGAGAAAGCTAAGTGGGCCCCTTGCAGAAACTGAACAGCTAGTTGCTACTTAAGTGCAAGATATCGGAAGATTGAGTCCAGTGTGCACTCTCCAGGCAAACTATGCTTCTCTCCACCCTTCATGATAAGAATGAACATTAATTAGGTGCGTACTGTGCCAGTTATTATGCTAAGCACTCTACATTTAATCTCCATAAGCTTCTGAGGTAAGTATTGTTACCACCTCCCTTCCAAGCTCCCCGACTGCCAAAAAACTGCTTTCTCCCAGTGTCCAGCTTCATTCCTGGCATGCAGTAGGTACTAAATCTGTTGAATGAATTAATGAGTCCCTATTTCAGATACAGTAAGGGATCAAGAGGCTAAGTAATGTGTTAAAGTTAGATTGCTAATAAGGAGTTGAACTAGTACTGGAACCCAGATCTTGGCTCCAAAGCACACAACTTAACTACTATTCTGTGACATCTACTATCCCCTTCTGTTTTCAGGGTTTTGGCCTATGTTATCTCTACTCTCTCTGGCCTATTCAGCATAAAGTTTCTTCTGTATTAGGTATGTTAAGACTCTTGTGTACAAGTAATAGAAATACAATTTGAACAAGTTTAAGCAAAAGAGGAATTTATTATAAAGATGGTGGTGTCTTACAAAACCCAGGGATAATGCAGACAGACCTTAGGAATAAATAAATCAGGTGCTTTAATGCAGCCAGGATTTTTCATCTCTTCTCCAGCTCAATCCCAAATTCTCTGTGAAGGTACATAAAGGATGGCTCTTGCTGCAACCATGAGGATAAGGTAGAGAAGGTGGTAGAAAAGGGGTGCTGGGAAGACAAAACAACAGATGTTTACCTATGCTCATCCTCTTAACTGCCCATCAACACTGCCATTTTCCCCATATCTACAATTCCAAAAATGCCCATATCTAACAGAATCCACGGATAAGTGCAAGTCACATGCAACTTTTGCATCCGGAAGCAACAGCATGGCATAGACCTGCCCCTTCCTCATCTACTTCAGTGACAACCTAAATGTGGCTCCTCTTGATCCTGCAACCTTTAGTAAATTTAACTGCCACCAACAGATCTAAAATGAGAAATAGAGAAATAGATTAACCACAATCAAAATTCCCTTTTAGGAAAGGAGAGGGGCACATCATTATCAGCCACCAGGTCCAAGTATGCACCATTTCCACCTGGATAGGAATAAAGGAAATAAATTTCAGGCATAGCAAAACTTAATGGGAGTCAACTTAACTGATGCACCTTCTCACTTAACCAGTCTGTACTTGGGCCTGGGGCTTGTTCTAGAACAGCAGTGATTCTCAAATTTGAGAGTGCATTACAGTCACCTGGAGGTGAGAGACCTGCAAAAACTATTCTCAACACAAACACTCCCTTCAAACACCTGCACCAAGAGACTTGACCAAACTTTAGTACGGCTTCTAGTAGCCTAGGGCTAGTCCCTGACATGACCCATTTCCCATCTGGAAAGCTCAGGACTTTCAACAGAATTTATAGTTTGCTCCAGCCAATACTTAAAGATAGACCCCTGACCTCCCTTCTTTATAGAGCATTTACTAAAAAGGGCTTACAATTGTGAGTTCTTCCCCTGTCCCCTTGAGATGTATATGCATCTCTTGCAACTCAGAAGGATATTTATTAAGGACCAGAGAGCCATTCCTTTGAAAAGTAATCATCAGGAAGGCTAGGGCCTCAATCTTGAAGTCTCTGTGCCACTTTTTGTAATTTTTCACTTTCCTGGCTCTACTTGAGCCCCTGCCTCCTCCTCTCTCCTCCCTCATCCTCCCTTTAAAACGCCCAGGCACCTCTGCACAAGTGGGAACGGAGCCCAGCTTTTCCCCCTACTGGCAGTAGTTATTGAATAAAATCTGTTTTCACTGCTTTTTTTTATTTCAAGTTTTTATTTAAATTCTAGTTAACATATATGGTAAAATTGGTTTCAGGAGAATTTAGTGGTTCATCACTTATATGTAACACCCACTGTTCATCACAACAAGTGCCCTCCTCAATACCTATCACCCAGTTTTCACTGCTTTAACTAATGTCGAATTTTGTTTATCTTTGACATTACTTAAAACACAGATTGCCAGCCACACTCAGAGTTTCTGATTGTGGAGGTCTGAGGTGAGGCCTGAGAATTTCTAAGAGTTTGTAGCTGATGCTGATGTGCTGGTCCAGGGACCATACTTTGAAAATCACTGTTCTGACTCATGGTCCCTATTCACTAGATATGATTTTCTAGTGATACAACTTCCTCAAAACCTCATTTGACTGCCTGTGGATTTCATTTGAGGGGACTCAGAATGCTAATAACAAGTCCAAGAATCTTGTCAAATTATGCTCTTTGAATCTTCAGCTCTCCTAAAGGGAATAACCTGGCTCATCCTGTTGCAGCTTCTATCTCTCTTTTTTTTTAAAGATTTTATTTATTTATTCGACAGAGATAGAGACAGCCAGGGAGAGAGGGAACACAAGCAGGGGGAGTGAGAGAGGAAGAAGCAGGCTCATAGCAGAGGAGCCTGATGTGGGGCTCGATCCCATAACGCCGGGATCACGCCCTGAGCCAAAGGCAGACGCCTAACCGCCGTGCCACCCAGGCGCCCCACAGCTTCTATCTCTTAGCATTCCACCTAATGATGGGATAATGGCTTATTCCCCCTGGCATTCTGCTCAAGGTCTCCAGTTCACAGCTTGGGTAGATAATAATAGGCTGAGTTCAAGGCTATAAGGTGTGTCTGTCTCTCCCTCTCTCTCAAGATTTTATTTATTTATGGGAGTGGGAGAGCAGGAGAGGGAGAAGCAGACTCTGCTGAGTGTCGAGCCCAATGTGGGGCTTGATCCTATGACCCTGAGATCAACCTGAGCCAAAACCGAGAATCTGGTGCTTAACTGACTGAGCAACCCAGGTGCCCCATTTCTCTTTTCTAATCTGCTTTGGGTATGTTACACCTGTCCTCTCTTCCTTGCATTCCAGCTGAATGCATTTAGAGAGGGAGACGTCATCACATTTGGCGGATTTGGAGAACAAGGAATCTATGGAGGCTTATACAGATAACCTCACTCCAGTTACTTAGATGCCCATTTCCTAATCAGTGAAACGTTTGACACAAGAGAGTTCTGCTCTAAGTCAGCAAAGCCCATGAATATCTGACACTCAGCAATTGCAGATCTCTTGATAAAGGCAGGAGGGCTGCTCTGTTTTGAGTCCCAAGAGCAATAAGTAACTGCTTCACCGTCAAATAACACAGAATGCCAACTTCTCATTAACTGATGTGGGAGATCTCCAATCTCTGCCAGTTCCATATGTTAGGGTCTGTAAATTGCCACACTCCATTTCTCATATCAGTTCTTGAAGGTTTTGTTTTTGTTTTGTTTTGGTTTTGGTCATAAGTAGTTTCTAACCTGATTCTGTCTGAAAAGCAGTAATAGTAAGGATATGGGGTTGCCTCACAGAAACCAAGGACCAAGAATGCTTCAGGAATGATAAAGAACCTGGAACTTAGACACAAAGACTATCTCTCATCTCTGTGCTGAGAATCTACATTTTTCTTCTCTTTCTGTAGACCAGTATATTATATGTCTGTCCCTCTGGTGGTAAAATTGCTGACAGCTTCCAAGTTTTACGCTTAGAGAAAAACTGATCTCTCTGGTCCAGTTCCAACTTTCTAGGGAATGAGATTCTGACTGACCCAGCTTGGATTGTTTGTCTACCTTTGACCCATTCAGCTATGGTTATAAGAACATGACAGTTATTGCGGTAACTCTGTCAATGGGAGGAGGGTCAATTCTCAGAAAAGGAGGGCCGACAGACAATCCAATAGGTGTTCAAAGTTCTAGAAAACCTCTATTCTTTCCATCTTTCATCCCTTCAAGCCTTTGCTCTTTCCTTTCACTGCTTGTTTTCAAGAGTTATCTATGTGCACTGCTTCACCATCTATTTATTTCTTGCCAATCTAGCTTGTTCTATCTGCACTATTCTTTTGTAATAAATTCCTTTACGGAGCTTGAAGCATTTTCAGCTTTTGCATCCTACTAGACTGTTCTCAAACTTCATTCATCTTGACTACTCTTGGGTTCTGCACTTTTGCATTCTAACTCTACCTGCCATTATCTCCCATCTTTCATTATGTTCCAAGCCAGATCTGGCTACTACTCGCTCCTACAAAACAGATCTTGTTTTCTGCCCTCCTCCTGCTAAAACAGTAGGCCCTAAAAACCAATTAGAAGATTGGTGCTACATCAGAATCAACTGAGAAGCATGCTGAAAATCGAATTTTTTCAAAAGATTATGATTCTGTACGTCTAAATTGCAGCCCTTGCAATTATTCTGCAAGAGCTCCCTGACAGATTCACAATGAGGCTTGGAAACAAAGGTCCTAACTATAGGACACTGTAGCTCAGGGAGTACTGGAAAGGTACCACTTGCAGTTTAATTTGTGTTGGTACTTATTTCCCTGACCAAAGACATTCTGAAAAAAAGTGATACTCATTTTCACTTTGTCTCTGCATTGCGTTGGGCAAATGATGTCAATTTCACCACTCATAAATTGGGGCCAACAACTCTTCAAAGAACTACGGTGTTAAAAGTCAAGTGGATTACTACAGAAATGTTGGTTAGCACTTTTACATTTCATACGTGTCCCATCTCATTCATTAAAAGCTACGCATATCCCCCCCCCCCAAGAAGAATGCGCTTCCTCGGGAATTTTAGCGTTGTTTAGCTGAACTCAATTAATCCACTCTACTTCCTTTCCCATGATGCATCACTTCTTCCCCCCAAACTCCTTTTCCTGGGAAAGGCGGTAAATAGCCTAAAGCAACTCCGCGAATGCAGGGAATTGGGAGTGCAAATCCTAAACACGTATCGCGCCCCGCCGCCTCGGATCCCGTCAGCGAAGGGCAGAAAGGGGTGGTAATCTTGTTCTTCGACTGCATCCTGAAGCCATAGAGAAGACTACAACTCCCAGGATGCCCCTCCGCCCTGCCCCACTTCCCCTCCCCCAGCTAGAAAGCGTGTACCATAGAGAAGACGAGGCAACATGGCTCCCGGAGGTGGAAGGAAGAGGATTCACCCCTTTTGAAGCGGTGAAGAGCGGCCGGAGGGGGGGGGGGAAGAGAAGTCACTAGAGCCCGTCATCGCTTTTATCCTCCCAGCCTCTCCTGAGTCCGGTCGGCCTCACTCCTTCTCCCCACCCAAATCCAATCTGTGGTCTCCTCCCCACCCCGCCCTCATCCCCTCGCTCGCTCACCCCTCCCCTCGGGAATCCTTTTCCCGCCCCCTCGCCCCCCGCGGAGTGCGCACGCGCCCGCCCCCAGCTTCGCGCCCAGATCGCCGCCTAACCTGCTCGCGCAGCCGCCGTCTCCTCTGCCCACCGACGAAGCATGGGCGTCCAGGGCTTCCAAGAGTTCCTGGAGAAGCGCTGTCCCGGGGCCGTGGTGCCCGTGGACCTCCTCAAACTCGCGCGCACGGTCTCGCGCCAGCAGCAACAGCACCAGCATCGTCAGCTGCCGCCTACGGCAGCGCTAGCGCCCGGGGCTCCACGCGCCGCCAGGGGCTCCGCGCCTCTGCAACCGCCGCTCCCGCCCGCTGCCTTGGGTGCCTGCTCCGGGGGCGCGGGGCCTCGGCACCATCACCCCGCTCACCACTTCCACCACCACGGCCAGGCGCACCCTGGGCTGCACCCGCCGCCGCCGCCGCCCCCTCCGCTGCCCGGGGCCCGGGTGCTTGTGGACGCGGGCTCGGCGCTTCCGCGGCTTTATGGTGGCTACCAGACGGATTGGGTGTGTGGCGGCCAATGGAACGCCATGCTGGGCTACTTGTCAGCGCTATGCCAGGCTTGTGCCTATCCCGGCGGCGACGGCTTGGAGCTGGTGGTCATGTTCCCCGGGGGCCTGGGAAAGGACCGGCTGGCCGAGTGGGGCCGTCGGTGCCAGGCCGAGCGGCAGACAGCGCAACTGATCGTGGGACACGTGGGCAACAAGGGCACCCCTCCTCCACGGGCCTGGTTCCTGCCACCGGCCTGCCTGAGCCACTGCGTGAGGCTAGCACTCATCCGCTTCCGGGTCAAGGTGAGGGAGGGGCCGGATCTTAAATAATAAGCCCCACACCTATTCCCTCCCAGCTAAACACCTAACCACCCACCCACTAACCTGTCCCCCATTACTCACTCACTGCCTAACCAGCTAACCCACTTGCCTGACTATCCTTTATCATTTTACTCATCTACCCACCCTTTCATACCACCCCCTACCGATTCGCTCACCAACACAACCACATCTCTACCCATGTCATCCCATCAACTCCCTTTACCTTCACTTATCCAGTGGCCTATATCTGGGTTTTAGCCAAACTTCTTTTGTGGCCCCATTTTCTCCTGCTGTCTTCTGCCTCAAACTGAAATACCTTTTTCCAATTTTTTCTAGTTGGCATCTCTTCCGTATGTCTCTTTCCAGCCTGGCAGCAAATCATTTAAACAGATGTTAATCAAATACCTTGCTTGTACAACTTTTACCCCCCATTTTGACCCTGTGCGCTTTTTTACCCATCTGTGCATTCAGCCTTTCTTATTTCAACATGCTTCTGTCTTCTCCTGCCTTAGCCTAAACAAATAAAAAAACCCTGCTGATAGAGTCACTGTTCAACAAGTATTAGACCACTGAGTAAGGGGTTTAAGGGACATGTGAGACACGGTTTCCTGCCCTTGGAAAATCAAATATATAAACATGAAAGATTTATTTAATGGTATAAGTGTGTATGTGATTATGCTTTATAGTACAGACTGTAAGTACAGTATCTGTGAATGTTCGGTGATATCTGTGGGCTCAGATGGTCAGGGGAGGCTTCCGTGAAGAAGTTGGATCTCTAGTTCTTCAGGGATGGGTTGGATTTGAATGGGTTACGGATTTGGGAGGGCTGCATTAAGTGGGCGAAAGAATGAGCAGAAGCAAAAAGGAATATCAAGCATGTGAGGCCCTATGGGCAGTTAAGTCCAATCTCTGCATGGAGTTGGTCACTGCATATGGGGCCTGGGGAACAGTTTGGCAGCATCCCCAGTTCTTGGCACCATTCCTATTGCTCTGTTGCTTTCCCATACTCTTAGGTTTCAAGTTCTTACGTGTGGGGAATAGCAAGGCTTGAGAAGTAAAGGAGGTGGGCAGGAAGAAGAAAAAGGAGTACAGGGTTGGGTAGGACAAAACGTCAAACCCATTTTCCAACCAAGGCTCTTGGGTGTGTGGTCACAATTAGTAGACAAGACAGGGAATTGTGAGAATCATAAAGAAATGGTCCTGAGTAGAATAATGTGGAGGGGAAAAAAATCTCATCTGAGAGACTGAAAGACCTGCATCAGGAAGCTTGAAGTGGTCATTGAGTTTGTGGCTACAGTTCAGTCATGCTAGAACTCCTTGTGCATATCAAATCTCTGCCTGGGCTGGATAGATTATAGCTGTTTTTAATAACAAAATCTAGTAAAGAGCTATCTCAAACATACAAAGTAGCAAAAAATAATATGACATTCATTTGTTTGCCTTCCTGACTGAACATTTTTCAGTAGATTCTTCGTTCATGACGATTCTTTTCATTTTTTCGTTGCTACCACCCAAGCTTTAAGGACTTTTTACCTCAGTGTCATTATTAACTTAGTTGCTGGTGACGGTGACTAAATGATGGAATGCTTAGCATGTTCCAGGTGCTAATCTATGTGCTTTAACAACAAAATTATTTCATTTGATCCTCACGATAACCTGTGAAGCAGTATTATCCCTGTTTTTCAAATGAGGAAACTGAGGCACAGGAGGTTTAGAAAGTTGCCCAAATTCACCGAGCAATAAATGGCAGAGCTGAGATTCTAGGATTCATGCCCAGGCAGTCTGACTCCAGAGCTCATGATCTTAACAACAGTGCTCTAAGATGAATCTTTCTAAAGTGCCAGTGTGATTAGATCCTTCCCATACTCACCTAAACTCTTCCCTGGTTCCTGGGTAAAGACAGGTCTGAGTCATTTATTTATATGCATTTATTGCTTGCTGTACGCTAGGTACTATGCCTGTTGATGTGATTCAGAGGTAAAAAAGGGAATCTCTGTACTTACAGAGGTCAGTTTAATAAAAGACAAAACCAAGTTGCAGATACTGTGAGCTAATCACAATCAATACAGCTCCTACAGGGGGCATGGTTAATTGTGAATGAAGGTTTGAAAGTTGGGGGAGGCTCTACAGATTGGTGCTGAGCCTTGAAAGAACACTGGGAAGGATATAATTCAAGTAGTGGACAAGGGTGTGGAGACCTAAAATGGCCAGCCATGAGATTTGAATGGATTTTGATTGTAGGTTGGAGGAGAGTTAAACACTGAGTGTGGATTTGTGGTTTCCAAACTACTTTTGTTCATAGACCCATCAATCAAAAGTTTTAAGAAGCAGCTTTACTATGGTCTACAAAAATTCTCTATCACACATAGTCTCATCTTTAAAATCCCAGCAGTTCATCCTAATGAGATAGATTGATAAAGCAAGTATAGTGAAAATCGTAGAATCTCAGTGCTGGGTATTTGCATACTCACTGCAAAATTTCAACTTTGCCATATGTTTGAACTTTTTCATAATACGGTGTTGGGGAAAAAGTTCCCAACACTCCTCTTCAGTCCTGAGAGCTACCATTTCGGGAATATATAAATCTTACTCCCTAGGCTAAATTGTAAACAAATTCTTTTTTTATTTTAATGTTTTTTTATTATGTGAGTCACCATACAGTACATCCCCGGTTTCCGATGTAAAGTTCGATGATTCATTAGTTGCGTATACCACCCAGTGCACCATGCAATACGTGCCCTCCTTACTACCTATCACCAGTCTATCCCATTCCCCCACCCTCCTCCCCTCTGAGGCCCTCAGTTTGTTTCTCATAGTCCATAGTCTCTCATGCTTCATTCCCCCTTCTGATTACCCCCCCTTTCTTTATCCCTTTCTGCCCCTACCGATCTTCCTAGATCTTATGTTCCGTAGATGAGAGAAATCATATGATAATTGTCTTTCTCTGCTTGACTTATTTCACTTAGCATTATCTCCTCCAGTGCCGTCCATGGTGCAGCAAATGCTGAGAAATCGTTCTTTTTGATAGCTGAGTAATATTCCATTGTATATTAGGACCACAGCTTCTTAATCCAGTCATCTGTTGAAGGGCATCTCGGTTCCTTCCACGCTTTGGATATTGTGGCCAATGCTGCTATGAACATTGGGGTGCATATGGCCCTTCTCTTCACTACGTCTGTATCTTTGGGGTAAATACCCAGTAGTGCAATGGCTGGGTCATAGGGTAGCTCAATTTTTAACTTTTTAAGGGACCTCCACACTGTTTTCCAGAGTGGCTGTACCAACTTGCATTCCCACCAACAATGTAGGAGGGATCCCCTTTCTCCACATCCTCTCCAACAATTGTTGTTTCTTGCCTTGTCAATTTTTGCCATTCTAACTGGCGTAAGGTGGTATCTTAGTGTGGTTTTGATTTGAATTTCCCTGATGGCTGATGATCTTGAACATTTTTTCATGTGTCTGTTAGCCATTTGTATGTCTTCATTGGAAAAGTATCTGTTCATATCTTCTGCCCATTTTTTGATTGTTTATTTGTTTCTCATGTATTGAGTTTGAGAAGTTCTTTGTAGATCTTGGATACCAGTCTTTTATCTGTAGTGTCATTTGCAAATATCTTCTCCCATTCCGTGGGCTGCCTCTTAGTTTTTTTTTTTTTTTTTGACTGTTTCCTTGGCTGTGCAGAAGCTTTTTATCTTGATGAAGTCCCACAAGTTCATTTTATCTTTTGTTTCTCTTGCCTTTGGGGATGTGTCATGGAAAAGGTTGCTTTGGCCGATGTCGTATAGGTTGCTGCCTATGTTCTCCTCTAGGATTTTGATGGATTCCTGCCTCACATCGAGGTCTTTCATCCATTTGGAGTTTATTTTTGTGTATGGTGTGAGAGAGTGGTCAAGATTCATTCTTTTGCATGTAGCTGTCCAATTTTCCCAGCACCATTTATGGAAGAGACCGTCTTTTTTTGACTGGATGTTTTTTCCTGCTTTGTCAAATATTAGTTGCCCAAAGAGCTGAGGGTCCATTTCTGGGTTCTCTATTCTGTTCCATTGGTCTATGTGTCTGTTTTTGTGCCACTACCATGCTGTCTTTGTGATCACAGCTTTGTAGTACAGCTCAAAATCCGGCACTGTGATGCCCCCAGCTTTCTTTTTCCTTTTCAAGAGTTCCTTGGATATTTGGGGCCTTTTCTGGTTCCATACAAATTGGAGGGCTGTTTGTTCCAGTTCTTTGAAAAATGTCCTTGGTATTTTGATCGGGATAGCATTGAAAGTGTAGATTGCTCTGGGTAGCATGGACATTTTAACGATGTTAATTCTTCTGATCCATGAACATGGAATATTTTTCCATCTTTTTGTGTCTTCCTCAATGTCTTTCAAGAGTGATTTATAGTTTCTAGAATATAGGTCCTTTACGTCTCTGGTTAAGTTAATTCCAAGATAACGTATGATTATTGGTGCTATTGTAAATGAGATGGATTCCCTTATTTCTCTTTCTTCAGTCTCATTATTCGTGTATAGAAATGCAACTGATTTCTGAGCATTGAGATTGTATCCCGCCACATTACTGAATTGCTCTATAACTTCTCATAGTTTGGGAGTGGATTCTTTTGGGTTTTCCATATAGAGTATCATGTCATCTACGGAGAGAGACAGTTTGACTTCTTCTTTGCCTATTTGGATACCTTTTATCCCTTTTTGCTGTCTGATTGTTGTTGCAAGGACTTCTAGTACTATGTTGAATGATAGTGGCGAGAATGGGCATCCTTGTCGTGTTCCTGATCTTAAGGGAAAGGCTTCCAGCTTTTCCCTGTTGAGAATATATTTGCTGTAGGGTTTTCATAGATGGTATTTATGAGATTGAGAAATGTACCCTCTATTCCTACACTCTGAAGGGTTTTAATCAGGAAAGGATGCTGTATTTTGTCAAATGCTTTTTCTGCATCAATTGAGAGGATCATATGGTTCCTGAGTCTTGTTGATATGATATATCACGCTGATCGATTTGCGAATGTTGAACCACGCTTGCATCCCAGGTATGAATCCCACTTGGTCATGATGGATAATCCTTTTAATGTACTGTTGGATTCTATTAGCCAGGATCTTGTGAGAATTTTGGCATCCATGTTCATTAGGGAAATCGGTCTGTAATTCTCCTTTTTGATGGGGTCTTTGCCTGGTTTGGGGATCAAGGTAATATTGGCCTCATAGAATGAGTTTGGTAGCTTTCCTTCTGTTTCTATTTTTTGAAATAGCTTTAGGAGAATAGGTATTATTTCTTCTTTGAATGTTTGGTAGAATTCCCCAGGAAAACCGTCCGGGCCTGGAGTTTTGTTATTTGGAAGGTTGTTTATCACTGACTCAATTTCTTCATAATTAATTGGCCTGTTTAAGGAATCAATTTCTTCCGGTTTCAATCTTGGTAGTTTATAGGTTTCCAGGAAGGATTCCATCTCTTCCAGATTGCTTAGTTTATTGGCATATAGCTGTTGATAAAAATTTCTAATAATCCTTCCAATTTCAATGGTGTTTGTCGTGACCTCTCCTTTTTCATTCATAATTTTAATAATCTGGGTCCTTTCTCTTTTCTTTTGGATAAGTCTTGCCAGTGGTCTGTCAATTTTATTGATTCTCTCAAAGAACCAGCTTCTAGTCCTGTTGATCTGCTCTACTGTACTTCTGGTTTCTGCTTGATTGATTTCAGCTCTAATTTTGGTCAACTGCTTCCTCGTGCGTGGATTAGGCCTGTCCCTCTGTTGCTGTTCCAGCTTCTTGAGGTGAGAATATAAAAACTGCATTTTAGATTTTTCTATTCTTTTGAGTGAGGCTTGGATGGCTATGTATTTCCCCCTTAGGACTGCCTTTGCAGTATCCCATAGGTTTTGGACTGTTGTATTTTCATTCTCATTGGTCTCCATAAATTGTTTAATTTGATTTTTGATTTCCTGGTTTATCGAGTCATTCCTGAGCAGGATGGTTCTTAGTCTCCAAGTGTTTGAGTTTCTTCCAAATTTTTCCTTGTGGTTGAGTTCCAATTTCAGAGCGTTGTGGTCTGAGAATATGCAGGGGATAATTTCAATCTTTTGGTATCGGTTGAGACCTGTTTTGTGTCCCAGAACATGGTCTATTCTTGAGAATGTTCCATGGGCATTAGAATAGAATGAGTATTCTTTGGTTCTGGGGTGTAGTGTTCTATATATATCTATGAGGTCCAACTCGTCGAGTATGGCATTCAAAGCCTTTGATTCTTTGCTTAGTTTTTGCCAGGGTGTTCTGTCTATTTCTGAGAGTGGAGTGTTGAGGTCCCCTACTATTAATGTATTTTTATTTATATGTCTCTTTATTCTGGTTAAGAGTTGGCTTGTGTATCTTGCTGCTCCCCTGTTGGGGGCATATATATTTATAATTGTCATATCCACTTGTTGAATACTTCCCTTAAGAATAATATAGTGCCCTTCTGCGTCTCTAACTATAGTCTGTAGTTTAAAATCCAATTTATCTGATATGAGAATTGCTACCCCAGCTTTCTTTTGAGGTCCATTTGCGTGAAAGATGGTACTCCATCCCCTTACTCTCAGTCTGAATGCATCTTTGGGTTCGAAATGAGTCTCTTGTAGACAGCAAATGGATGGGTCATTTCTTTTTATCCAATCTGCAACCCTGTGGCGTTTTATGGGATGGTTCAAACCATTTACATTAAGACTGATTACTGAGAGATATGATTTTAATGTTGCCATGTTGCCAGTAAAGTCTTTGTTTGTATTGGCTGTGACTTTCTGTTCTGTATCACTCTTGGGGCCTTTTTACTTTTATAGAACCCCCCGTAATATCTCCTGTAGGGCTGGTTTCGTGGTTACAAAATTGGTTAGTGACTGGCGATTCTGAAATGTCTTTATTTCTCCATCAATTCTGAATGACAGCCTTGCTGGATAAAGGATCCTTGGCTGCATGTTTTTCTCTGAAAGAGCTTTAAATATGCTCCCCCAACCCTTTCTCTCATTCCAGGTCTGTGTAGACAGGTCTGACGTAATTCTGATGCTTTTGCCTTGGTACGTGAGAAATTTCTTTGCCCTGGCCGCTTTCAATACTGTATCCTTGCATCTAATATTTGCGAATTGCACTATGACGTGACGTGGCGTAGGTTTGTCGTGGTTGAGCTTGGGAGGGGTCCTCTCTGCCTCTTGGACACGAATGTTTGTTTCCCTCGCTAGATTAGGGAAGTTTTCAGCTACAATTTGTTCAAATATCTCTTCTAGACCTCTGTTTTTCTCCACCCCCTCGGGGATGCCGATGATTCTAACATTGGATCGTTTCATTGAGTCAGTAATCTCCCGTAACCTACATTCGTGGGCGTGGATTTTTTTAAGACCATCTTCTATTTTCATTTTTTCCTCTATTAACCCATCCTCCAATTCACTAACCCGTTCCTCTGCTTCTGCGACCCTGGCCGTCAGAGCCTCTAGTTTTGCCTGCATTTGGCTCATAGAATTTTTAATTTCTGTCAGATTCGCTCTCATTTCTGTCCTTAGGGATTCTATATTCTCAGTAACCTTTTCGTTAATAGTTTTTTCAATTCTACTCATCATTTTGACCATTGTTACTCTGAATTCCATTTCTGATAATTTGGTTACATCCATATCCATTAGTTCTGTGGCAGAGGCCACAGACTCATTGTCTTTTCTTTGCTGGGGGGGGATTTCTCCTTCTCGTCATTCTGATGAGTAGAGGTTGTGGGGTTGTCCAGAGCCCAACTTATTGACCAGGACCCAGGCCGTGTGCCCTTGTTTTATAGGGATCTTAGGGATGTGGACTTCTTCTTTAAAGATTTTATTTGTTTATGTGGCAGCGAGACAGCCAGTGAGAGAGGGAAGACAAGCAGGGGAGTGGGAGAGGAAAAAGCAGGCTCCCAGCGGAGGAGCCTGATGAGGGACTCCTTTCCGGAACGCTGGGATCACACCCTGAGCCGAAGACAGGCGTTTAATGAGTGGGCCAACCAGGCGCCCCGGGATGTGGGCTTCTTGATTTTTCAGCCTGCCTTCTGGGGGAGGGGCCTGCCGCGCCGATATTCAGGCAACCCTGTTTGGGTAGAGTCTCCGTGTCCCCTGCGAGGGGAATGGGGACGGGCACGCTGTGAGCCGGTCTTTCCAGGCTTTAGTTCTCTGGCGGCTTTCTTTGGCGGTTTGCTGTGCCTCTTCTGAGAGTCAGAGCAGCAGCGGCGGAATCTCAGCCTCTGTCTCAGAACAGAGGGATTACGGACCGTTCTCCACTGATGTTCTGGCCGCTTTAACTTCGTTACTGTTGAGACTGCTCAACCCTGCAGCGTCCCGGGATGTGCGCCCCACACCAGGTGTCCCAGCCCTCACTTCCAGGGCCGTTGTGTCTCTGTCCTTTGCGTTTCTAACACCGCCAGCTGCCAGCCGCCCCCCGCGCGCTCCCGGAGCTCCCAGTCTCAGTCTGGTTCCAGTGAGCACACCGGAGTTCCGTGAAAAGTCTGGTGGCACGCGCTCCCGGCTCACCGGTCTCAGTCTATTCTCTCGCGGGTGCCGTCCGGGAGTCCGCCCGCTCCCCCGTGCAGGTGGCTACCGCTTCCCGGCTCCCGAACGCGGTGGCTCCCTCCCCCTTCCGTTTATCTTCTGATATCTGTGCGCAGCTTCGTACCTCAATACTCAGCGCTGGAGATGTTCATTTGTAGAGATCCAGATGTATCTTCCTGTGTCTCAGGCTGATTCCGTGGATGTTCAGGCTGGTCTGGTACCTATCCAGCTAGACTCAGGGGACCGGCTGAAAACGGGGTCCCCTACTCCTCTGCCATCTTAACTCCCACCTCCTGCAGTAAACAAATTCTTTCATCTTTTCATATTCTCCATAATGTCTTGTATATTTTAGGTTTAGGATACATTTTTTTCCCTGAATGAATAGGTTAGTAATTCTAAGAGAGTGGATTGTAGGAAGTAACTTCTAAAAAGTGTGTAGTGTGGCTCTTAATATAGTGGATTTAAGACTGGCTCCAAAATCACATGTAAAGTCTCTGTAGTTCTTATCAGTGAATGAAGTTCTCTTTCCTGGTTCTGATTGGTGATTTTTGTTGTTGTTGGAGTGATGGAGAGCTTCCTTGTTTATAGTACGGACTTTAAAGGTATTGGTTAATAACTGATCGTGGTTTGCCTTTATAGAGGAGTGTTCCACTCTGTTGAAGATAGCAGTTTTTCACTTGGATGATCTGCATGGGTACCATTTCTTTCTACTGACCTGCTAAGTGCTTCAGAACAAAACCCACTACTTTATTTCTCCTCCCCTTGGTTTTGTTCTTCATCGTAGCCCACAAAATTGGTCTTTACTCCTAATCTCATTTTCATTTGTAATAGAGAAAATGAGGGTGGACAGATTAAATAAAAGATAAATTGCTGGGTTGTCCGTTTAGCTTTAGGCAATTTAAGACTCCCCATGAAAAGATTCATTGTGTATTATTGGCATGAACTTTGTCATTTGGTTGGTTTCATTGTTGTGTTCTGCAAACCTTTGTAAGTGGTAATGGCAGGAAAATTAAGTAAACTGACAAATTGCTAGCCTGATCTCTTCCTACGGGTCTCAAAAGTAGAGCAACCAAAAGCAGTTTTAGATTGTAGTTTGGGAGATGACACGGGGTGGTTCTGGGTATGAGTGCTTTGTTTTAATGGTTAATGTATATTAGAAAAAAAGAGAACACATCAAACCCACCACTTCACAGTTATCATTCTTTAGAATAGGACCAATTAAAGAAAAATGAGTTGATTTAAAGAAAAGTGTTAAGTTGCAGTACGTGGATGTGGCAGAAATCATGTTGGTGGTACATGAATGATCAAAGTTTTGAAAAGTCTGACCAAGAGCTGATGTCATTTTATGCTTTCATTCTCTAAAATACAGTAGAGCAATGGCTGCTGTGCTTCTGGGTTATTTACCCTCAGTCATAGACACATCCTGAAAAGTCAGTGACACTTCTAGGTGCTCTAATGGTAGGAAAAATGATTATAATAATAATTATTACTACTTCTTGAGCACCAAGTTGTACATAAGGTGGTTTTTAAATATCTCATTTATTCCTCACAAGCTTGCAAGAATGCACTGTATTCTTCCCATTTAACAGTTGAGTAACTGAGGTACAAAGAGGTGAAATGATTTTTCTTTGGTCTGTACACTGTTAAGTGCTGGATAAAAATTCTTGCTCTGGGTCTGTGTTGCTCAAAGTCCTTTTCCACAATTCCACCACACTATTTCCTTCTTTTTGTATATTCTTGTGTAAGATTGTGCATTTTTATTGGCCAGATAATATACGTAAATACATGAAGAAAAGCAATAAGAAGTCAACTTGTTGAGCACTTAGTTTGTGCCAGCATTGCTAAATGTACGATTCTACCAGTATAAGGCACATGTGTAAGCTGAGTGCCAAGTGAGTGAGTGATAGCAGTCTCTTTCTTTTTTGAATTTTCAGTCTCTACCTTTCTGGTTTCTTGTACTTACAGCATAAACAAGTAACCTTTAAAAGGCATAAATTTTGCCTTTAATTTGTCATCCCCTTAAGCCATTATCATTATACCATTCTTCCCTTTTAACCATTATTCATGAACAATGAAGACTGTATTAATTCCCATTCCCTAGCCTGTTGCCACTTGATATCTGATGTCACCATTCTCCTGCTGACACATCCACTCTTACCCTTTTTTGGTCCTCTTTGAGATAATTGACACTCTTGAGCCATCCTTTCCTTGAATTGCCTTCCTTGGATTTCATAATGCTGCTCTCTTTATAAGTCTAGTTCTTTCTCCATTCCTAAGTTACTCCTCCTCCTCTGCCTGCTTCTTTAACCCTCGGTGCTCTCAAGTCTTCTGTCCTAGTCATATTCTTCTATATTCATTTCCTGAGCAATCTTATCCATTATTATGGCTTTAAATATTAACTATATTCTGATGATTCCTATAGCTCTTTCTCTACCCCCAAGCTGTCTCATGAGCTTTTGACACACCTTTTCAGCTCTACTACTCAATGTGTTACAGGTCACTTAACCTTAAAAACATTCAAGATGGAGCTCATTATTTTCCCCCAGAACTTGTTCTGTTCCCAGTATTCTCTTTTTGTTTGAACATTGTCTTTTATCTATTTCAAGCCAGAGATGATGGAGTCTTTAATTCTTTACTCTCCCATCACTTCCCATATCCACTTAGTTACCTGGTCCTATCACTTCTACCTCAAAAATGTCTCCTGAGTCCACCCCCATGCCTTATTCCAAGCTGCCATCATTTCTTATCTGAACCATGAAACTAGCTTAACTTTTTCCTTTACCATTTTCTGGACTATAGTCTCTCTTTACACATTGCTGTCAGGGATACTGTCCTGAAGACCAAACCTGATTTTGTTGTGTGCACACTGGCTACTTTTTGCCTATTCTCCCAAGTCCAGACTTCTCAGCATGGCAGACAGGGCCTTTTACAGTCTGATCCCAAACTGTGCAGCCTTACTTGGTGCCTACCTCCGCCCACACCTGTTCCAACCATTGCAATGTCCCAAGCATCCTGAACTTTTTAGTTTCCTAGGCTTACAGTGTGCTCACCTAGTGCTTTGCCTATGTTACTCTCACCCTTGCATAGCAAATTCCTGCATATTGCTCAAAAGTTATCACCATGAATCTTTCCCAGCCAACGTGAATGATGTGCTGCCCAAATGCTCTTTAATTACCTCTCATTTTTTTCTCTTTCATAGTATTTTCATATCACATTTAATTCTTTTTTTTCCATGTGGTACATTACATCCCCAGAACTTATTTATTTTCTAACCTGAAGTTTGTATATAATTCTCTTTTAATTGAATTCCAAGACGGTAGGGATTTGCGCCCAGGGCTTGACACATTGTGTTCAATAATGGTTGTTGGGAGAGAGAGATTGGTTGATTGACTATGGAGAGCTTTAAAGGTCAGATGAGGAAGAATTTAGAATCAGTGTTTTATAATGTTATATATTAATTCCATGTAAATCAACTTAAATTCCAAATGGAATTGCAAAACTCTGTTAAGTAAGTTTGGTAGCTGCTTAGCAATATATTTATAGAATAAATTCCCTCTTGGTGGTAGTAATAATATCTACCACATGGGCTGGGTATCTTACATAGATTCATTATGCCATTTAATCCTCATAACCACCCCTCAGGATATGTATTAATCTCCGTTTTTTATGGCTAAAATAAAAACAGACTCAGCATAGCCACTGGCCTGCGGTTGCACTGCTAGAACATGGTTGAGCCAAGATACAGATCTAAATATATTTGACACCAAAATCCTTCATCTTTAACATATTGTAAAACAGTATAGTTGCATTTTAAATTAAACTTTTTCCAGAACATGTTTCTTACATTTAGTTTGTGTAGCATAATGGCTAAGAACACAGAACTTGGAACCAGACTGCCTGGGTTTAAATCCTTGTTCTTCTACCTACTAGATATGTAAACTTAGGCAAGTTAACCTCTCTGTGCCTCAGTTTCCTCATCTGGAAGATGAGGGTAGTAATAATACCTGCATCACACACTTTGTTGTGAGTCTTAAATGATTTAACATAAGTGTTTATAAAATTACATGGCCCATAGTAAATGCTATATAAATGCCAGCAACTGTTACTTTGAACAAAGTATCTTGTATGCTAAGTAGGTTGAACATGGATCATTTTACTCTCATGCTTTAAGATTAACACGGTATGGCATGCAGGGTCCTTCTTGATCTGCCATTCTCTGGTCTCATTTCACCCCATTTGCCTTAGCAGGACAGTGAATGCTTTTCAGTTCAAGTAACATTTTTTGAGCATCTGCTTTGTGCCAGACCCTATATGCAAGTACTATGAACAATGGAATTCATTCATTCAACAAATATTTATTGGGCTCCTACTGTATGCCAGGCACAGTTCAAGATTGTGAAGATAAAGTAGTGAACAAAATGGATTTCTGATCTTATAAACTTTACCTTCTAGTGGGGAGGAAAGACAATAAACAAGGTAAAAAGACAGAATACATAGTGTTTTAGGTATAGTAAGTGCTATGGAGGAAGATGAAGCAGGGAAGTGAGATAAGGGAGTGTTGATGTCAGGGGGTTTCCCTCTCTCTCTCTCTCTCTCTCTCTCTCTCTCTCTCTCTCTCTCTGTCCCTCCCTCTCCCGGACCTTGTTGTCTGGCAGGGAGACAAGTACGAAAATACAGTATGAGCCAAAATACAGTATGAGCCGTGAGGATCATTTCTCTGACTCTTGTCATCAGCCCAAGGGCATGGTCAATGGAAGTGGCAGAACCAGGATATGCATAGCAGACACCAAAACCCTTGCCCTTTTATTTATACCATGAAGGAAATTACAAAGGTTATGGCAAGGATGGCAGACTGGCGGCCCATAGGCCCACACATTTTTTTTTTAAAGAACTTCATTGATTTTTATTGACAAAGTAGTGTTTATCAGAATCTGTAATCAGCAGGTTTGAATATTAAGGCATCATCATCTAGTCGAATGATTTTTCACTTCACTATTACTTAATTTGCATTATATGAATGCATTTCTTTTTTAAAAAATATGAATTTGTTGCCAGTGTTTTAAAAATTGTGAAATGTTACAAAAAAGTCTGACTTTCCAGCCACTTGTGAAATATCAGATCCTTTGGCAACATTGATTACACCCTTTTGCTTAGCCACATGGTCTTCATTTATTGGAATCTCTACCATTCCATGGTGTCTCCCTGACACAGTGACCAAGTGCCTCTTGCCATTTGTGATAATGATCATCTAACAGTGGCTCCCAATGATCCCCACCTCCTGGTATTCACACTCTTGTGTAATCTTCCCCCATCCCTTGTGTGTGTGCTGGACCTAATGACTTGTTTCTTTTCTTTTTCTTTTAAAGATTATTTATTTGAGACAGCATGAGCCGGGGGGGGGGGGCAAGGAGAGAGGGAGAAGCAGACTCCCTGCTGAGCAGGGAGCCCAGAGCGGGACTCCATCCCAGGACCCTGGGATCATGACCTGAGTTGAAGGCAGATGCTTAACCGACTAAGCCACCCAGACGCCCCCCTAGTGACTTGTTTCTAATGAACAGACTACAACAAAGTGATCAGATGTCACTTTCAAGATTAGGTTATAAAAACCTGTGACTTCCATCTTGTTTGCACTTTCTCTCTCTCTGGCTCTTCTTGCTTGATCACTCTGATGAAGCAAGCTGCCATGTTGTGAGCTGCCCTGTGGAGAGGCCCACATGACAAGAAACTGAGGGCAGCCTCCAACTATCAGCCAGTGAGGAACTGAGGCCCTCAGTCCAACAACCTGCAAGGAACTGAATCCTGCCAACAGCCAAGTGAGTGAGCTTGGAAGTGGATCCTTCCCCAGTTGAGCCTTGAGATGACTGCAGCCCCGGCTAATATCCCAATTGCAGGCTGAGCCAGAGGACCCAGTTAAGCCATGCCCCACAGATACTATGAGATAATAAATGTTTTTTTAAGCCACTAAGTTTTTGGGGTAATTTGTTACATAGAAATAGATAAATGAAAACACCATTGGTGGTTGTACTTGTACTTTTTTATAGTAGTTTTGATAAGCATGAAATATTTCTTGTACCCACATTTATGAAAAGTGACAAAAAATTATACAAGAAGGTCACATATTTAAAAATCATAATTTTTAAAAATTCAGTGACAAGGGATTATTGTGCTATAGTGAAAAGAGCAAATGAGTTGAAGTCCAAAGACTTGGATTCAGGTCACTAGTTGGATCTTGGGTAATTTATTATTTCATTTTGAAGACCTTCATTTATAAAACGAATAAGGAAGTAATACCATCTTTCCCAGGACAGTCAAGAGAACTACTGGATATAATGTATATGAAATATAACATTACATATATTTTAGTTTGTATTAATTTCAGTCCCTCCTGTGTTTCGATAGTACTCTTTACTTATTTCCATTGGCTTGTACCATAATATATTGTGATTATCTGTTACATGCAGGTGACTTGATGGAAGGGATCATATTTTATTCATCTTTTCATCTCCTTACACAGTATTTGGGCACATACCAAGTGTGCAAAAACATTGGTTGAAAGAATGAACAGTTGTTTTGTTAGATAACTAATGAAAATTTTAAAACACTAAAATATGATTCAAATTCTTAACCAAGGTACCTTTCAACTTTGGGAAACTTCCTTTTGCCAGTTTGCACATAGGCAGGCATTATAAAGAGGACAATTTTTACAGTTAAATCTTCATATAAGGTCACTATGTAAGGCTTAAATTTGGTCTATTGAACAATTCTTAGCACAGCCAAAGCACCTGAACCAGAAATACAAGAGTAGACTAGTCCATCTTCTGGGCACTCTTATGTCACAAAGAATACACTTAAGTCTACATACATGTTATGCCCTAAGGCAAGAAGCAGTCACGGGGCTTGAAGCATTATCTTTTCTCTCTCTCTCTCTCTCTGCCTGCCTCTCTCAAATCAAAAAGCTGACAGTATCAACTGAAGAAGGTCACATATTCCTCTACATCTAAACAAAATATATGTGTTGAAATACTGCAGTTTAAGACATCATTTTAAAATAAACCATTGTAAGAAATATGACCAGTATAAAAATGAGGAGTGCTGAAACAGAATTTTTAAGAAGGCTTGGAATTTCAATAGGCTGTGTACAGACAGAATAAGTGATATTGCTGTGAAATGCATTTATATAGTAAATGAAGAATTTGCCAGGGCTTGAAAGTCTTTTGTAGGTGGTGGTTTAAGAAAAAACTGTCTGATGAATACAGCAGAAATTACATCATAAACAAGCGTTTGTAAAGATAGGAAAATACTGTTGCTCAGGATGTTAAAGATTGGTGGCTGAACGCTTTTGGAACAAACTGGGTCAAGAAGTTATTTGTGAAGTTTTAGATTGCAGCTGGTTACAAGAGATCTAAACACTACCCAAAGAGCTATGTGCCTAGCCAGTCGTTCTCAAAGTATGGTCCCTGACCAACAGTACTGTATCACCTGGAAACTTGATAGAAATGCAGATTCTCAGGCCCTAGTCCAGACCTACTGAATCAGAAATAGGATATGGGGCTTGTCAGTCTGTTTTAACAAGCCCTCTAGCTGATTATGATACATGCTAAAGTTTGAGAACAACTGTACCTAGATATAATTCATGTGTTAAGAATTTTGGTGGAATCTAACTCTTTTAGACTTGGAGCCTGTGACAGGTACATTCAGAAATACCTGGATTTTGTGTGTTGAGGAAAGTCGAAATTTTTAGTATAGATTTGTCAAAATTATGACTACAGATAGTGCTTCTGCAGTAGTATTACTCTTGGGCTCGGAATACTTCAATTTGAAACAAACACTTTATAAGGACTTAAAGCTTTTATTGTGTCATTCCTTAGGGATTCAGTTTTTGTGCAGAAATGTTCAAAATGAATCATGTCCAGGTCTAGTGGTTAACATTGTGGTTTACACCAAACACAGTTGAATACTTTGATTTATTAGATGCACATTATAGAAATCTGACCTATTATATATAGATTGATTGGCTTAGTTGAGGCATGGTACCCAAGATACTGAAAACAAGGGAGGGGGGACTTATTTGGCATCCAAAGGGCATTCAGTGCACTAGCAAAGATTGAAATTAAATATTTGACCTGTTTGGTTGACATTGCAACTCATCTAGGCACTCTGAATAAAAGCAGGTTTATTAAAAAATAGCTTCACAAATGTATGGTTGTATTTGCTCATTCCTAGCAAAATTATGCCTTTGGGAAACTCATTTGGCAGGTGATAAACTGGCTGACTTTACTGTGCTGAAATTGGTTTCCAAGAAATGAAAGTGATGGCCTGAACTACATCCCCGAAATTGCGGAATTGTCGGTTGCATTCCAGGAAGGGCTCTCTGGTATTATATTTTATGAAAAGGAACTAATATTGTTCAGTTAGCCTTTCTCAATTAATGTTTGTGACGTAAAAGAAGAGCTACAATGGAGATACTGAATTACTGTGCAATGGTACTGAAAATGAAGCATGATATCATTGGAATACCAGAAGTCTACAAATATCTTGAGAGTTGTCACCCTAAATATTAAAAAAAAAAAGCATTGTGCAAAATGTCTGTTAAGAAATGCCTACATTTCTAAACAGCTGTTTTCCATTATGAAATAGGATAAAATTAATCATTCCCAATGAAAGGACCAAAGGCTAAATTCTTCACTGCACATCCTAACACAAAAATATAAGACTTAACATTGACCTCTTTGCACATAAGAAAGGCATCAAACCTCCTGTTTCGAGTTAAAGGAGAATAAATCACACACACACAAATGTAATGATGAACTTCTTCTATTTTTTGTATCAGGCTTTCTGATTTTTCAATCCTGAAAATTTGCTTTGGGCAGAGCAGGTGCCTATACTGGTATCTACTTGTCTCAGATGATTTCTAAGGGCCTACAGAGAGTAGTACATACCATAGCCTTCATCTCTGCAAAATAAACAGACTATAATTTATTTCATAACCACTTTTTCAGATCCTGCATGCAAGGTATTTTATATAAGTAATTTCTAAGTCTTTTTTTATTTAATTCCAATCAGCCAACTTAAAGTACATCATTAGTTTCAGATGTAGTGTTCAGTAATGTATCAGTAGTAATTTCTAAGTCTTAAACTCAGGAATTTGCAAAATCTCTACTTTATAGATGAAGAAGCTGAGTGACTTGCCCATGACTTACCCATCACTGGAATTTAAGCATAGGTCCACTAGATGTGAAATTCCTGCTATATCTTTTGATAATAGAAGCTATTCTCAAAGTAGAGCCTTTAGCCCCCAGATGAACCACACCAGATTTTTTAAAATCTAATAGTAATTAATAGCAGCCTAATAGTAATTAAGGTTACTAAAATTGGGTATTTTCAAATTAAAATTAGCACCTTAATAGCCTTTACTAAACACTGGATCAGTACACTGGATCAGTATTCTATCTCCAGCTTCATAGAGATATTTAATGGCAAAGACTCTACAGTGCATGTGTATATAGATAGTTGAGATTCCTACAGTTAGGAGAGAAGGCCACTTTGCTGATGTTGCCTTGAATTGGCTATGGGTTTTTTATTGCTGCTATTCTTACTTTTGGGTTCTATATTCTTTAGCTTCATGACTGTCAGTTTGGTCTCTTAATAGTTGTTGGGCTGCACAGTGTGTAGTGATGAAAATTTGTTTCAGTAGTAGTTTTGGTCTGCATTTTTTCAGTAGTTAGGCTCCAGGGCACAAAGGCCTTGCAGCTGAAATAAAAACTGTCCATATTTCCTTTTTTTTTTAAGATTTTTATTTATTTATTCGACAGAGATAGAGACAGCCAGCGAGAGAGGGAACACAAGCAGGGGAAGTGGGAGAGGAAGAAGCAGGCTCATAGCGGAAGAGCCTGATGTGGGGCTCGACTCCATAATGCCGGGATCACGCCCTGAGTCGAAGGCAGACGCTTAACCGCTGTGCCACCCAGGCGCCCCAAAAACTGTCCATATTTCTATTGCTAAAGCAGACTTAAACATATCCACCCCTCCACTTGACTTTTCTTATGAAGTGAAATGAGACATTAAACTTTTCTCAGAGAGTTGTTTCCCCCTGAATTTTATAAATAAGTGTTGCTTCCTCTAGAAAACATTGCCTCCGTTGACTGGTTAGATGCCTTTCCTCTATGTTTCCGTGGCACCCTGTGGTTATAACTTCTTAACATGTATGTTAAGTGTCTTACTCTATGCTGTCTGCATCCTGGCACTTAGAAGGCCCTCAGTTCATATTTGTTGTACTGAACAGTGAGCTAGCAATTAAAAGCTATAGGCAGTTGTTCAGAATCTCAACTCTTACTTTCTTTAAAGCTGAAATGTGCTTCTTTTCTGAGTAGTTGTTTGGGTATGTTGTTTAAGCTCACCTAAGTCATTTTAATCTCCTGAAAAATTGCAAGGTTAACAAAGGAACTGAATCAGTTTGAGCCAGGGACTGGAAGTCATTCTGCTTACAGGTGGTAGCAGTCATCCACATGGAAATGGAGCGAGGGTACTCAGCTGTTCTGAGGGGTATTTTGGCTAGAAGGCTTCTTCCTTGTCCTGGTCAGGATTTAATTGCCATCAGTTAACTCTAGATGATATTTTGCTAAAAAATAAATTGCCATGCTGTGTGATCTGACTAGAGAGCACTGTTTCTTAAACTTGCCTCATCACAACAATCACCTGGGGTTCTTGAAAGTGACCCAAGTGTCCATTGTTGGATGAATGAATAAAGAAAATATGGTATATACACACAGTAGAATACTATTCAGCCTTTAAAAAGGAAATCATGCCATTTGGTACAACATGGATGAACCTGGAGGACGTTATCCTAAGGGAAATAAGCCGGACATAAAAGGACAAATACTTCATGATACCACTTATATGAGGAATCTAAAATTGTCGTTCATAGAACCAGAGAGTAGAATGGTGGTGGCCAGGAGCTGTCAGGAGGGAGTCTTGGAGAAGTATTAGTCAAAGAGTACAAAGTTTTGGTTATACAAGACAAATGAGTCCTAGAGATCTGCACAGCATAGTGCCCATGATTAACAATACTATATTGTATGCTTAAGACTGCTAAGACAGTAGATCTTATGTAAAGTGCTTTTATCACAAAAAAATAAGAGGGCAGGAGGAAACTTTTGGAGGTTATGGATGTGTTTATGGTATAGACTGTGGTGATGATTCTTATCTCTAAACTCAAATTGTACACATTAATTATGTACAGCTTTTTGTGTGTTAATCCTACCTCAATAAAATGGTTTAAAAAATATATATTCCCAGCTTCGCCCTAGATCTACTTAGTCATACTCCTCAGAGGAGAGGCCTGGGATAAATATTACCTTCAGCAAATGGGAGTAAAAGGACTACAGGCATACCTCATTTTATTGCCCTCTGCTTTATTGCTTTTCACAGATACTGCATTTTTTACAAATTGGAGATTTCTGATAACCCTGCAGTCAAGTCTGTTGGCGCCATTTTTCCAACAGCATTTGCTCACTTCCTGTTTCTGTGTCACATTTTGGTAATTCTCACAATATTTCAGACTTTGTCATTAATATATTTGTTATAGTAATCTGTAATCAGATCTTTGATGTTACTATAGTCATTGTTTTGGGGCACCACAAACCTCACCAATATAAGACAGCAAATTTAATAAATGTTGTGTGTGTCCTGACTATTCCACTTGACCAGCCATTCATCTTCCTATTCCCCGAGAATAAGAATATTAAAATTAGGCCAATTAATAACCCTACAATGGCCTCGGGTATTCAAGTGAAAGGAAGAGGCACTGCGTCTCACTTTAAATCAGAGGTGAGAAATGAGTAAGCTTAGTGAGGAAGACATATCGAAAGCTGAGATAGGTTGAAAGCTAGGCCTTTTGTGTCCACAAGGTACCACGTTGTGAATGCAAAGGAAAAATTCTTGAAGGAAATTAAAAATGCTACTCTATTGAACACATGAATGATAAGTGAAACAGCCTTATTGCTGATATGGAGAAACTTTGAGTGATCTGGATCAAGCCAGCTCCAACATTCCCTTAAGCCAAAGCCTAATCCAGAGCGAGGCCCTAACTCTCCTTAATGCTAGGAAGCTACAGAAGAAAAGTTTGAAGCTAGCAGAGGTTGGTTCGTAACGTTTAAGGAAAGAATCCATCTCCAGAGCATAAAAGTACATGGTAAAGCAGCAAGTGCTGATGTAGAAGCTGCAGCAAGTCATCCAGAAGATCTAGGTAAGGTAATTCATGAAGGAGGCTACATTAAACAGGTTTTCCATGTAGGTGAAATAGCCTTCTATTGGGAAAAAAAGATGCCATCTAGGACTTTAATAGCTAGAGAGGAGAAGTCAATGCCTGGCTTCAGATGTACAAAAGACAGGCTAAATTGTTAGGGGCAAATGCAGCTGGTAACCTTAAGGTGAAGCCAGTTCTTGTTTACCATTCTGAAAATCCTAGGGCCCTTAAGAATTATGCCAAATATACTCTGCCTGTGCTTTATAAATGGAAAAACAAAGCCTGGGTGACACCACATCTGTTTACAACATGGTTCACTGAGTATTTTAAGCCTGTAGTAGAGACCTGCTTAGAAAAAGAATCCTTTCAAAATAGACTGCTCATTGACGGTGCACCTGGTTACCCAAGAGCCCTGATAGAGATATATACAAGATTAATGTTGTTTTCATGCTTTCTAACACAGCACCCATTCTGCAGCCCATGAATCAATTGTAATTTCAGTTTTCAAGTCTTGTTATTTAAGAAATTTTGTAAGGCTATAGCTGCCATAGATAGTGATTCCTCTGATGGATCTGGGCGGAGTAAATTGAAAATCTTCTGAAAAGAATTGACTATTCTAGGTGCCATTAAGAACATTCATGTTTCATGGGAAGAAGTCAACATATCAACATTATCGAGAGTTCAGAAGTTGATTCCAACCCTCATGGATGACTTTGAGGTATTCAAGACCAACAGAGGAAGTACTTGCAGATGTGGTAGAAATCGCAAGAGAGCTAGAATTGGAGGTGGAACCTGATGGTGTGACTGAATTGCCATGATCTCATGATAAAATTAATGGATGAGGAGTTGCCTCTTATGGATGAGCAAAGAAAGTAGTTTCTTGAGATGGAATCTGCTCCCGGTGAAGCTACTGTGAAGACTGTTGCAATGACAACAAACGGTGTAGAACACGACATAAACTTAGTTGATAAGCAGTGGCAGGGCTTGAAGGACTGACTCCACTTTTGAAAGAAGTTTTACTGTGGGTAAAATGGTATCAGATGGCACTACATGCTACAGAGAAATCACTTCTGAAAGGAAGAGTCAATCCATGAGACAAACTTCATTGTTGTCTTATTTTAAGAGATTGCCACAGCCACCCCGGCCTTTAGCATCTACCACCCTGATCAGCCAGCAGCCATCAACATCAAGGCAAAACCCTGCACCACCAAAAACATTATAACTCGCTGAAAGGTCAGAAGAATGTTAGCATTTTTGAGCAATAAAGGATTTTGTAAAGTAAGTTCAGTGCTCAACATGGAGCTTGAACTCATGGCCCCAAGATCGAGAGTCACATGCTCTACTGCCTGAGCCAGCCAGGTGCCCCAACAATAAAGTATTTTTAAATTGAGGTATCTATGTTGGTTCTTTTACTTAATGTTATTGCACACTGAATAGACTGGTATAGTGTAAACATAACTTTTATATGCACTGGGAAACCAAGAAATTCATTTGACTTGCCTTATTGAGATACTTGCTTTATTGCAGTGTTCTGGAACTGAACCCACAATATCTTGAGCATGCCTGTATTACTTTTCACCATGCACCTTTTTGTATTCTTTAATTTTTTTAACCTGGAGTATGTTCTTTTATTCCATTGTAAATTATCTTTTGAATTAAGTATTGCAGTTCATGTTATAAAAATTCAAAAGATGCAAAAGGATATATGATAAAATCTTCCCTTTCACCCTGTCCCTAGTCACTAGATTCTTTTCTCCAGAGTTGACCAATATTATCAGTTAGTTGTGTTATTCCAACGTTATTATGCCTATGAGAGCAAATACTTATAACTACTTGCTACACACATACCATAAATAAACCTTTTAAAAAATGGTGGCATACTATACATAATTTGTACTTTGCTTTTTTACTACATCGTGCTGATTTTTCCAAGAGTTTGTCCTTATTTATGGTTCCACCCTATTCCATTGTATGTATATGTTATAATTTATATAACTAGTCTCTTATTGGTGGGCAGTTAATTAGATTTTTTCCAGTTTTCAGCTATTACAATAATGCTACAATGAATACTTATACAGTTGCAATGCTCTCGCTTATACCTAAGCACTGTGTTGTTCCAAGTACTTTACATATCTAAAAGGTAAATCCATAGAAGCAAAATTACCGGGTCAAAAGGTATGTGCATTTGTAATTTTGACAGATCTTGCCAGATTTTTCTCCATAGAGGTTGTACCATTTACATGCCTACCTTCAATATTTGTGTGTGCTGTTTCCCTTACCAGTATAATATTTGGTAATGTAGTTGAAATACCATCTTTTAGTATTGTTTTAATTTTCACTTCTTATCACAATTGAGTTTGATCATCTTCTTATATGCTTACAATCAATTTGTCTTTCCTTTTTTTGCGAACTGTTTTCTTGTGTTGTTAGGTTTTTTCTTTTCTGTTAGAGAAATTAGCCCTCTATATTATGAGTTGCAAATTTGTTTTGCAGATTGTCATTTGTCTTTTGAGTTTACTTATATTGGCTTTCTCCAAACAGAAATGTTTTATTTTTATTTAGTCAAGAGGATTGATCTTCCTCTTTACTGTTACTGGGTTTTCTCTTATAAATAAACTTTCCCCACTCTGAAATTGTATTTTAAAAAAACACCATGGAATCTTCTATTATTTTTACGGTTATCCTAGTTAAAATGTGAGGAATGGATTTATCTTATTGTTCTCAAATAAAAGTCCAGTTATCCCAACACCATCTGTAGCATAATCCATATTACCTTTGTAATTTAAGAAGTGAGTTACAGTTTTTGCAACAAATAAATGGCATTTAATAAAGGCAAGGGCAACTGTTACAAATTAAGATACTTAGGAGCCATATCAACCAAATGCAGCATGTGGACCCTATTCAGGATCCACCTGATTTAAACAAACCAACTGTCAAAAGACATTTTTAAGGTAAGCTTGGAAAATAGAGTAGGGACTGGATATTAAGATATTAAGAAACGTGAACTTCAGTGAAATGATAGTTTCGTTTGTTATTTTTAAACAGATAAAGAATGAAGTGTTTATAGATGATGACTGGAATTTGCTTGAAAGTATGCCAGAAATGACCAACAATCACATGAAAAGATGTTCAACATCACTAATTATCAGAAAAATGCAAATGAAAACAAGATACCACCTCATACACATTAGGATGGCTACTATTAAAAAAAAATGTGTTGGTGAGGTTGTGGAGAAGTTGTGCATTATTGGTGGGAATACAAAATGGAGCAACCTTTATGGAAAACAATATGGAAGTTCTTTTTAAAAATTAAAAATGAAACTACCGTGTGATTCAGCAATTCCACTTCTGAGTATTTACCCAAAAGAACTGAAAACAGGATTTTGAAAAGATATTTTCACATCTATGTTTATAGCAGTGCTAGTCATAATAGCCAAGAAGTGGAAGCAACCTATAAGTCCATTGATTAACAGAGGAAGAAATTGTGTTATGTACATAAACTGGAATATTATTCAGCCTTAAAAAGGAAGGAAAACCTGTCACATACTACAATGTGAATGAACCTCAAGGACATTATGTTAAGCGAAATAAGTCAACCATAAAAAGACAAATACTGTATGATTCCACTTATATGAGGTATCTGAAGTAGTCAAATTCATAGAAAGTGGAATGGTGGTTGCCAGGAGCTGGGGGAGAGGTGAAAATGGAGAGTTGTTTAATGGGTATAGAGTTTCAGATTTGCAAGATTAAAAAGTTCTGGAGATGTGTTTCACAACAATGTGATTAAACCTAACACTATTGAACTATACACTTAAAAATGGTTAAGATGGTAAATTTTACGTGGTTTTTTAGTCACAATTTAAAAAGTGCATTTAAAAATGCCAGAACAAAAGGGGGGCATAATAGATAAAACAAGAATGACTTAACATTGATAACGGTTGAAAAAGGATAATGGTATTATACAGATTCGTTATGGTATTTCCTTTACCTTTGTGTGTTTCAAATTTTCCGTAATAAGTTTTAAAAGTGAGATTTAGGAAACGGGGGCTTTGTAGACAGAGCTGAATTTGAATTCTAGTTCTACTTTTTAAAAATTGGAATATAATTCACATAATACCATAAAATTTACCACTTTTTAAAAAAGATTTATTTAGAGAGAGAGAGCATGCACACCTGAGTAGGGGGAGGGGCAGAGGGAGAGAACGAATCCTTAAGCAGACTCTCCACTGAGTGCAGAGCCTGACTCATGTCACGAACCCAAGACCCTAAGGTCATGACCTGAGCTGAAACCAAGAGTTGGCCACTCAACCGACTGAGCCACTCAGGCACCCCTGAAATTTACCATTTTTAAGTGTGTAATTAAGTTGTATTCACAGAGTTGTGCAACTATGGTAACTGTCTAATTCCAGAACATTTTTAACACCCCAAAAGGAAACTCGGTACTTGCTAGCACTCATTCTTTATTTCCCTTTTCCCCCAGTCCCTGGAAACCACTAATTATGTTTCCCTCTCAATGGATTTTCCTATTCTGGAAAATTCATTTAAAAGGAATCATGTAATATGTGGCCTTTTTGTCTGGCTTCGTGCACTGTATAGTGTTTTTAAGTTCATTTTTGTTGTAGCTTGAATCAGTACTTCATTCCTTTTTATAGCTAAATAATATTCCCTTGTATGGTTATACCACATTTTGTTTAACCATTTTTTCTGTTGATGGACACTTGGAATGCTTTATGGCCCTGAGCATGGCACCTCACTTCTCTGAGCCTCAGTTTCCTCATCTACAAGGTGGGACTTACAACACCTACATGGTCTGATTGTGATGAAGAGAGGGAAAGTACCATACTTAGCACTATGCCTGGTACAGATAGATGCTCAGTGAGTGACTTGTATAAGAGGTATGCTGGAACAAACTATCACCAGGGGACAGCATAAAACTGTACTCCTACTCTGACCTAATTGGAGTTCATTATGGCTCTAGGTGTAAATATGTTGCAGTACAAACTAAGGATTTTTGGTTCCTTTGCTTGGAAAACAAACGTATACACATGTTGCTTTCCTATCTGGTTATCAGTGTCCCTCCCCTTGTGGACTTAATGTGTGACATGACTATCTGCTGTGGCTAGTCTCTTTCCATAGCCAAGCAGAAGCTTAATGCATTGAAACTCCTGTCAGACCCCAGAAAACTACCATTATTTTGTAATTTAAATGAAAAAAAATAGATCAGTTGAGTTCAACAAAAATATTTAGGTCCACAGGTTCTAGAGCCCAAATCCAGGCTTTGTTCCTTCTGGCCGTGCAACCTTAGGAATAGCAATGTAAAAATGGGGATGACAATAATAATAGTTATGGCCTTATAAGGTTGAATATTAAATGAGTTAATGAATGCAAAGTACTTGGAACGCTGCTTAGCACACTGTATGTATTCAGTATCTGTTAACCATTATTATTCATATCGTTATGCTCCAGGTTTTATGTTGGAGCCAGGAATAGAGAGATAAATTAATTTGTCTCTGCAGTCAAGGAAGTTAGCATGGTATAACCAGTATGTAGATTATTTCAGTATGCTCTAAGTGCAGGGATAGAGGCATGCACAGGAAGGGCACTTAAGGGTCTGCCTCTATTACATGAAAAATAGTGCTCTTCAGGAAGAAGCCTGGTGCAGTGGAAATAAGTGAATGCTGGAGTCAGAACAGCCTGGGTTTGAATCCTGTGTACACTCATTTGTTATGCAGCTTTAGGGGCAGCCAACCTCTCATAGTCTTTCTTGGTTTTCCCATTTCTAAAATGGGGTGAAGTTTCTGACCTCTGCCTGCTGGAAGTGCCGTGTTTGGGTTGTCTGTGGTCTAAGATGTTCCAAAGAAAGCAAGCAAGGATTTTTTTTAAAGATTGATTTATTTATTTTAGAGAGACAGTGCAGGCACATGTGAGTTGGACGAGGGGCAGAGGGAGAGACTCTCCAAGCACACTCCCCGCTAAGCATGGAGCCCAACCTGGGGCTCATCTCACAACCCATGAGATCATGACCTCAGCTGAAACCAAGAGCCAGAGGCTTAACCAACTGAGCCACCCAGGCGCCCACAAGCAAGGGTTTTTCAAAAGGTGTTAGATTAAAAAAAAAAAAGTTAGATGAACTTAGAATCAGATTCTAACTATGTTATTTAACCTTTCTGTGTCTATTTCTACATGTAACTTTTTTCATCCATATCTACCTTGCTCATGGCTGTTCTGACAATGAGATAATGTATGTAAAGTATATGTGGCATATCAAGTGCTGAGCAATAAATAATAGCTTTATTATCTTTTTAACAAAGATATCTTCTGTTATTGTGTGAAGTGGAAACTTAAGTAATATATACCATGTTAATTTCAGTATTCTCTTGAAATGCCTCACACTACAGTTTCAGGAAAGGACTGGGCATTTCAATGAATATGTAGATAATACTGCCTTTGTTTATAGTAGGAATAATCAAGTTCGAAGCTTGTGTGGTCTTAAATTTCAAATATAAAATTTAGTTACTAACTTTCTGGACTTCTAACCAAATATAGTCAGTTTCTGTTGCATGACATGTTCCTCTCTTCTTCCCTCCTAGGTCTTTCAGAGCCTTGAAGACCACCATTTGGAAGTGGTGGCTTTTTTCAGGGAAAATGGCTTCCATGGCCTTCTTGCTCATGATTCCGAATATGCTCTCTACAATATTCCTTCTTACTACAGTTCCCATGCTCTGAAGCTGAGCTGGAATGGGAAGAATCTCACTACCAATCAGTTCCTGATGCAGGAGGTAGCCAAGCAGCTGGGCTTGAAGCGGATGAATTTTCCCATATTTGCTGCGCTGCTAGGTAGGTATCCAAAGAACAGACTCCAGTGATTGGTAAAGTTTCCTCTTCCAATGTTAAGACATGAAGACCAGAGCAATTTAGCCTACCATAGTTTATCTTTTTAAAGTCCACATGCTATTAACACTATGCTGGGGAAAACCCAGCAGGCTTTTAGGCTTCTTACTAGAAACTCAGCATGTTTGTCTTATGAATTTAATACAGGACATCCTAGAAAATTATTTTGGTTTTTGTAAAACTTTTTTTGTTACATTCCATAACTATTTATGCAGAGTACTGTCTTAGGCCAAATGTTTTAGCCCTAGATAGCTTTGGTTCTCCATTAGGAGCATTTGCATTTCTTCCCTGCTGCCTCAATTTAGATGAAGAAAACAAATTGTTGTGTGTGTTTTTCTTTTTCTATTGTGCTAACATTTTATTATGAAAATTTCCCAACACACAGCAAAACTGAAAGAATTTGGGTAGTGAAAATCCTATATATCCTCTATCTACCACCTGTATTCTGCGATAACATTTTCCTCTACTTACTTTGTCATATATCTGTCCATTCTAGCCATCCATCAATTTATCTTTTAAAGATGCATTTAAAAGTAAATTCCAGAGAGTTGGTTATGTTTTTTTAAAGATTGATGTATTTATGAGAGAGAGAGAGAGAGAGAGAGAGAGAGAGAATGCGAGTGGGGGAGGGGCAGCAGGAGAGGGAGAGAGAATCTTAAAGCAGACTTCTGCTGAACTCAGGGCCTGACGTGGGGCTTGATCCTAGGACCCTGAGATCATGAAACCAAGAGTTGGACGCTTAACCAGCTGAACCACCCAAGCACCCCAAGAGTTGATTATGTTTTCATTTGGCTTTCCAAGTACTGACAGCATGAAGGTTGATATGTTGTCTCAGGTGTAACCTCTGCTTATAATCCCAAAGGATTTGAGTTTGGCTCATCTAATGGAATCAACACAAGTTTTAGAATTAGGCCTATGACAAATCACTGAAGTTAAACCTCCCTGGTTTCAGTTTCCTCATCTGTGAAATGGAATAGTATACCTCATTGTGTTATTGACAAAATTAAATGAAGCGAGATATATAAAATGCCTAGTCAGTAATTGTGGCTGCTATTATAAAAGGCAGAATGACTAGGCGATAGATATAATAGCATGGGCTTTGGAGCCTGCTTCTTATCCTGGTGGGGACAGTTATTAACCAAGCTACTTTGGGAAGTCACCAAACTTGTTTGAACCGTAGTTTCCTTATCTGTAAAATGGGGATAATAATACTACTAGGCATGGTTATTGCAATAATAAAACATAATGCATGTGATACATAATAGGTAATTAACACATAGATACTATAGATATTACATTGGGAATCTACACCTATGTAAATTATTTGATTATTTTCTTCCCCAGAAGCCCTTTCATGGCCTGGAGGTTCTGTGAAAATATTTGCACAGTCAGTAAATGATAAATGTACTTTATAGGTAACCACATTCTCCCAGATGAGGACCTGGCTGCTTTTCACTGGAGCCTCTTGGGACCAGAGCATCCCCTTGCATCACTTAAGGTAAAGTGCCCCATTTCCTGCCTATACAGCCATGTCTAGGGGATATCAGGTTCTTTTCATTGGAGTTTTGATAGAATAAATACTTTTCATTAGGCTTAAAATATTTCAAATACAAAAATTATAATTATGATCAGTACCCTTAATATCTATTTATTAAGTTTTTATTTTAATTCCAGTATAGTTAACATATAGTATTATATTACTTTGAGGTATATAATATAGTGATTCAGCAATTCCATACATTAAGCGCTCATCAAGACAAGTGCACTCCTTAATCACCATCACTTATTTAACCCATCCCCACACCCATCCCCATCTCTGGTAACCATCAGTTCTCTGCAGTTGAGTCTATTTCTTGATTTGTCTCTGTCTTTTTTTCTGCTTTGTTCATTTGTCTTGTTTCTTAAATTCCACATATGAGTGAAATCATATGGTATTTGTCTTTCTCTCACTGAATTATTTTACTTAGCATTATATTCTCTAGATCCGTCCATGTCATTGCAAATGGCAAGATTTCATTCTTTTTTATTGGTGATTAATATTCCAATGTATATATGTACTAATTCTTTATCTATTCATCTATCAATGGACACTTGGGCACTTCCATGTCTTGGCTATTGAAAATAATGCTGCCATAAACATAGGGGTGCATGTATCCCTTTGAATTAGTATTTTTGTATTCTTCATGTAAATACCCACGTGCCATTACTGGATTATAAGGCAGTTCTATTTTTAACTTTTTGAGGAACCTCCAGGCTGTTTTCCACAGTGCCTGTACCACTTTGTGTTCCCACCAACAGTGCATTTTTCTCCACATCCTCGCCAACACTGTTTCTTGTGTTTTTGATTTTAGCTGTTCTGACAGGTATGAGGTGATACCTCATTGTTAGTTTTGATTTGCATTTCCCTGATGATGAGTGATGTTGAGCATCTTTTCATGTGTCTGTTGGCTATCTGGATGTCTTCTTTGAAGAAATGTCTGTTTGTGTCTTCTGCCCATTTTTTAATTGGGTTATTTTTTTGGGGGGTGTTGAGTTGTATCAGTTCTTTGTATATTTTGGATACAAATCCTTTATCCTATATGCCATTTGCAAATATCTTCTTCCATTCAGTAGGTTGCCTTTTCATTCTGTTGATTGTTTCCTTTGCTGCACAGAAGCTTTTTATTTTGTAGTCCCAATACTTTATTTTTCCTTTTGTTTCCCTTGCCTCAGGAGTCATGTCTAGAAAAATGTTGCTAGAGCCATTGTCGGAGAGATTACCGCCTATGCCCTCTTCAAGGATTTTTATGGTTTCAGTCTCACAATTAAGTCTAATCCATTTTGAGTTTATTTTTGTGTACGGTGTGAGAAACTGGACCAGTTTCATTCTTTTGCATGTAGCTGTCCGGTTTTCCCAGCACCATTTGTTGAAGACAATACCTTTAATATCTTAAGGATTCATACAAACCTATGAAGTGAAATACTAATACCCCAGTGAATGAAATAATGAGCAAAAGACTGAAGTGGACAGTTCACAAAAGAAGAAATACAGTGGCCAATAGTATGACTAGATAGATATTAAATCTCCCTAGTGATCACACATGCAAATTAAATGATTTTTTTTAACCTAACAGTTTGGCAGATACTGAAAAATTAGTCTGCCCACTCCTGTCGAGGCTATGTTGAAACTGATACTCTCATACATTTCTGGTGGTAGTGTAAGTTGGTGAGTATATAATTTTTTTCTAATTCTTTCACTCTGCTAGTTCATACCTTTTCCTCTCTCTCCAAGCCTCTAACACTCCCTCCTCCTTGTTCACTGTCAGCTCATGAGCTGGCTTCCTATTTCACTGAGAAAATGGAAGAATTTGAAACAGAACTTTACCAGCTCCTAGCCTTTCATCTTCTCACCTATGTGCATCTATGTGCCCACATTTTCTGCCTGCCCTGTGTTAACTATGGATGACCTGTCCATGTTCCCATCTAAGGCCAACCCCTCTACTTAAATGCCAAATCACATCCCCTCTTGCTAACTGAAAGGCATCACTTTTGCAATTACTTACTTCTTTCTCCTTCATCATCAGTTTTTCTCTCTTCATTGGATTTTTCTCATCAGATTATAGGCATACATCCATCTTAAAAAATAAAGCAAATCCTGCTCTTGACCTTACTCCCTCCACCAAAGCTATTGTTTCATATTTCCTCTTCTCTTATGGCCCACATTTCTTCCTTCCCTTATAGCAAAGCCCTCTAGGGAGTCATCTACACTTGAGCTGTTTATTATCCCTTTTCCCTGTTCTCTTTGCAATCTGTTTTGAAATTGTTCTTGACGAGGTCCAGATGTTCATAATCCTTGATGTTAATAAACGTAATGGCCAGTTCTCAGTTTTCATCTTACTTAGTCAATCAGCAGCATTTGACCCAGTTGCTCACTCCCTCTTCTTAGAACATGTTCTTCACTTGGCTTTAAGGACACCACTCTCTTCTAGTTTCCTCCCTACTTTACTGGCTGCTGCTACTGTTTCCTTTGTTGCTTCTTTCTCTTCTTTTCTACTTTTTATCTTTTGGAGTGTCCCAGAATTCTGTCCTTGGTCCCTTCTCTTAGTTCACCCTACACATTCTGCCTTAGTGATTGATATCATCCAGTCTCATGACTTTAAGTATCACCTGTCTATTGATGACTCCTAAATCTATGTCTCTAGTTTTGACATCCCTCTTGAACTCCAGATTGTAATATCTAGCAGCCTACTAAACATCTTAAGGAAGTGTATCTAAGTGGAAACTCATGATCTTTCCCCTAAATCTGTTCCTCCCAGAGCCTTCCCCATTTTTATTAATGGCAATCTCATCCTTCTAGTTGTTCAGGCTAAAAACCATAGAGTCATCCTTGACTTCTCTCTCTCTTTCTCACACCCTATATTTCCCTACCAGCAAATACCATCAGTTCTCCCTCTAATATATGTCCATTTCTCACCATTTTCATTGCTACTACCCTGGTCAAGCCACCATTATTTCTTGCTTAAATTATTATAATAGCTTGTTAACTGTTGGTCTTCTGTTTGCACTCTCCCCTCCCCAAAACCTATTCAGTACAACAGCGAGAGTGAATCTTTTAAAAACTGATTCAGATCATGTTACTTCTCTATTCAAAATCCTGCAGTGGCTCTCCATGTCACTCACTCAGTCTTGACCATGGCCTACAAAGTCCTGTACTGACTGGCCTCTGTTACAGTTATGATGTCATCTTTTCTTTTCTTTTGTTTATATAACCTTTGTACTTATTATTCTCTCTACTTGGGATGCTTTTTCCTCCCACACAGTTTTGTGCCTCACTCTTAGAGGTTTTCTCAAATGTCATTTTTCTCAGTGAGGCCTTTCCTGACCATCTTATTTAATATTACCTGCTTGTGCACATGCATGCGCGCGCGCGCACACACACACACACACACTTGAATTCCCAGGGCCATCCTCTGCTTAGACTTTCTCCATAGCACTTATCTACACCTAGCACAGTACGCATTTTACTTGTTTATTCTGTTTGACTCGCCTCACCCTATCCTGACACACCTACCCCACAATTTAAGATTCCATGGGGGCAGCGATCTTTATCTTGTTCACTGCTGTATTCTTGGTGCCTGTGACAGTACCTACTTAGTACACAGTAGGCAATAAATACTTGTTGAAGGACTGAATGGTATAGCCTTTTGCCAAAACAGTTTTATATAAAAAGTCTTTAGGAAGTTTGTACCCTTTGACTGAGTAATTACAATTTTAAGAAGCTTGTAATTAAATAATTGGAAAGTGAACGAGAAATCATACCTACATTTTATCACGGCATCAAAAAAACCTGTATTTATTTTTTTATTATAATAATATTTTTTATTATTTTATGTTAGTCACCATACAGTACATCCCTAGTTTTTGATGTAAAGTTCCATGATTTAAAAAATTTTCAAGCATCATAAAAGTAGAGAAAATAATAGCATAGTCAGTCACTATTGTAACATCTTCTAGCTCCAGCAGTTACCAAGATGTAGCCACACTTGCTGGGGGTTTTTTTGTTTCTGTTGCTAATGTATTTTAAAATAAATTCTGGACCTCAAGTCATTTTACTCCCACATTCTTCGATATGCATCTCTAAAACATATGGGTATTTTCATGCATGAGTACAATGCCATTATTATTTTTAACAAAATTAATGGTAATTTCTTGGCATCATTTTAATATCTAGTCCATTTTAGGATCTTCCTGATTGTCTCAAAAAGGCTTTTTTGTGGTTAGTTCAAATCAGGATCCAAACATGGTCCACAAATTAAAACCTTACCTTTAATAGTAAAAAAAATTGGAAGCAGCCAAATGGTATTATGAAAGAAAACTGATGAATTATGACAATGTCATCAACTAGTAGCTCTCTGTATACTAGGATTATAAATGATATGATGTTATCTTTCTTTATACTGTTTGATCTTTTCCAAGTGTTCTATACTGAGAATTACAGGGGAAAATATTTTTAAAGGAAAGATTTTAACTATCTCTCAGTGCATTTACTGAATTTGAATTATCTGTCTTATGTGTGCCTCACTCTTTCTCTTAGTGATCCATCACTGATGTCAGTGTACCTTGCTTGTCTTACCTCTTCTAGGTCCGAGCTCATCAGCTGGTTCTTCCTCCCTGTGATGTGGTGATCAAGGCTGTTTCTGAGTATGTTAGTTCCATCAAAGACCCCTCAAACCTGGATGTGGTTGGAAAGGATGTTTTCAAACAGTCTCAGGTGAGCTAGCCTTTTCCTTCCTGAGTCACCAGTTTTCTTACCTTCACTACTACCACCAGCAGGTCTGATTTTATTTTCTGTGCTACCTACCTTTTCTCTTTGTAGCTGATTGTTTTCTCCGTGCTTACAGACTGAAGCCTTAAAGTTTCATTTGAAAACATTACTGGGCCTGGACTGAAAGGGTTCTTTAGTTTTTTTCCACTGATTATCAGTGTTATATAAGCTCATTCTGAAAAATTTAGAAGATGAAGTCATTTAAAATCTCATTACTCACAAACAGCTTGCTGTAGTTATCACTCTAGAATATGTCCTTCTTCTCTTTTATTTGTTTCAATTTATATTTTAATATAAAGAAGGTCTTGGTTAATGGGTAATGAAAAAGACTACTTAAAGTAGGTCTACATAAAACAAAAATCAATACGTCATTGTTAGTAGTGAAAAACGGGCTCTACTGGGAATTTGTCTTGTGAAATAAAATTAAAAGTTAGGAAAATAAGTTAGTTTTATTTTTAATTTAACTTATACTTGCATAATGGGTTTTTCAGTTTATTTTTGAAATTAACATAAAGTAAAACTGACTTTCGTATATGTGTGTATATAATTCTGTGAATTTTTAGCACATGTATAGATTATGTAACCGCCATCACAATCAGGATCAGAACAGCTGAACCACCCCAGAAATCTCTCATACTATCCCTTTGTAATCACACCCAAACATCACTAACTCCTGGCAACTACCAGTCTGTTCTCTGTCACTATAGTTGTATCTTTTAGAGAATAACATATGAATGGAATCATACAGTACGTAATCTTTTAAGAACAGCATTTTTCATTCAACATAATGCTTTTGAGAATCTTCTAAGTTGTTTCCTATTGCATCTATCAATAATTCATTCCTTTTTATTGCCAAGTAGTATACATTGTGTGGATATACCACAGTATGTTTATTCATTCATCCCTGGAAGATATTTGAGTTGTTTCCAATTTTTGGTGGTTTGAATAGAGTTGCTATAAACATTTGTGTACCGGGCTTTTTTTTATGAGCATAAGTTTTCATTTCCTTGGTGTAAATACCTAGGAGTGGGATTTCTGGGTCATATGGTAAGTATATGTTTAACTTTAACTTTATAAGACCTTGCCAAGCATTTTCCAGTGTGGCTGTTCCATTCCTCACTAGCACTTGTTATTGTCAGTATTTTTTTATAGCCATTCTAAAAGGGGTATAGTGGTAGCTCTTCATAATTTTAATTTGCATTTCTGAAATGAGTAATGGTGAACATTTTTTTCTTTTGCGTATTTGCCATTCATATACCCTCTTTGGTGAATAGTCTATTCATGAACAGTCTTTTGTCCATTTTTACTCGAGTTATTTATTTACTCACTGTTGATTTTTGAGAGTTCTTTGTATATTCTTGCTTAAAGTCCTTTGTCAGATATCTGGTTTGCAAATATTTTCTCCCAGTCTGTAGTTTATCTTTACATTCTGTAAGTGTATTTTGCAAAGGAAAAGTTTTAAATTTTCATCTCTATGGATCATGCCATTGGTGTCATGTATAAAAATCCTTTGCCTAACTACAGGCATGCTGATATTGTCCTGTTTTCTTGTAAAAAAATTATATACTTTTACATTTTACATTTAGAACAGATCATCCATTTTGAGTTCCCTTTTTATAAAGTGTCAGGTGTTTTGGTTTATTTTTTGCATACGGATGTCCAGTTGTTTCAACAGTTTGTTGAAAAGACTGTCTTTTCTCCATTGAATTGCTATTTGTGTGGGTCTATTTCTGGACACTATTCTGTTCAGTTGATCCATGTGTCTATTTCTTTGCAAATAGGACTCTGTCCTGAATACTGTAGCTTTATGGTAAGTCAAAACTAGGTAGTGATCCCTCCAATTTTCTTTTTCTTTTTCAAAATTATTTTATCTATTCTAGTTCCTTTGTCTCTCCATACACATTTCAGAATAATCTTTTCTATATCCACAACAAATAATCCTGCTGGGATTTTAATGGGAATTCCTTATATTAAATATACAGTTGACCCTTTAACAACATGGGGGTTAGGGAAACCGACCCTAAAATCCATGCATAATTTTTAATTCCCCAAATATGTAGCTACTAATAGCCTATTACTGATTGGATGCATTACTGATAACGTGAACTGTCAATTAACACATGTTTTGTATGTTTAATGTATTGTATACTGTATTCTTATAATAAAGTAAGCTAGAGAAAAGAAAATGTTATTAAGAAAATTATAAGGAAGAGAAAATACATTTAAAGTACTGTATTGTATTTATCAAAAAAAGTTCACATATAAGTGGACCCACACAGCTCAAACCTGTGTTGTTCAAGGGTCAACTGTATAGATGAATTTGAGTTTTCAAATCCAGCAATACAATATATCTCTCCATTTATTTAGTTCATCTTTGATTTTTTCATCAGCATTATATAGTTTTCAGGATACAAGTCCCATACATTTTTTTTATTATTTTTTAATTTAAATTCAATTAATTAACATATAATGTATTATTTGTTTCAGGGGTACAGGTTTGTGATTCATCAATCTTATATAATACCCAGTGGTCATTATAACACGTACCCTCCCCAGTGTCCATCACCCCATTACCCCATCCCCCACCCCCCTCCCCTCCAGCAACCCACAGTTTGTTTCCTAAGACTAAGAGTCTCTTATGGTTTGTCTCCTTCTCCGGTTTTGTCTTCTTTCATTTTTTCCTCTCTTCCCCCTTGACCCTCTGCCGCCTTTCTTAAATTCCACATATCAGTGAGATCAAGTGATAATTGTCTTTCTCTGATTAACTTATTTCGCTTAGCATAATACCCTCTAGTTCCATCCATTGCAAATGGCAAGATTTCTTTTTTTGATGGCTGCATAATATTCCATTGTATATATACACACCACATCTTCTTTATCCATTCATCTTTCAGTGGACATCTGGGCTCTTTCCATACTTTGGCTATTGTGAACATTGCTACTATAAACATTGGGGTGCAGTTGCCCCTTTGGATCACTACATTTGTATCTTTGGGGTAAATACCCAGTAATGCAATTGCTGGGTCATTGGGTAGCTCTATTTTCAACTTTTTGAGGAATCTCCATACTGTTTTCCAGAGTGGCTGCACCAACTTGCATTCCCACCAGCAGTGTAGGAGGGATCCCCTTTCTCCACATCCTCTCCAGCAATTGTTGTTCCTTGCCTTGTCAATTTTTGCCATTCTAACTGGCGTAAGGTGGTATCTTAGTGTGGTTTTGATTTGAATTTCCCTGATGGCTAATGATTTTGAGCATTTTTTCATGTGTCTGTTGGCCATTTGGATGTCTTCTTTGTAGAAATGTCTGTTCATGTCTTCTGCCCATTTTTGATGGATTATTTGTTCTTTGGGTGTTGAGTTTGATAACTTCTTTATAGATTTTGGATACTAGTCCTTTATCTTAATGTCATTTTCAAATATCTTCTCCCATTCTGTCAGTTGTCTTTTGGTTTTGTTGACTGTTTCCTTTGCCGTGCAAAAGCTTTTTATCTTGTTGAAGTCCCAAAAGTTCATTTTTGCCTTTGTTTCCCTTGCCTTTGGGGACGTGTCCAGCAAGAAGTTGCTGTGGCTGAGGTTGAAGAGGCTGCTGTCTGTGTTCTCCTCTAGGATTTTGATGGATTCCCATCTCACATTGAGGTCTTTCATCCATTTTGAATTTATTTTTTGTGTGGTGTAAGAAAGTGGTCCAGTTTCATTCTTCTGTATGTTGCTGTCCAGTTTTCCCAGCACCATTTATTGAAGAGACTGTCTTTTTCCCATTGATATTCTTTCCTGCTTTGTCAAAGATTAATTGACCATAGAGTTGAGTGTCCGTTTCTGGGTTCTCTGTTCTGTTCCACTGATCTATGTGTCTATTTTTGTGCCAGTACCATACTGTCTTGATGATTACATCTTTGTAATAGAGCTTGAAGACTGGAATTTTGATGACACCAGCTTTGGTTTTCTTTTTCAACATTCCTTTGGCTATTTGGGGTCTTTTCTGGTTCCATACAAATTTTAGGATTATTTGTTCCAGTTCAGTGAAAAAAGTTGATGGTATTTTGGAAGGGATTGAACTGAATGTGTCGATTGCTCTAGGTCACATAGACATTTTAACAATATTTGTTCTTCCAATCCATGAGCATGGAATGTTTTTCCATTTCTTTGTGTCTTCCTCAATTTCTTTCATGAGTGTTCTGTAGTTTTCAAAGTACAGATCCTTTGCCCGCTTGGTTAGGTTTATTCCTAGGTATCTATGGTTTTGGGTGCAATTGTAAATGGGATTGACTCCTTAATTTCTCTCTCTGCTGCTTCATTATTGGTGTATAAAAATGCAACTGATTTCTGTGCATTGATTTTATATCCTTCCACTTTGCTGAATTCCTGTATGAGTTCTAGCAATTTTGGTGTGGAGTCTTTGGGTTTTCTACATTAGAGGATCATGTCATCTGCAAAGAGTGAGAGTTTGACTTCTTCTTTGCCAATTCAGGTGCCTTTTATTTGTTTTCGATGTCTGATTGCTGAGGCTAGGACAAGTCCCATACATTTTTTAACAATTATATAAGGATTTTATATTTGAGGCACCTATTGTAAAAGATATTGTTTTGTTCATTTCAATTTCTAATTGTTCATTGCTGCTCTATAAAAATATGATTGATTTTTGTGTGTTGACCTTGTATTCTGCAACCTTTCTAAACTCACAAGAAGTTTTTTGGTATGTTTGTTGGTATTTTCTGTGTAGATGATCATATTGTCTGTGAATAAGGACAGTTTTATTTCTTTTCTAGTCTGTGTGTCTTTTTCTTCCTTACTGCACCATCTAGGATTTCTAAACAATGGTGAATAGGAGTGATGATTTATTTTGTTCCCAATCTTCAGGAAGAGCATTCAGTCAGCATTAAGTATTACATTAGCTGTAGGTCTTGTAGATGTACATTATCAGGTTGAGGAAGTTATGTTCCTGATTTACTAAGAGTTCTTATCATTAAAGGATGGTGTACTTTGTCAAATGTATTTTTTTTTTTTTTGCATCTGCTGATAGGATCATGTGCTTTTTCTGCTTTAGTCCATTGATTAATATTGAACCATCTTTGCATTCCCAGGATGTGGTCAAGGTATATTCTTCCTTTTTTTATATTATTGGATTTGAATTACTAGTATTTCATTGAACATTTTTGCATTTGTTTTCTTGAGGAATGTTGGTCAATAGTGTTTTTGTGCTGTCTTTGTCTGGTTTGGTATCAGGGTAATGCTGGACTCAAAATGAGTTGGCAAGTATTCTTCTGATTTTTGGGAGAGATTGTGTAGAATTGGTTTTTCCTCTTTAACAGTGGTAGAATTTGCCAGTGATTTCTTGTAGAGATTTATTTGAATTTATGCTATTTAGAGTTTTCTAGCTTCTTGAATATCTAAGTATGTCTTTCACTAAATTTGAGAATTTTTCAGCTATTTTTTTTTCTGTTCCATGTTTTCCTTTCCTTCCGTGTGTATAATAACACCAATGTTAGACCTTTTGGCATTATTCTGTAGGTCCTTGAGGCTCTGCATTTTTCAGTAAAATTATATTTTTGTCACTGATTTTCACACTGGATAATTTCTTTTGATTTATCATAAATTTCATTGACTCTTTTCTTGGTCATCTCTGTCCTGCTATAGAGCCCATCCAACAAAGTTTTTAAAATTTTGGTTACGGTATTGTTAAGTTCTAAAATTTCCATTTGGTTCTTTACATATTATCTTTTTTTGCGGAGACTTTCCATCTTTCTCTGTGTTTCAGAAATGTTTCCCTTACTTCCAAGCACTTTTATAAAGCTGCTTTAACATCTTTGTCAGATAATCCCAGTGTGTTTGTCATCTCAGCATTGGGAGTCTTGATATTGTTTCAATATAAGAAGGAATGTTGACAGTTTTGTTTTAGGAGGCAATTGACCCATTTAGGTTTAGACCACAAGTTCTTACCATCCTTCTGTGGGCTGTGGTTTCATTGTCAGTGCAATTTTCAAAGTCGTTCCAAACTTATTTGGCTCAGTCCCATGTATATGCCACCCACTCAGTATCCAGTCTGGGACTTGTTTGGTTGTTTATCTCTTCAGTTCTCAGAGTCTGTGGTCTGCTGTTTAGTGTCAGATCCACATATTCTGCTGCTCTGTCTCTGCGATCTCTTCAGTATTCCTGGTTCATTGGGCCACCCTTTCTCTGTGTCTGGGGCCAAACAGCAGAAGGATAGAAAGAGAGGAAAAGCATCAAAGGCTCACCCTACCCTACTGAGACCACTGCTTCTCTGATTGGAAAGGAAGCTTCCTGTTATTCCCGTGTTGCCACTGCTGCCACCATAGGTTTGTTTCAGGCTGGCCCACATGAGAACAGAAAAAAGGAAAGAAAAAGAAATTAGAGTGTTTCCATATACTTTCTTGAGTTTTCAAGAACCCCCTTTCCCATTCTTCAAGCCAGAACTAAGCTAGGGTTTCCCCTGGAGCTCTCAGTCCACATCAAAGTATGCTTCTAGATGTTAGGCTGCATTCTGTCCACACCAAGAGATACTGCAAGAAAAAGAAATCCTAAAAAAGAAAAAGAAATCCTAAACTCACCCTTGATTCTGTGGTACGTTGAATTCTGGCCTTCTTCCCCAGCCCTCCTGTTACTGTTTACTTTTCAGAGTCTTCAAATAGCTGCTCCTAGGTTTTATAACTACCTTCCAGTGGGAATAAGGTAGTGTGTTTCCTCCATCTTATCTAAAATGGAACTCTCTCTGTAGATTTTTTTTAAATGAATAAAGCATGAAATCAGCACTTTATCGTGGGAGCATAATTTTCCTAACCAGTTATATGATAGGACAATCTAGCATCCATTACTTTACATCTAACTTTCTAGCATAATCATAAAAAGGTTTTTTTTCATAAAAAATGTACTTGGGCTTTATTTTCCCAAAGGGCTTAGTTTCTTTCAATATTCAAATCATTGTTTTTCCAAGTGCCTTTCTTAACATCATCTTTCATAATTTTTTCTTCCACTGTTGTTGAACACTAACTGTACCACTCATTTTCCATGACTTCTAGCATGATGTATGCAGTCCTCCATCATTTCCCTTGACTTAAGGAAATCCTGACCTTTATGATACATTATGCTCATTCACTTTGTTGATTTCCATTGTACTTTCAGCTGTTTGCCTCAGACAATTAGGAAGACACTGACCCACAAAGAAAGAAATTGACATAGTGGGTAGGGGGAGATACTAGTGTTAAGCAGGGGATACTGTTTGGATGAATAAGTTTTCCTTCCCCTTTTTATTGTGGTAAAATATACATAACATAAAATTTACCATCCTAATCATTTTAAGTGAATCATTTTAAGTGTACAGTTCAGTGGTATTAAATACATTCGTAATGTTGTGTATCCATCACCATCATCCATCTCCATAACTCTTATCATCTTGTAAAACTGAAACTCTATACCCATTATATGATAACTTCCCATTTTCCTCTCCCCTCCAGCCCTTGGCAACCACAATTCAACTTTCTTTTCCTATGATTTTTTTAAAGATTTTTATTTATTTATTTATTTGACAGACAGAGAGAGCACAAGCAGGGGGAGGAGCAGAGGGAGAGGGAGAAGCAGGCTCCCCACTGAGCAGGGAGCCCGATGTGGGCCTCGATCCCAGGACCCTGAGATCATGACCTGAGCTGAAGGCAGACGCTTAAGCGACTGAGCCACCCAGGTGCCCCTCTTTCCCTATGATTTTGACCACTTTAGGTGCCTCATCTAAATGGAATTATACAGTATTTGTCTTTTTGTGACTGACTTATTTCACTTACCATGATGCCCTCAAGGTTCATCTATGTTGTAGCATGTGCCAGAATTTCTTTCCTTTTTAAAACGAAATAATATTCCATTATATGTTGACAGAGGAAAAATTTTATAAGTGTTCATCTGAGTGGTGAATATTTTTAATGTTACAGCTTTTGCTTCCCTTTATAGCTTTATGATCTTTGGAACCTGGATAATGACTATTCTTAATAACAAGGATCCCCCTTTTCACTAAATAATAAGAACAAAACATTTTTAAAATAGAGACTTTGCTATGAATTCCCCCACCCTAAATGTTTTATAGTGTTTCCTAGTCCCCTTCATATGTATGTTTTTATGTGGTAGTGATCTCAGTGTAAAAATTTTTAACCTGCTTTTTTCACTTAACATTATGTCTTAAACCAGTTTTCATTGTTGCTGTATAATTTTCATAAACATCATTTTTAGCAGTTGTATAATTATGAGAGCTCTTCTAAACAAACATACAAAAACTGCTAGGTAATAGCATCAAAGGACAGTGTTCTGCTCTGCTACCTATGGCCTCTCAGGATCTATAAAAGAAAAGGGTAGGGCATTATTAAATACGACCATATATTAAGTACTGAATATACTTCTACAGACAAGGTCCCATGCTAGACACTAAAATATAAATGTGAATAAACCCTTCTTTGTTCTTGCAGAACTTTAGGTTAAATGGGAGGCAGAAGCAAATCAATAAGTACAACAAAGAAAAACCACAGTAAATGTGTCACGGAAGGAAAGGTTTTGTAGAAGTCATACCCTTGAAGGCAGAGTAAATGTTTGTCAGGGCACAGAACAGTGGTACACTGAGGGAAGTACACATAATTCAGTATTTCAGGGGATTAGGTCATTGATCTTTACTCACTGATGTTGAATGGTTTATAAGTTAAGTGCAGAAAGCAAGTTGAAAAACAGTATAATAATATGATTCCATATATATGAAAAAACCAAAACCATATTGGTGTACATACATAATGTGTATATGACATGACATAGACCAAACTGATTAACACTGGTCACTTCTAGGAAGAGGAGTAAGTACACAGCTATAGATATTAAGGAAGACTGTGTGTGGCTTACATTTTTTAGGAGATTGTTAGGTATGTAATTAAATATAAAATGGAAATAATAGTGAATATATAACTAATGGAACCTTGATACAGTGGAATATTATTCAACCAAATAGATATCATTCCATAAGTCAGTAATTTGCATATATTCTTGAGATTTGGAATACTTTTTCAGACAATTATATACTCAGATTTTTGAGAAAGGAGAGTGATTTTATTTCTAAGTGAGCCTGGAGGACCTGGTGATCTTGATTTCTGTGTTTGTGTGCCTGAATGTACATAAATAAAGACATCTGGAATGCTATATAGGTCCTAGAATGTTAACAATTACAGGTTCTGAGAGAGAAGATTATAAATGTTTAAAATTTTACTTTTTGGGATTACATATTTTAATTTTTTATACATTTTAAGAAATGTTTCTTGCAGTTAGAAGACTTTTTTTGTAGAAAGTACTCAACATTGGGCTGGATGGTGAATTGGGCACTCTCATGCACTGATGATGAGAGCATAACTTGAGACATCGGTTTTGGAAAGAGATTTACTATCATGTGTCAAAAGTCTATGCATTTTAGACTTAAAGAGTGCAGATCAAAAGCGAGAGGATGGAGAACCATCTGTCATGCTAATGGACATAAAAAAAAAAGCTGGAGTAGCCATACTTCTATCAGACAAACTAGATTTGAAAACAAAGACTAACAAGAGAAGAAGGGCATTATATCATAATTAAGGGGTCTATTCATCAAGATCTAACAATTGTAAATATTTATGCCCCCAACTTGGGAGCACCCAAATATACAAATCAATTAATAATAAACATAAACCCATTGATAATAATACAACAATAGGGGACTTTAACACCCCACTTACAGCAATGGACAGATCGTCTAAGCAGAAAGTCAACAAGGAAACAATGGCTTTGAATGACACACTGGACCAAATGGACTTAACAGATATATTCAGAACATTTCATCCTAAAGCAGCAGAATACACATTCTTTTCGAGTGCACATGGGACAGTCTCCAAAATGGATCACATACTGGGTCAATAATCAGCCCTCAACAAGTACAAAAAGACTAAGATCATAATATGCATATTTTTGGACCACAACATTATGAAACTTGAAGTCAACCACAAGAAAAAAATTGGAAAGACCACAAATACATGGAGGTTAAAGAACATCCTACTAAAGAATGAATGGGTTAACTAGGAATTAAAGAAGAAATTTAAAAATACATGGAAGCAAATGAAAATGAAACACAGCAGTCCAAAACCTTTGGGATACAGCAAAGGCAGTATTAAAAGGGAAGTGCATTGCTCTACAGTCCTACCTCAAGAAGCAAGAAAAGTCTCAAATACACAATCTAACCTTACACGTAAAGGAGCTAGAAAAGGAACAGCAAATAAAAACCTAAATCCAAGAGAAGAAGGGAAATAATTAAGATTAGAGCATAAATAAACTATATAGAAACCAAAACAAAACAAAACAACCCGTAGCACAGATTAACAAAACTAAGAGCTAGTTCTTCGAAAGAATTTAAAAAAATGATAAACCCCTAGCCAGACTTATCAAAAAGAGAAAGGACACAAAAAGGATAAAATCATGAATGAAAGAGGAGAGATCACAACCAACACCACAGAAACACAGTTATAAAACAATACTATGAAAAATTATATGCCAGCAAACTGGGCAACTTGGAAGAAATGGACAAATTCCTAGAAACCTACAAACTACCAAAACTGAAACATGAAGAAATAGAAAATTTGAACGGACCCATAACCAGAAAAGAAATTGAATCAGTAATCAAAAATCTCCCAAAAACAAGAGCCCAGGGCCAGATGGTTTCCCAGGGGGAATTCTACCAGACATTTAAAGAAGAGTTGATACTTGTTCTCCTCAAACTGTTCCAAAAGTACAGAAATGGAAGGAAAACTTCCAAACTCATTGTATGAAGCCAGTATTACCTTGATTCTAAACCCAGACAAAGACCCCACTAAAAAGGAGAATTATAGGCCACTATCCCTGATAAACATGGATGCAAAAATTCTCAGTAAACTACTAGCAAACCAAATTCAACAGTACATTAAAATAATGATTTACCACGTTCAGGTGGGATTTATTCCTGGGCCACAGAGGTGATTCAGTATTCACAAATCAATCAATATGATACATCACATTAGTAAGAGAAAGGATAAGAACCATATAATACTGTTAATAGATGCAAAAAAAAAGCATTTGAAAAAAATACATCATCCTTTCTTGATAAAAACCCTCAACAATGTAGGGATAGAAGGAACATACTTCAGCCTCATGCAGGCAATATACAAAAGACCCACAGTTAGTATCCTCAATGGGGAAAAACTGAGAGCCCTTCCCCTATGGTCAGGAACAAGACAAGAATGTCTGCTCTCACCATTACTATTTAACATAGTACTGGAAAAGTCTTGCCCTCAGCAATCAGCCAACAAAAAGAAATAAAAGGCATCCAAATTGTCAAGGAAGAAGTCAAACTTTCGCTATTTGTAGACAACATGATACTCTATGTAGAAAACGCAAAAGACTCCACCAAAAAATTGCTAGAACTTAAACATGAATTCAGCAGAGTTGCAGGATATAAAATCAATGTGCAGAAATCTGTTGTATTTCTATACACCAATAATGAAGCAGCAAAAAGAGAAATCAAGGAATCGATCCCATTTGCAGTTGCACCAAAAACAAGAAGGTACCTAGGAATAAACCTAACTAAAGAGGTAAAAGATGTGTACTCCTAAAACTATAGAACATTTATGAAAGAAATTGAGGAGGACACAAAGAAATGGAAGAGCATTCCATGTGCGTTGAAAGAACAAACATTATTAAGATGTCTATACTACCCAAAGCAATTTACACGTTTAATGCAATCCCTATCAAAATACCATCAGCAATTTTCACAGAGCTGGAACAAACCATCCTACAATTTGTATGGAACCAACAAAAGATCCCAAATAGCCAAAGCAATCATGAAAAAGAATAATTCTGGATTTCAAGTTATATTACAAAGCTGTAGTCATCAAAACAGTATGATGCTGGCACAAAAACAGACACATAGATCAGTGGAACAGAATGGAAAACCCAGAAATGGACCCTCAACTCTATAGTCAACTAATCTTTGACAAAGCAGAAAAGAATATCCAATGGAAAAAAGACAGTCTCTTCAACAAATGGTGTTGGGAAAACTGGACAACAACATGCACAAGTATGAAACTGGATCACTTTCTTACACTGTACACTAAAATAAATTCAAAATGGATGAAAGACCTAAATGTGAGACAGGAATCCATCAAAATCCTAGAGGAGAACACAGGCAACAACCTCTTTGACCTCAGCAGCAGCAACTTCTTCTTCCTAGACACGTCTCCAGAGGCAAGGGGAACAAAAGCAAAAAATGAACTATTGGGACTTATTCAAGGTAAAAACATCTGCACAGTGAAGGAAACAATCAACAAAACTAAAAGGCAGCATGTGGAATGGGAGAAGATATTTGCAAATGACATATCTGATAAAGGGTTAGTATCCAAAATCAATAAAGAACTTATTAAACTCAACACCCAAATAAACAAATAATCCAGTTAAGAAATGGGCAGAAGATATGTATAGAAACTTTTCCAAAAAAGACAGCGAGATGGCCAACAGACACATGAAAAGATGCTCAACATCACTCATCATCAGCGAAATGCAAATCAAAACCACAATGAAATATCACCTCACACCTGTCAGAATGGCCAAAATTAACACTAGAAACAACAGGGTTGGTGAGGATGCGAGGAAAGGCGAAGCCTCTTGCGCTATTGGTGGGAATGCAAACTGATGCAGCTACTACTCTGGAGAACAGTTTGGAGGTTCCTTAAAAAGTTAAAAATAGAACTACCCTACCATCCCACAATTGCACTACTAGGTGTTTACCCAAAGAATACAAAAATGCAGATTCAAAGGGGTGCATGCACCCTGATGTTTATAACAGCATTATCAGCAGTAGCCAAACTATAGAAAGAACCCAGATGTCTTCAGGCTGATGCATGGATAAAGAAGATGTGGTGTGTGTGTGTGTGTGTGTGTGTGTGTGTGTGTGTTGCATATATATATATATATATATATATGCAATGGAATATTAGTCATCAAAAAGAATGAAATATTGCCATTTGTAACAATGTAGATGGAACTAGAGTGTATTATGCTAAGTGAAATAAATGTCAGAGAAAGACAAATAACATATGATCTCACTCATATGTGGAATTGAAGAAACAAAACAGAGGATCATTGGGGAAGGGGGAAAAGAAAAAAACGGAGAGAGGGAAACAAGCCATAAGAGACTTTTTTAAAAAGATTAATTAATTAATTTACTTGAGAGAGAGAGAGAGTGGGGGGAAGGGCAGACGGGGAAGGAGAGAGACAAGCAGACACCCCACTGAGTGTGGAGCCCACTGTGGGGCTTGATCTCATGACCCTGAGATTATGACCTGAGCCAAAGCCAAGACAGATGCTTAACTGACTGAGCCACCCAGGTGCCCCTAAGCCATAAGAGACTCTTAACTGTAGAGAACAAACTGAGGGTTGATGGAGGGAGGCATGTGGGGGATGGGCTAGATGGGTAACGGGTATTAAAGAGGGCACTTTTGATGAGCACTGGGTGTTGTATGTAAGTGATAAATCACTGAATTCTACTCTAGAAACCAATATTGCATGGTATGTTAACTAAAATTTTGAATTTAAAAAATATGTCTATGAAAATGACCATATCCTTTGACCTGGTATTTCTACTTCTAAGAATATTCCCTATGAAATTATCCAAGAAACTTGTGTAAAATTATGCTTATCAAAGCATTTTTTATAATGATAAAGTAGAAATGACTTTAATAGTTTATATTCCATTTGATGAAATATTAGGAAGTTCATAAAATAATATATTCAAGAGGACTTTAAAATTACATTGGAAAAGGTTTGATAAGGAAAAGCTCCTTCTCAGTCAGCCCTAACGCCTCAGAGATGAACAGTATTTTTACTTCTTTTGCCATAGATTAGTTTTGCTTCTACTTGAACTTTATATATACTCTTTTGTGTCTCTTTTCTTTCACTCAGTATAAGGTATTTGAGACTTATCTGTGTTGCACTTTGTTCTTTTTATAACTGTATAGTATTCCATTGTAGGAATCTACCACAATTATTCATTCTTCTCTTGGTATACATTTGAGTTATTTGGGTTTGGGGCCATTATGAATAAATTTGTTGTTAGTATTCTCATTCCTATCTTTTGGTGGACATATGTACTCATTTCTCCTGGGTAAATACATGGAAGTAGGAATGCTGTGCCAGGTGGTAAATATATGTTTCACTTTGTAAGAAACTGCCAATCTATTTTCCACATTAAACCAATGTACACTCCCACCAGCAATGCACTGAAGTTCCAGTTATTCCATATCCTTACCAGTGCCTGATACTTACAATCTTTAATTTCAACCATTCTGGTGGATATATAGCGATGACACATTGTGGTTTTTGTATATGTTTAAGTGCTTTTTATTTTAGTGTTAATACCTTTCGAACCAATGATTCCACTTTGGGGACATTTTCCTAGGAACATAATCTGAAATCCAGAAAAAAATTGTATGTACATATGTGTTCTTTGTTGCATAACTTATAATAGCCAAATGTGAGAAATAATGTCAGGTATTAGGGAAGTAGTTACGTAATTTATGATACATTTATATTTTTAAAAATACAGTCATTCAAAATTATAATAGAAGGGGGATATGAAATTATATAGTATCAACTATAGAAAATATGTATATTAAAATAGACCAGTAATATGTCAACAAAACAAGTTTATTTTAAAATACTGGAAGAAGGGGCAACTGAGTGGCTTAGTTAAGTGTCTGACTCTTGATTTCAGCTCAGGTCATGATCTCAGGTTCCTGGGATTGAGCTCCGTGTCAGGTTCTGTGCTCAGTATGGAATCTGCTTGAGGATTCTCTCTCTCCTTTTGCCCCTCACCCCACTCATATGCATGCTCTCTCTCTCTTTCCCTCTCTCTCAGATAAATTTAAAAAATAATAAATAAATAATCTATCTTTTAAAAAAATTTGAAAGATAAAATACATAAAATAAAATACTGGAAGAAAACAGACCAAAATATCTTTGGGTGGTGGTAGTATGTAATTTTTCCCCATCCTTAATCAATTTTTTCTGATGATCATATGACCATTTTAGAATAGCACAAAATGTAAGTAAACTTTATTTACTTACTTATTTTTAAGCTTAATTTTTTTTATTTTACATTTTATAATGCTTTCTCTCTACCTAGTCTTTTCCGCAACATGAAAAATTGCTCTCTTGGGTTTCTTAAAATATTTTATTTCTGCTACTGTTTTGACTCTTCAATTATAAGTTACATGAAAAAGACGCTCTCATGTTGTTTCTTCTCCTGAACATCTGATGTTCCAATGTCCAGTCCAGGACAGAAGATAAAATAGAGCGATTCAAGAAAGCAGTTGAATACTATTCAGTCACAACCAAACTCTCTTCGCTGCCAGTGGGTCCCTCCTCCTTTCTAGGTAAGGCTTCCATCTGATGCAGAGCTGCTCTATCCAAAGGGGAAACTGAGTCCCTCATGGGAACTCCTGGCCCAGAGTGAAATGACTTGTTGTATTGCACTTTTGTAGAAGTCATTACTGTCCTTTTGATTTCCATGTAATAAGAGTGGTGACCTGGGACAGGGCACTGATTTCTCAAATTTGTAGATGGGGTCCAATGCCATTTCCTTAGGTTGCGCTTTTTCTGGCACTAACCTCCATTACAGCCTGGCGTACGTAACATAGCCCTGTCTTTGGGTTCTGGCCTGGGTTTGAATTCCACCTCTGCTGCTTAATACCTGTGTGATCTTAACTTGTCACATTTGCATGTATGTTATGTGGCTCATGATATCTATTTTATAAGATTTTTTTTAAGATAAAATAATTTCTGTTAGGTTCTTGGCATGGCACATAGCTGCTGTTCAATAAATTATAATTTATTAATAATTTTTCAAGCACTGTGGTGTTAGCAGAATGTAATATTGTAGAATTAGTAGAATTGACTAAAGTATAGCCCTTTCTCTTGGCTTCAGGTTTTCGGAATAATCGGCTTGGAAACCCTCCCCTTCCACGAAATCAGATGGGTACTATCTCTGCTGGAAAGCCAATGGTAATATCTTTCAAGAATCCCAAGACCATGTGTTAGCATTAGACTCAGGTTGCTTTCTGATTTTTATACTCTGAGTTAAGGAGTTAAAGTAATTCAATGTTATCAGAATATCAAGACTGTATATACCTATGTCACATTCTCAACTTAAGGCTGGCAGACTACATAAAGAAAATATCCAAATCAATCAGTAACCACTAGGGCATTGTGAAGGTAGATTAGCTAATGTTGGAGAGTGGTTCTAGGAGACATGGATTGGTCCATTGTCCTGCCTCTGGAGGATTCTGTCCATATATCACTGTTAGAATAATTTCTTATTATTCTCAGTAGGTTCTTTGTATCCCAACAACAATCCCTGCTACTGGCATTATCCACTGTGTCACAACTTCTGAGGGAACCATTTTAGAGCCTGTTCAAATGTTAAATAGCTTTTCTGTCTGTTTTATCCTTTAGTTTTCTCACCATGTGCCCCAGAAAATGAAATATCCACCACCATTCCCAGTGGGACACAACTCCTCTCTTCTCTTCTCTCCCCATGCTTTGGGGGAATCCCATGCTTTTTCTGAGGATCCCATGCTGCAGGACAGCCCCTTTGCCAATTGGGCTGTCTCTTATGACTCCTCTGCATCCCAGTTTCCCAATTACCTGACTTCCAAAGCTTCACCTCCTTTGGGACCAGACTCTTCTCACTCCTCTTCCTCTGATGGTGATGAACCAAATGGAACCAGCTCTGAGTAAGTATCTGAATAGGCACTTAAGGCAACAGACTTCTGGAGTATCTGTAATTTTTTTTTTTTTTTTTTTTTTTGCTGGTAACCTGGGTTTGATGTGGGGAAGTATATATTTCTGGATGTTCTCTATGGCTCTTTATTCTTAAATGAAGTAGAAAAACCCTATGTTTGACTACTTCATACTCATATTGACTCTGTACAGGTGGTAATTTTCAGATACCAGGCCCCTGAAGTAAAAGGAAGCATAGCAGCTGGTTAGGTAAGCCCTAAGGAAGCTATATTTCATGGCTGTCATTTCTCGATTTTTGAGAGGGATGGATTGAATGTAGAAAAAAATGAAAAGACTTTATAGAGTTGAAGTATTAGAACAGTTGAGTAAGCAGTTATATTGCTTAAGACAGGGTTCTGAGGATTAAAACAGTGGTATTTTATACTAGCTTATTTGTTCTTAGATTATTTCTCCAAGAAGATTCTTCCTGGGAAACAGAGCTACTTTGAGGTTTCAATTGTAATCAGTTTCTTAGAACATAAGCTGACTCTAGACATGGCCTCTTACAAGGTGTGGAGGAAATGTATGAGGTCCAATACTAACTTAGTGTCTTGACTTCCAGAGGGTTTGTAAGAATCCTTAGGATCAGAATAGACATCTTCAGTTGGAATATCTTTATCAACCTCCTCTATCTCTTCTACATGGTCTTTTGAAATTTTTAGTCACATCACAGAAACACTTCAGCAGCAGCAGCCTGGATGGGAGGATCCAAATGGTGACAGAGGGTCCTGGGTACAGCCCATTGATGCTGGAGTTGCAGATACCAACCTGGGTGATGGAGAGCCCCACATCCCATCCCTGCTGTCTATGTCTACAAGGAACCATATGGACATCACCATTCCACCCTTACCTCCAGTAGCTCCCGAAGTCTTGCGGGTTGCTGAACACAGACACCGAAGGGGTCTTATGTACCCATATATCTATCATGTCCTCACTAAGGTAAGAGAGCACATCAGCACCTACCTCCCTGCTTTTAACATTGTACTTCATAATTCCTAGAACCATAAGTTACCAGAGAAAATTCTAATTGGTATATGAAGGGAGGTAAAAGGAAACCAAGTATGCTGGGACCCCTCAGTGTATTAGTGGTCTCAGGTGAAGTGACACCAGCAGGAGAGGGAACTTTATAATAAATGAGGCCCCAAGAAGAGAACTGTAATTGTGAGATTTCAAAGAAGATCATGCTCCATGTTGGTAGACTGTGGTCTAGGGCTGGACACAGTTTAAGAAGAGGCTTTATGCCCTTGTTCTTTACCTCTTCCTCTACTTATACAGAGCTGTTCCCTTCCTCCCGTCTTACCATACAACTCTATCCCCCAGCAAAATATCTAAGGTGTGACTTTCCCCCATTTAGTCAGCTATAGTCAGTCATAGCAGAGACTCTAAAAATGGAGCATAGCTTTTAAGCTGCCTATGGTCATCTGGGCTTATTACAGCTTCTTTTTATTCTGAAACTGTTAATAACAAGTAGAAAATTTGGTACCATGGCTACAGAGGCTATAGTTCATTATTGATTCTTCTCAGCTCAATTCCAAACCTTGAGGTAACTCATTTTGTTCTTTCTCCTGGATGATTTTTTGTTAGGGTGAGATTAAGATCCCCGTATGTATTGAGGATGAGTGTAACATGGAGTTGCCTCCAGCTGCTCTCCTGTTCCGGTCAGCACGTCAATATGTTTATGGGGTCCTTTTCAGTCTGGCAGAAACACAGCGGAAAATGGAACGCCTGGCCATACGGCGGCGGCTACCTGTGGAAGGTAAGTTTCATTCTAGCTTCAATAGCTCTCTCAAAGCTTGGTGTGGAACAAAAATGTCTGTGCAAGCACATCATACTTTTGGCTATGGAGCAGTCTTTGAGAAAATACATAATTTTCCAGAATATATATTGGTATGGGAAATGCATTAACTTGAGCCTCAGCTTTAATCATTAAGCATTCAGAGTAACTACTACTTGTATGTAAGAATCATGATAGACTTTGGGAATGTAGAAGTATATCTAACATAGTTTTTCCTCCTTAGTAAGGTCTTGTTTTGGATTTGATCCCGTAGAGAGTTGGAGCCATTGAGATGTTTTAAGCTGCAGAGTGACATGGTCAAATTAGTGTGTTCAAAAGAACCCTCTAGATTTCTGCTTCTGGGAAGATGGAGTACATATACTTTTCCTTATTCCTCCTGCTAAATACAACTAAAAGCCCAGGACATTATATATATAACAAGCACAAGACATTCTAAAAGGTGAAGAGAAGAAGGCAGACTGGCTAAGGACTTTGGGATCCAAGGAATAATGCAGTGGTGAGTTCCCTGGGTTTTCTTATTGCTGCATATATGCTAGACTAGGTGTGGGACAAGCTGGCAGCCCAGAAATCCCCAACAAGAACAGACCAGTAAAAGCCCCAAGAAATGCCTCCTCACTCTAGTCAAAGGACCCAAAAGAAACAACCTAGCAACACAGAGAATTTTTAGATAATAACCACTCTATTCTAGTCAAATACCACAGAAAAACTGCAGCCCACCCTCACCCCTACTAGCAAAGGCCAGATAAATAACCTGGACTTCTATCCTTGCCCAATTGTAACAAGGGAGAAAGGGGAGCTGAGTGGGGAGCCAGGACTTTCACTCCCACTTGGCAGTGATGAGACAGCATCCCCCTTCACTCACCAGAGTGGTGTCAGAAAATACCTGCTAAAACACAAGATTAAAATAAGATCCTTCTAAAATATTAAAGATCCTTTTAAAAGATTGAAATAGAGTCTTTTAAAATAATATCCCAAATGTCCAGGTTTCAATTGAAAATCCTTCATCATACTAAGAACCAGAAAGATTTCAAACTGAGATCTCAAACCAAGGAAAGAAAGTCAATAGGTGCCATCATTGAGATGACACAGATGTTTGAATTACCTAACGGATTTCAAAGCACCCATTATAAAAATGCTTTGACAAAGAATTTTGAACATGCATGATACAAATTAAAAATAGAAAGTCTTAGCAAAGAAATAAAAGAAGAAATGGAGGGGAAAAAAAGAAGATAGAAGAAATGGAAATTAAGAACTAAAAAATACAATAACAAATAAAATACTCAATAGATGGGTTAAATAGCAAATGGGAGGCAACAGAAGAAATAATCAGTGAATATGGAGACAAAACAGTAGAAATTACCTAATCTGAATAATAGAAAATAGGCTGAAAAAATGGACAGGGATCAGTGAAACTAGAACAAAAGATCTAGTATTTGTGTCATCACAGTTCTAGGAGAGGAGGAAGAGGGTGGACTGCAGATGTATTCAAGTAAATAATGGCTGGAGTATTATCAAATTTGGGGAAAAACAAGCCCAAGATTCAGGAAGCTGAGTGAATTATTAACAGTATAAACCCAAAGAAATCCATGTGAAGATATATATTGTGGTTAAACCTTTGAAAGCTAAAGGCAGAAAAAATAATGAAAGCAGCCAGAGGAAAGCAATGCTTTACCTACTGTGGCAAAATAATATGAATAACAGCTGATCTCTCATCAGAAGCCAGAGTCCAGAAGGAAGTTGCACAACATTTTCAAGGGCCAAAAGAAAAGAAATGTCAAGTTAGAATTCTATATCAAACAAAAACATACTCCAGGAATGAAGGGGAAATCACCATATTCTCAGATGAAGAAAAACTAGGATAAATTTTCACAAGCAGAGCTACAGCAAAAGAAGGGCTAAAGGTATTCCTCTACACAAAAAGGAAATGATAAAAGGAGGAATCTTGGGAGGAGCTTGGGAAGATGGCAGAGTAGGAGGACCCTGAGCTCATCCAGTCCTACATTTAGAACTAGGTATCGTCCACATCCAAGTCAATAAACTGGAGAGCCATCTGAAGACTGGCAGAACAAACTCCACAAACAGTAGACAGAGCTGTTCATACTTATTTTTGAGTATGTTGGGGGACTTCTGAAACAAGGGAGCTGGCAGGTGCCATTTTCCATCCCCAGCTGTCAGCATAAGCACAGAGACACGGGCTATAGGTGGGGCTGCACAGACACTTGGCACCTAACTCATTAGCAGTGCTCCATGTGCACGAATTCTCCTGAGGACTTACCCAGTCCAAGCCTGCTGGCTTTGGCCCTGGGCTCAGGGCAATTTTTAAAAAAGATTTATTTATTTTAAATCTTAAAAAAAAAAAAAGGGATGCCTGGGTGGCTCAGTTGGTTAAGCATCTACCTTCAGCTCAGGTCATGAGCCCACAGTCCTGGGATCAAGTACCGTGTCAGGCTCCCTGTTCTGTGGGGAGCCTGTTTCTCCCTCTGCCTCTGTCTCTCATGAATAAATAAATAAAATATTTTTTTAAAAAAAGATTTTTAAAAAATCTTTTTAAAATCAAAGGGAGAGGGAAAGAGAATCCCAAGCAGATTATGTGCTGAGCACAGAGTCTGATGCGGGGCTGGATCCCACCACCTGAGCTGAAATCAAGAGTTGGGGCACATGGGTGGCTCAGTTGGTTAAGCATCTGCCATCAGTTGAGGTCATGATCCCAGGGTCCTGGAATCGAGCCCCACGTCAGCCTTTCTGTTCGACAGGGAGCCTTCTTCTCCCTCTCCCTCTGCCTGCCTCTCCCCTTGCTTGTGCTCTCTCTGTGTGTCAAATGAATAAATACAATCATTAAAAAAAAAAAAAGAATTGGACGCTTAACCAACGACACCACCCAGACACCCCAGGGCAAATTTTGTTAAAGCTAAGCAGGTGCCCCACCTAGCCACCAGGTGCACACCTGCCACTGAGCACCATGCATGTCTGTCACACTGTGCTTAGCTGTGCTCCCCCTAGCCACCCTTGTGTGGTCCCCAAGATGCATGCCCCCAGCTGCCAGCATGCATCACACTGAGCAGCGATCTTCCAGGCACCTTTGTGGATGTACCCAGCCAAGCACCCAAAGGTACCATCTCCTACCATGCCCAGCTGTGTACCCCTAGCTGCTCTTGTGTGCCTCTAGCCACTGTACCACTAAAGAAGATCTGGCATAGGACTAGTGGCCCAGTGCACATTTTGCTAATGCAACTGCCCTGTTCGCATTCCCTGGTGGGCATGCCCCACTCCCCCAGAGCTAGCCTGCCTGGGTCCCACTACAACCATAGAGAGCAAGCACAACCCACAACAGCCAGAGAGTCAGTGCCGATGACTACATGGAAAGGAAAAGGGACTCATAAACAACAGAAGGGCATAAGAAACATACGTAGGATACTCTCCTGAAGTGCCAGGCTCTGGTGAACAGGGGATTAACACTCCAGGACCTCTTCTTCATAAAGTCACTACTTTCAAGAGCAGAAGTTGCAACTGACTTTCTTAACACAGAGAAATCGACACAGAGAGGCAGACAAAATGAGAAAACAGAGAAATTTATCCCAAATTAAAGAAAGGCTAAGGCCACAGCCAGAGATCTAAGCAAAACAGATCAAAGTTACATGCTGGATAAAGACATTAAAGCAGTGATCATAAGCGTACTCGCTGGACTTGAGAAAAGAGTGGAAGACATGATTGAGACCTTTAACACACAGATAGGGAATAACATAGCAAAGATAAAGGGCACAATAAATGACATGAGAAATACACTTGATGGAATGAACAGCAGGATAGAAGAAGCAGAGGAACATGTATGGAAACAAATGAAAATGAATTAGTTATTTAGGAGACAGAGTAATGGAAAGTAATCAAGCTGAATAAAGAAGAAAGAAAAGAATTATGCAAAATGAGAATAGACTTAGGGAACTCATTGACTCTATTAAACGTAATAGCTTTTATATTACAGGAGTCTCAGAAGAGAGAGAAAGGTGGTGAGAAAATTTATTTGAAGAAATAATAGCTGAAAACTTCCCTAAACTGGGGAAGGAAACAGATACTCAGGTACAGGAGGCACAGAGAAACCTCAACAGAATCAACAAAAGTTGACCAACAGCAAGACATACTGTAATTAAATTTATAAAATATAGTGATAAGGAAAAAATTCTAAAAGTAAGATAAAACAAGTCATTAACTTACAAGGGAAAAGTCATAAGGCTAGCAGGAGATTTTGCAACAGAAACTTTGCAAGCCAAAAGGGAATGGCATGATGTATTCAAAGAGCTGAATGGGAGAAATCAGCAGCCAAGAATACTCTATCCAGCAAGGCTATCCTTCAGAATAGAAGGAGACATAAAGAGTTCCCCAGACAAATAAACCTAAAGGAGTTCATGACCACTAAGCCAGCCCTACAAGAAATATTAAAAGGGGCACTTTGAGTGGAAAGGAGAGACCAAAAGTGACAGTATAGAACTAGGAAACACAAAAACAGTAAAAATGAATATTTCTGTAAAAAAAATCAGTCAAGGAACTCACAAAAAGGGATATACAATATAATAACATACCTAAAATGTGGGAAGGAAAGGAGAAAATATTTCAAACATAAACGACCATCAACTTAATATAGACTACTTTATGCAGAAGAGGTTATATACAAATCTAATGGTAACCATATATCAAAACCACTAATAAATATGGACAAAATTAAGAGAAAGAAATCAAATATAGCACTAAAGAAAATCAGCAAAACATGAAAGACAGGAAAGGATCAGAGAAAATCTTCAAAAACACCCAGAAAATGTGTAATAAAATGGCAATAAAAACATATCTATTAATAATTACTTTGAATGTAAGTGGAATAAATGTTCCAATCAAAAGACATAGGCAGATGGATTTAAAAAAAAACAAGACCCATCTGTATGCTACCTACAAGAGACACATTTTAGACCTAAAGACATTCAAAATGAGAGGATGGAGAAACATCTATCATTCAAATAGCTGTTAAAACAAAGCCAGAATAGCAATACTTATATCAGGAAAAATAGACATTAAAAGAAAGACTGTAACAAGGGACAAAGGCGGGCACTATATAATAATAAAGGGGATAGTCCAACAGAAAGATACAACAATTGGGGCGCCTGGGTAGCGCAGTCATTAGGCGTCTGCCTTCGGCTCAGGGCGTGATCCCGGCGTTCCGGGATCGAGTCCCACATCGGGCTCCTCCGCTGGGAGCCTGCTTCTTCCTCTCCCACTCCCCCTGCTTGTGTTCCCTCTCTCGCTGGCTGTCTATGTCTGTCAAATAACTAAAAAATCTTTAAAAAAAAGATACAACAATTGTTAATATTTAGGCACCTAAGAGCACCTAAATACATAAAACAGTTAATAACAAACATAAAGGAACTAATTGATAATAATACAATAATAGTAGTGGACTTTAACATGCCAGTTATGTCAATGGATAGATCATCTAAACAGAACATCAACAAGGAAAGCAATGGCTTTGAATGACAAACTGGAACAGATGAATTTAAAAGATGTATTCAACCATTCCATCCTAAAACAACAGAATAGACATTCTTTTCAAGAGCAAAAGGAACATTCTCCAGAAAGGATCACATATTAGGCCACAATACAAGTCTCAAAAAGTTCAAGAAGATAAAAATCATACCTTGCATATTTTCTGACCACAACGCTATGAAACTAGAAGTCAACCATAAAAAAAAAATCTGGAAAGATTATAAATACATGGAGGTTAAATAACATGCTACTAAACAATGATAGGCTCAACCAGGAAATCAAAGAAGAAACAAAATGTACATGGAAAAAAGTGAAAATGAAAACACAATGGTCCAAAACCTCTGGTATGCAGCAAAGCAATACTAAGAGGCAAGTTTTTATCAATACAGGTCTACCTCAAAAAACAAGAAAAATCTCAAATAAACAACCTAACCTTACACCTAAAGGATCTAGAAAAGTCAAAAAAAACAAAACCTAAAACTAGCAGAAGGAAAGAAATAATAAACACTAGAGCAGAAATAAATGATATACAAAGTAAAAAACAAAAGAACCAATCAATGAAACCAGGAGCTTGTTCCTTGCAAAAAAATCAATAAAATTGATAAACCTCTAGCTAGACTTTGAATAAAAAAGAGGAGGGATTCAATTAAATAAGATCACAAATGAGAGAGGAGAAATAACAACCAATACCACAGATATACATACAATCATAAGAAAATATTATGAAAAACTATATGCAACAAATTGGACAACCTAGAAGAAATGGGTAAATTCTTAGAAACATATAAAAAACAGAAACAGGAAGAAATAGGAAATTTGAACAAACCAATAACCAGCAAAGAAATTGAGTCAGTAATGGAAAACTCCCAACAAACAAAAGTCCTGGACCAGGTGGCTTCATAGGCAAATTCTACCAAACACTTAAAGAAGAGTTAATACCTATTCTTCTCAAACTATTCCAAAAAATAGAAAAGGAAAGAAAATTTCCAAATTCATTCTATGAGTCCAGCATTACCCTGATACCAAAACCAGTTAAAGACACCACTAGAAAACAGAACTACAGACCAATATCTCTCACGAATATAGATATAAAAATCCTCAACAAAATACTGGCACACCAAGTCCAGCAATACATTAAAAAAAATCATTCACCATGATCGAGGGATTTATTTCTTCGTTGCAGGTGTGGTTTAATATTCACAAGTCAATCAACAGGATACATCACATCAGTAGGAGAAAGGACAATCACCACGTGATCATTTCTATAGATGCTGAAGAAGCATTTAACAAAGTATAACATTTGTTTATGATAAAAACCCTCAACAAAAATAGGTTTAGAGGAAACACACCTCAGTATAATGAAGGGCATCTATGGAAAACCCACAAGAAACATCATCCTTAATAGGCATGAACTGATAGCTTTTCCCCCAAGGTCAATAACAAGACAAGAATGTCCACTCTCACCACTTTTATTTAACATAGTACTGGAAGTTCTAGCCACGGCAATCAGAAAACAAAAAGAAAGAAAAGGAATCCAGATCGGTAAGGAAGAAGTAAAACTCTATTTGTAGATGACATGATACTATACATAGGAAAACATAAAGACCACCCAAAAACTGCTAGAACTGATAAAGAAATTGAGTAAAGTTGCAGGAATCAAAATCAATGTATAGAAATCTTTTGCATTTCTATACACCAATAGTGAAGCAGCAGAAAGAGAAATTTTAAAAATTCCATTTGTAATTGCACCCAAAATAATGATATATAAGAATAAAGTTAACCAAAGAGGTGAAAGATCTTTGCTCTCAAAACTATAAAACACTGATGAATGAAATTGAAGATGTCATACAGAAATGGAAAGACATTCCATGCTCCTGGATTGAAAGAACAAATATTGTTAAAATGTCTGTACTACCCAAAGCAATCTACACATTTAATGTAATCCCTATCCAAATACAACAGCACTTTTCACACAGCTGGAACAAACAATCCTAAAATGTGTATGGAACCACCAAAGAACCCAAATAGCCAAAGCGACCTTAAAAAAGAAAACCAAAGCTGGAGGCATCACAATTCTGGACTTCAAGTTATATTACAAAGCTGTAGCAAATCAAAATAGTATGGTACTGGCACAAAAATAGACACATGGATCAATGGAACAGAACAGAAAATGCAAAAGTAAACCCACAATTATGTGGTCAGTTAGTCTTCGACAGAGGAGGAAAGAATATCCAGCAACAAATGCTGCTGGGAAAACTGGACAGCAACATTCAAAAGAATGAAACTGGGCCACTTACTGCATACACAAAATAAATTCAAAATGGATTAAAGACCTAAATGTGAGACCCGAAGTCATAAAAATCCTAGAAGAGAACACAGGCAGCAGCTTCTTTGACATTAGCTGTAGTAACTTTTTTCTAGATAGGTTTCCTGAGGCAAGGGAAACAAAAGCAAAAATAAACTATCAGGACTACATCAACATAAAAAGTTTCTGCACCACAAAGGAAACAATCAAGAAAACTAAAAGGCAACCTCCAGGATGGGAGAAGATATTTGCAAATGACATATCCACTAAAAGGCTAACATCTAAACTATATAAAGGACTTACAAAACTCAAAACCCAAAAAACAAATAACCCAATTTAAAAAATGGGCAAAAGACATGAACAAACATTTCTCCAAAGAAGATGTCTAGATAGCCAACAGGTACATGAAAAGGTGCTCAGCATCACTCATCATCAGGGAAATGCATATCAAAACTATAATGACATAACCTCACACCTGTCAGAATGGCTAAAATCAAAAACACAAGAAACAACAGGTGTTGGCGAGGATGTAGAGAAAGGGGAATCCTCTTGCAGTGTTGGTGAGGATGCAAAGTTGTACAGTCACTGTGCAAAACAGTATGGAGGTTCCTCAGAAATTTAAGACTGGAGCTACTTTTTGATCCAGTAATTGCACTACTGGGTATTTACCCAAATACAGAGACACTAATTCAAAGGGATACATGTACATGTTTATAGCCGTATTATTTATAATAGCCACGATATGGAAGCAGCCCAAGTATCCATCAGTCAATGGATGGATAAAGATGTGGTGTGTGTATGGAATATAATGGAATATTGTATTGGAATATATAATGGAATATTATGAAGCCCTAATAACAAAATCTTGCCATTTGCAACAATATTGGTGAAGCTAGAGGGTATAGGCTAAGCAAAAAAGTCAGAGAGAGACAAATACCATATGATTTCACTCAAATGTGGAATTTAAGAAACAAAACAAGCAAAGGAAAAAAATGAGAGAGATAGTCAAATCAAGAAACAGACTTTTATTTTTTTTAATGTTTTTTTATTACATTATGTTAGTCACCATACAGTACATCCCTGGTTTCTGATGCAAGGTTCGATGATTCATTAGTTGCGTATAACACCCAGTGCACCATGCAATATGTGCCCTCCTTACTACCCATCACCAGCCTATCCCATTCCCCCACCCCTCCCCTCTGAAGCCCTCAGTTTGAATAAACAGACTTTTAATCATGATTATCAGAGGGGAGGGAGTAGGGGGATGGGGAAGGAAATTAAGGAGTACACATGTCATGATGAGCTCACCGTGATGTATGGAAGTGTTGAATCGCTGTGTTGTACCCCTGAAACTAGCACTGTATGTTAACTAACTAGAATTAAAGTAGAGACTTAAAGAAGGAATCTTGAAACAGGAAGGAAGGAAAGACAATGGAGAGAACAAATATGTAGGTAAAAACAGTAGACTTTGCTTTTCTTGAGTTTTCTAAATTATGTTTCACAGTTGAAACAAAAGTTTCACTGCTTAATTTGGTTCTCAGTGTCTATAGGGAAAATATGTGAGACAATTCTAAGTGGGGAAGATTAAAGGGATGTAACCAGTGAGGTTTCTATACTTGAACCGGTAAAATATCAACACCAGTAGACTGTGGTAACTTATGTTTACGTCATCCAATGCCAAGAAAATGCACTAGGAAAGGTGTACACAGAAATACTCAAAAACACTATAGATAAATCAGCATGGAATTCTAAAATAAGTTCATGTAATCTATAAGAAGGGAAGAGGAAGAAAGCAGAGATACGAAAAACAGAACAAACCAAAAAAAAAAAAAGATGTAAGCCCTAACATATCGATAATTACATTAAATGTAGTGGTCTGGTTACACCAATTAAAAAACAGTCATTGACAGGATAAAAATCGTGACCTAATTATATGTTGTCTCCAAAAATTCACTTCAGATATAAATGATATGTATGTTGAAAGTAGAATGATGGAAAATTATATACCATGAAAACATTAATCAAAAGAAATTAGGGATGGCTGTATTAACACCACATAAAGTAGACTTCAGAGCAAAGCAAATTGCCAGGTAGAGAGAGGGATATTATATACTGGTAAAAGCATCAATATACCAAGAAGACTAGCAATCTTAAATGTGTATCACCAAACCACAGAGCCACAAAATATGTGATGCAACGACTGAGAAAACTTAGAAAGAGGCAAATCCACAACTATAATCAGAGACTTCAACTCCCCTTTCAATAATGAGTAGAACAACCAGACAGAAAATCATCAGGAATATAGAACTCAATAATACCATCAATGAATAGGATCTAATTGACTCTTAATAGAACATGCAACAAGAGCAAAATATATGTTCTTTTCACATGCCCACAGAACATATACCATGATAGATCATATCCTGGACCATAAAACAAACTCAATAAATTTAAGAGAATTAAAATTATACAGAGTATATTCTCAGACCACTATGGAATCAAACTAGAAATCAACAACAGAAAGATAATAGGAAAATCTACAAATACTTGGAAAGTAACAGAGCACTTTTATACAATCCATGGGTCAAAGAGCAAGTCTCAAGAGAAAGAAATATATGGAACTAAATGAAAAATAAAATACAGTATATTAGAATCTGTGGTATGGAGCTGAGTTGCTGAGAAGGAAATTCATAGTATTAAATGCTCAAATTAGAAAAGGGGAAACATTTCTAATCTGTCATCTGAATTTTCACCTCAAGAAACAATAAGAGGAGAAAGCTAAACCTGCAGCAAACCAAAGTGAAGAATTAATAATAAAGAGCAAAAATCAGTGAAATTGAAAACAGAAAAATAACAGAGTAATTAGTGAAACAAAAACCTTGTTCTTTGAAAAGAACAATAAAATTGACAAACTTCTAGAAAGTCTGCAAAGAAGAAAATAGGCAATACACAAATTACTAATTTCAAGAATGAGGCAGGGAGTAACACCGTAGTACCTACAGATATCCAAAGGATTATATGGGAATACTGTAAACAACTCTACACATAAATTTGACAAATTAAACAAAATGGGTCAATTTCTCAAAATTACAAACTACCACAACACACCTAATATGAAATAGATAATTTGAATAGCCCTGTAAATATTAATAAAATTTAAATTTTCCCAAAAAAGAAATCTAACCAAATTGGTTTCACTGGAGAATTCTACCAAATTTCTTGCAAATTATTTTCAAATCCCTATGTTGTACAACTGAAACTAATTTAACATTGTGTGTCAATTATATTTCAATAACACATTTAAAAAATTTTAATGTATCTCTCCACCCAACATGGGTCTCGAACTCATGACCCTGTGGTCAAGACTAGGGTGCTCTACTGACTGAGCCAGCCAGGCACCCCTCAATAATAGTTTTTTTAAAAAAGAATACATAGAGTCTCTCTCATAAATCTTTTAATTTCCAACAGTGCTTTACACAGTCAGGCACTTATTGTGGACAATAAATCTTTAAATTAAAAAAAAGAATTGCTACACAAATCTGTTTCAGAAAATAGGAGAGAACACTTCCCAATTCACTCTATGAAGCCATTATTACCCCAATACTAAAACCAGATAAAGACAGTATATAAAAACAGTACTTCAGACCAATATCCTTCATCAATATAGATGTAAAAGTTCTTAACAAGATATCATCAGTAGAATTCAACAATATATAAAAAGAATTACACACCACTGCCCAGTAGGGTTTATTCCATCTTCCAAGACTGGTCCAATATTTGAAAAATCAGTCTATGTAATCTACCATATAAACAGGATAAAAAAGAAAAATAATATGGTCATCTCCATGGATGCAGAAAAATATGTAACAGAATTCAACAGTTCATGATAAAAAAAAAAAACCTCTCAGAAAACTAAAAATAGAGAATTCCTTCAACTTGATAAAGAACATCTACAAAAACCTTACAGCTAACATAATACTTCATGGTAAAAGATTGAATGTATTTCTCCAAAAACCGGGAGCAATGCTAGCTATGCCCTCACTGCTGCTCTTCAGCATAGTATTGGAACTTCTAGCCAGCATAGAAAGGCAAAAAAATGATATAGAAGACATACAGATGAGAAAGGAAGATATAAAACTGTCCCTAGTTGTAGATGACAGAGTCTCTGTAGAAAATCACAATCTACAACAAAATTCCTAGAACTAATAAGTGAGTTCATCTAGGTTGTAGGATACACAATAAATATACAGAAATTAATTATATTGTGTGTCTGTATACTGACAATGAATATGAGGAACCAAAATAAATAAAAAAGCATTTATAATTCCTCCAAAGGAAATGAAATACTTAGGAATAAATTTAACAAAAGATGTTCAAGATCTATATGCTGAAAAGTGTAAAATGCTGATGAAAGAAATCAGTGAAGAAGTGCATCAATGGAGAGACATAGATCTCCATGAATTGGAAGACTCAACATAGTAAACTGTCAATTCTCTTCAAATTGATATGCAGGTTTAACACAATTCCTATCCAAATCCCAGCAGGATTCTTTATAGATATATACAAGATTAGTCTAATATTTATATGAAAAGACAAAGGAACTAGAACAGCTAAAACAATTTTGAAAAGGAATAAGTTGGGAGCAATCACTCTACCTTCATTTAGAAGACTTACTGTGTAGCTACAATAATTAAGACTGTGTGATATAGGTAATGGTATAGACACGTAGAGCAGTGGAACACAATGGGGAACCCATAAATAGCCCCATGCAAGTACAACCAACTGAATTTTGACAAAGCTGCAGAAGTACTTCATTAAAGGAAGGATAGTCCTTTTAACAAATGGTACTAGATGAATTGGACATCCATAGGTGAACAAGTACCACACAGCTAGATTACTGTCTAAAATATATAAAGAACTCTGAAAACAAAGCATTATGAAAACAGTCCAATTAGAAGATCAGCAAAAGAATGCAGACATTTCTTGAAGAAATTATACCTGTTGCAAATAAAGACATGAAAAGATGTTTAACATCATTAGCCATTAAAGAATTGCATATTAAAACCACAGGGAGATATAACTACATACCTATCAGAATGGCTAGAATGAATATGGTGTTAATATCACGTGCTAAATTGGATGCGGAGGAACTAGATCACCCATAAGTTGCTGGTAGGAACATAAAATGGTACCACCACTCTAAAAAATAATTTTTCAGAACTCAAAATAGACTTACCTTGCCACCGAGCACTTAACACTTTGGGGCATTTATCCCAGAGAAATGAAGACTTATTTTCATGTAGTAACTTATAAACAAATATTAATAGTAGATTTTATTCATAATAGCCCCGAACTGGAAACAATACAGATGTCCTTCAAAAGATGAATGGTTAAACTGTGGTACATCCATACCATGGAATACTACTTGGCAAAAAGAGAGATCTATGCAACAACATGGAAGGATCCTAAGGACATTATGCCAAGTGCAAATGCCAATCTCAGAAGGTTGCATACTATATGATTGATTCCATTTATATAACATTCTCAAATTGACAAAATCATAGGGATGGAGAACAGATAAGTGGTTGCCAGGGATTAGGGATGGTGCTGTAGGGTGTTGGGTGTGACCATAAAAAGGGTAGTATAAAGTAGATCTTTGTGGTAATTGAATAGTTCTGTATCTTCTTTGCAGTGGTGGTTATACAAACCTACCTGTGACATAGAACTATACACACAATTATACCAATGTCAACTTCGTAGCTTTGATATTATAATTGTTTTAGAGATAATCTTTGGGGGAAACTGGGTAAAGGATACACAGGACCTCTCTCAACTGTCTTTGCCACTCCCTGTGAATCAATTATTTCAAATTAAAAATTTTGTTGAAAAGAGCACTGTCACAGTTGTGGGGCATGCATCTGTGGTAGACCAGACAGGATGAAGTCAGGGACAGCAGTCTGGAGACTGTTGTCAGGTGAATGGTGATGAGACCTGAACCTATGCAATATTTGTTTTGATGAAGAAAAGGGAACAGATATAAAGGATAGTAACCAGATGTGTAGGAGGGAAGGAGAGTGCAGACTCTGCGATGACTTCCAGGTTTCTATCTTGGGTAATTGAGTAGATGCTAGACGTCTTAAGTGAAAGAGTCCATAGCTTAAAAGCCTGAGGTATACCAGAAGTAGATAGAAGCCATGTTTTTCTCATCTGTTAAACCTTCAAAAATCTAAAAGATGGTTTTTTGAGAATTTTGTGAAATTTTACAAAATCTTTTGGGGTGTCCCATAGAAGCCAGATATTTATATAATTCTTCCTTGGACTTCTTTCCTTGCTAGCCTGGTACATGTACTTAAATGAGTTTCAATGTAATTAACTGTGTGACTTTGAGACTTTATTTCTTCATCTGAAAACTGAGCACTATGTTTTATGATAATATGATACTTTTCTCTCAGGATTAGAGTTCTGAGTTCTGAGAAGTAAATGAGATTTATATTTATATGTAAAGTTCTTAACACGTATCAAGCATCTGATGTTTACTACTCCTGCTGTTACTACTGCTAACAATAAAAATTGTGGTTAACAAAAAATAAAAAGATGTTGAAATGTGACAGATCCTGTCAATTGTGGCCAGTTGTAGAAATGCTCAGACATTCTCTAGAGCCTATTTTTCCTCAATTTCTGTTTTCCAGTTCCTTCAGTGATCCTCAAAGAGTGGTCTGCCTATAAAGGGAAGTCACCTCAAACCCCTGAGCTGGTGTCTGCACTGACATTTCGGGAATGGACTTGCCCAAACCTCAAGAAGCTCTGGCTAGGCAAAGCAGTCGAGGACAAGAACAGAAGGATGCGGGCCTTCCTGGCCTGTATGAAGTCAGATACACCCAGTATGCTCAATCCAGCTAATGTCCCAACCCATCTGCTGCTCATGTGCTGTGTACTCCGGTAAGCTATGTGACAGGAAGGTGGCCAGTTCATTTCTCTTTTACTTTTTTCACATTTCCTTTAAGCTTGTGTTTTTATGGTGTTTGGGGATGGGGAGGTTTTTGTTTTATGCTTAGCTTAGAATTCAGAAACACTGAAATTGATTGCTATGACAGTCTCCTCAGTTCATGACCCTCTGTCATCATCAGTTCACGCATGATCTTTGTGAACTTTTATATTTGGTTTTATATTTGGTTTTTGTCCCCTTCAGACTTGATTCGTGATCTAATTCCCTTCCTTTCCTGTAGTTCCCCACTCTTGGGTATTTGTTGTGTGTCCTTCCAAGTCATTTTCCTTGTATTTATTTAGACATATGTGTATCCTTGCAGAGTCTGTAGTGTTGTTTGTACATGTAGATTTTTTCCCTTTTTTAACATGAAAGGTGCTGTACATCTCATTCTGTTTCTAATTTTTTTCACTCTGTTATTTTTGAGATCTATCCATATTCATACATGGTTCATTCCTCATGACTGCTGGATTATGTTCCATCAAATAGTAATTTCACAGTATTTTAGTTATTGATTTCCAGTTCTTGGGTGTTATAAACAGTGCTGCAGGAAATATCTTCATAGATGTCTTTGTTTCTTTGTGTTCCTGTGTCAGTTTATCTGAAGTATATACTTGGGAGTAGAATTCCTGGATCCTGTAAGATATGCATGTAGGTCTTTCAGTACATATTGACAAGTTGCTCTAGATCAGATCTGTACTAATATATAGTCCTGTGAACAACATGTAAGGGTTTCTCTTTCTTCATAGTATTGCCAGTACTGATATCACATAACTTGTTAATTTTTGCCAGTCCAGTGGGCTTCAAGTAGTATCTTTTTTTAAAGATTTTATTTATTTATTTAGAGAGGGGTGGGGGAAGGATGGAGGGAGAGAGAATCTGAAGCAGACTCTGTGCTGAACGCTTAACCCGACAGGGGGCTGGATCTCACGACCATGAGATCCTGACCTGAGCTAAAACCAAGAGTCAGACGCTTAATGGACTGAGCCACCCAGGCGCCCCTCAAGTAGTATCTTTTATTTTACTTTGCATTTCTTTGACTACAGATGAGTTGAGCTTCTACTTTATACATATTAACTATTTGTTTTCTCATTCTCTGCAGTGCCTATTTATTTTACCTTGCAAGTATTCTTTTAGGTTACTTGTCTTTCTTGCTGATCTCAGAACTTTCTTGTCAAATGTGTGTATATACATACATATATAGCAAGTGTCATTTCTGTATCTGTGTGTGTATATCAAATATATTTTCCAGTCACAGTTTTTTAAAACTATGTACAATATTTTGTTGAACAAAAGTGTTTCATTTTCACCAGCTTTCGTATTGTTATAACTTCATACACACAGAAAAGTTGGAAGAATAGTAAGGTGAATACCCATATGACCACCACTTAGATTCTATAATTAACATTTTACTATACTTACTTTATCCTATATAACTGTCCATTTGTCCATCTCTAGCCAGCCATTTATCCATCCTTCTGGATACATTTCCAAATAAGTTGCAGACATCAGTGTACTTCACCCCTAACCAAGAAATATTTAATTTTGGTTTTGTCACACCCTTCAAACTGTACCTTTGTGGTATGTGCTTTTGAGCTCGTATTTAATAAATTCCTCCCTACCCTTGGGTCATAAAGATACTTTCCTACATTTTTTAATAGTTTTATAATGTTGCCTTCCATGTCAGGTCTTTAATATAGTGGGTATTTTTTCTGTATATTCTGTAAGAAGGGCTCTGATTTTATTTTCTTTAGGTAATAAGCTAGTTTTCCCAACTCCATTTATTAAATGAGTCTTCTTTCCCCATTGATGTATATTACTGCCTTTCTTATGTATCAAGTTCCTATATATTCATGAGTACACTGCTGGATTCATTTTTTTCCATTGCCTGTTTGATCTCTGGCCAGGATCACATTGTTTCAATTATTATAGGTTTTTAATATGCCTTAGTATCAGGTAGGGCAAATCTCCACTCTGTACTTTTCTTGTGTGAGACATGTACTAACTATTTCTGAATCATGTGATCTTTATTCTTCCACATATAATTTAGAATTAGTCCAGTTTCCACAAAAATTAATTTGGGGAGAGTTGACATCTTTATTATGTCAAGTGCTCCCATCCAGAAATCATAGTTTACCTCTCCCTTTATTTAGGTCTCTTCCTTTATGTCTTAGTAGAGTTAGTTTTTTTTTACGTAGAGGTCTTCTGTGTTTTAAAGTCCTAGGTACTTGATATATATTGTAGTGATTATGGATGTCATTCTGTTTTCTGTTACACTTTCTCATTGTTTATTTGCTGATGTGGAGGAAGTAAATTTTTGTGCAGAGAAGAAGTCAGTCTCAACAAGTCATTAGAGGGCTACAGAGCACTGACCTTTGAAATTGGACAGACCTTAGTTTGAATTCTGGGACTTTACAGCTTGGATAAGTCACTTTAACCTTTTAGAGCATCCACTCCCTTACCATAAATGGGTATAATTACTATTTCTCAGAGCTGTTTGAAGATTCAGGTAATGCATGTAGGGACCCTATCACATTATAGATGCTTAATATTTGTTAATTTTCTAACTGCCTTGCGATTAAAATTGGTGACTTAAGAAGTCTTCCCAATAAGAATAATGACAGGATTCATTCCTCCAAGCTTCTAACCTGTTTCTGGGCCACAGCCCTGCAATGTCCCATATTAACTCTGGAATTACCGTGTTTTGTTTACATTTCTTCTCAGAAGTACAGTAATAGCTCATTTTTCCATATGTTTGATCCCCTGGATTTTTGGAAACACTTCCAGGAGCATGAAAATAAAAATGGCTTATGAGTAGCTATAATAGCTATCACAAAGACTAGGCTCTAATAATCTAATATGTTCTATATGCTTTCCCTGAAGAAAAACCCCTTAGCCTCCTGCTCAACCTATCTATTCTTAATTTAGACACCTTTCTGACAATTTGGCTACCTGATTTTCCAGTGTACAACAGATTAGAAGCAGCAAATAAGGGAGGTGAGACAAGGAGTAGGACCTATTCTTAGAACCAGCCCCAGTGACAGCAATGATAAGTGGCAGCTTAAAAGCTGCCTAAAATCAGGGAAATAGATATAAAGATTGCTTTTAAAAAGACCTAAGAACCCATGTAGTATAGAGGGAAACTGCCCTGTATAAACCAGTAACCCATATAAGTTCATTAATAAAGCACAAGGCAATAATCAGCATTCATAAAATCATTAAGAACAGGTTCTATAATATTACATGTTATGTACCAGGCAATGTGCTAAGTCAGCCCTTTGTGTACAATGCTACTAATCCTCATAACAGTGCTAAAATGTAAATATTATTTATCCCCATTTATAGATGAGGGAACAAAGGCTCAAAGAGAAGTGACTTGCAAAGGTTACATAGCTAGTAATGGGTAGTGTTAAGAGTTTAAACCCAAGGGGCGCCTGGGTGGCGCAGTTGTTAAGCATCTGCCTTCGGCTCAGGGCATGATCCCGGCGTTATGGGATCAAGCCCCACATCAGGCTTCTCTGCTAGGAGCCTGCTTCTTCCTCTCCCACTCCCCCTGCTTGTGTTCCCTCTCTCGCTTGCTGTCTCTCTCTGTTAAATAAATAAAATCTTTAAAAAAAAAAAGAGTTTAAACCCAAGTCTCTCCAACTCCCAATTCGTATACTCTTTAAAAGACAAAATGGTAGAAAAATACAATCTTAAAAATTAATATAAAATCTGGTTGGAAATTTAAAATTCACCTTTAAATGAAGATTAACTTATCCTAAATACTGCATTGCTCAGCAATGTCAGGTAAAGACTGGGTAGCAGTGTTGAACCGTGGCCTAATTGGGTACTAGGAGTCTAGTACTAGGTAGGGTACTAGCTTCTGCTAACTATAGGTATAAGGTACCTCTCATGGAAGTAAAGTAATGCTGGGGAAGTTGTGACTAAAAGTTAATGTTGATGCAGCTCTTGGACAATTGGCCTAGAGAGATGAGAGTCTACAAGAAAGGTTGGTATAGTTTGAGGAAGGCATAACCTTTACACATATAATAGTCACCACCTAGGAGAAAAGGATGTTAAGGAACTCTGTCAGGCTTCCGGGGGTGGGGTGCAGTGCTTTTGAATGTGGAGAGGCATGTAACAAGGCCCTGTCATTTGTAGCAAGGTTTCATTCAAATCTCAACAGTTTTCCAGAAACAGAACGTGAAATTGGACAAGGTCATACGTCTAGATTCATGGGTAAAGTTGAATCTTTTCTGACAAATAATTCTGTTAAGAAGCAATGGATTTGTTATCAGCTGTAATAGGACATTTGAGTTAACCATGTGCCATCCTGATATGGAAAAAGTGAAGATAAATAAGAACTAGTTTTTGTCCACTTGACAGAATAATTCTAAAGTTTATTGGGAGAAACAAATGAATAAGAATAGCTTGGGATTACAAAAAAAGAGCAGTCTTGGCTCAAACAAACAAAAAAACCAAAATGTATTATAAATTTATACTAAAATGATGATTAGCTACAATGAGATAACACCTCACACCTGTCAGAATGGCTAAAATCAAAAACACAAGAAACAACAGGTCTTAGAGAGGATGTGGAGAAAAAGGAACCCTCGTGCACTGTTGGTGGGCATGCAAACTGGTGTGGCCACTATGGAAGACAGTATGGACAATATTCAAAAAATTAAAAATAGAACTACCATATGATCGAATAATCACACTACTAGGTATTGACCTGAAGAATACAAAACACTAATTCAAAGTAATATATGCACCACAGTGATTATTGCAGCATTATTTACAATAGCCAGATTAGGGAAGTAGCCCAAGTGTCCATCAATAGATGAATGGATAAAGGTGTGGTATTTATATACAATAAAGTATTATTTTGTCAGAAAAAAAGGAAAGAAGTCTTGACATTTGCAGCATCCTGGATGGAGCTAGAGAGTATAATCCTAAATGAAATAACTTAGAGAAAGACCAATACTATACGATTTCACTCATGTATGGAATTTTAAAAACAAAACAAAAAGGAACAAACCCCAAACAGTCTCTTAACTATAGGGAACAGACGGTTACCAGAGGGGGGAGGGTGGTGAGGGGATGGGTGAAATAGGTGAAGAGGATTAATAATAGTACACTTACCTTGATGAGCAATGAGTAGTAAGTAGAATTGTTAAATCACTATATTGTACACCTGAAACTAATTTGACACTATATTAGCTATGCTGGAATTAGAATTTAAAAAACAGTACATAAATATGTAAAACAGAAAAAAATTAAATGATGTCCTTTGGACTGAAAGGAAATGACACCAAGTGGATAAATAATGACCACCTGTAAAGGTAATTGTATAGGCAAATATAAAAAGTTGCATAAATATATTTTTTCTCATTTATTCACTTAACTGATTTTTTAAAGATTTTATGTTCTTAGACTTGTAACCAAAAGCACAATTCATAGAAGGAAACATTAATAAATTAGACCACCTTAGAACTCAAAACTTTTGCCAATTGAGTTCTTTTCTTCCCTCCTTCACCATCCCATCCACCCCTCAGCCCAGGTCCCCCACTCCGCAGCAGACCCTCCTGCCAGGACTTGGTGCCTGGCACCAGGCTCCCTTGTGGCTGCAGGACATAGAGTTGCCCAACACCTGGGGTAGGGGAGTGGGGTGACAGGGTCGAGCCTGGGAAGACACCTGATACTAACAAAGGGATTGGCTGCCTGCAAGGAGCATCTGCAGCCCAGATGGTCAAGCATGCAGCGAGCAGGGTAGAGCCAATTGTGCAGAGCTCTGCAGCGAGCAGCGCAAAGAGAAACAGTGTAGCCATGGAGCACAGCTGAAAATGAACTTGTCTCCTTGAGTGTGCTCAAGCCCCCGTGCCAAGCCTCTGTCCCAGCGCTGAACTCTTCCTCATCCACGAATGCTGTGATCCCAGGCTGGATGTGTGCCCCTACTCCTGGGCTAAGGAGAACCTTCTTTGCAAGAAGAAAACATTTGCTTATTTGGCACATGAGGTGAGCTACAGGCACTGACCTTGGCCTTGGGAACATCAAGATGATTTTTGATCATCCTGAGATAAATGAATGTTGGCCTCCAGGCCCAATAAAGTAAACATTCCTCCCGTGGAGAATAGTGCTGGTTCCTGAGGATTTGAAGGGCCTGTAGCCCCAGGGAGCTTAGCCAAAAACCAGTCTTGTTTTCCTGCTCAGAACAGAGTGGCTGCCTTGAATGCCTCTTTCATTATAATTCACACCAACTTGAAGAAAAAGTTCAGTTGCTGTGTGCTGGCCTTTTTCCTATTTGTAGTCATCTGTATGTGGAAGGAAAAGAAGAAATGGAGTTACTGTGATTCCCTTAAATTGCAAACCAGAGAATTCCAGATGTTGAGAAGTTTGGAGAAACCGTCTGTGACTTCAAGCAGCACCCAGAACCGCCACAGGGGCAGCCAGGCCCTCAACATCCAGGCCCTTAACAGGCCCTGGGGCCCAGCCAAGGCCAAGCCAGAGGCCTCCTTCCAGGTGTGGAACAAGGACAGCTCTTCCGAAAACCTTATCATCAGGCTGTAAAAAATCTGGAGGAATTATCTGAACATGAAGAAATATGAAGTGTCTTACAAGGGGGTAGGGCCAGGGTCAAGTTCAGTGCAGAGGCCTTGCACTGCCACCTCTGGGACCATGTGAACATATCCGTAGTAGAGGCCATAGATTTTCCCTTCAATATTTCCGAATGGGAGGGTTTCCTGCCCAAGGAGAACATGAGGACGAAGGCTGGGCCATGTGGCTGATGTGCTATTATCTCATCATCAGAATTTCTGCAGTCCTCCCAGATGGAACAAGAAATAGATGATCATGATGCAGTCCTGGGTTTTAATGGGGTGCCCCCAACCAATTGCTAGCAAAATGTGGGCACAAAAACTACCATTCGCCTGATGAACTCTCAATTGGTCACCTCTTCAGGGCATGTCTTCAAGACAGCTTGTACAGTGAGGGATTCCTAATTGTGCGGGACACACCTGTTTGCCATTCAGATATCCCACAGTGGAACCAGAGCTGACTACAGCTTCTTTGACAACCAGAAGAGCTGTTGCAAGCTGCATCCTGATCAGCCCTTTTACATCCTCAAGCCTAAGATGCCTTGGGAGCTGTGGGACATCATTCAAGAAGTCTCCACAGAGGAGAGTCAGCCAAATCCCCCATCATCCGGGATGCTTGGCATCATCATCATGATGCTTTGTGACCAGGTGAATATTTACGAGTTCCTCCCATCCAAGCGGTGCCTGCATGATGAGTGCCTACCACCCACTCCTCTTTGAGAAGAATCTGGTGAAGCACCTCAGCCAGGGCACAGACAAGGACATTTACCTGCTTGGCAAAACTACACTGCCTGGCTTCAAGAGAATTCGCTGCTGAGCATGGGCTCCCTGGTCAGGTCCCCTCGCCCTTCTCCACCAAGCCTGGGCCAGTCACATTCCTGAATAATCACAGCTTGCACTGTGGGCTTTCTGTCAGCAAGAGTCCCAGGCTGCAGGAGCCCAGCAGCAAGCAGCCAGGTCCAGCCTGCCCTGTAGTTGCAGAGGTGTGTGAGCCCAAATCCTCCTGCCACACACATGTACACACACCTAGCTTTCTTTCCACACGTAGGTAAATGCAAGATCCACCTTTCCCACCAGGACTGCCAAAGCTGGGCTGTTTTCCCCCACTGGAATGTTATTCTCAAAAACCAGTACTCTCTATTGCTTGAAATCTGCACCTAGACAGTGATTTCATGTGTTAAAGAAATTCTCCCAAATTATGATTGTGCCCAGGTATAGGGTGGCTCTGCAAGTGTACAGGGCATAGGAAACATGCTCAATTCCTCCAGAACAAAGTTGCCCCCAAGGTCCATGCCCCTGGGAAACGTGGTGTCCTGTTAGTCTAGCTGGTTTGGTGGATTCTTAGCCTGGGTGCTTATGAGCAAAGGGTCTTGATGAACCCATAGCTGTCTCCATATGGAGATGAGAGGCACAGAAGAGCACCATCCTCCAGTTCCTCATAGTTCAGTAGGAGAGAGACACGGAGGATTCAGTGTGTTCATTGCATAGGGTTGAGGGAGGGAGGTGTTGTGGAGAGGCCAGCACACTTGGAAGGGGCCGTACACTTGCTGTGTCTGTGGTTGGAGAGGGCTTCACAGAGCTGCAGCTGTGGAGGAAATTTTAGAGGAAGAGAAGAAACATGTCAAGCAGATATTTAAGTCATTTGAATTGTGTTTTCCTTTCTGCCTTTGTTACCCGAATTTATTCTCTAAGGTCTGCCTGAACTTAAAGGCTCAAATTATTTTTTGAGGAAACCCCTAGTCATGTCTAAGGTAGCAGGTACAGTACCATGGCAGACACTAGGCAAGCCAGATGCCAAAATCCAGATTTGTCCAGGCTCACCCTAGCCTGATCCTACCTACCCTGCAGCTAGGTTTGCCCACCATGTCCACTGCTTCACTGTTAATGCCCACCCTACCCCTCCTGACTGCCATCTTGTTTTTCCCTTTGAAAGGAGTAGTTTTTCCCTCTCTCAAATTGATTTTAAGCATTTTCTACTTTAAAAGTATCCTGCCCTGATAATTTCTTTGACCTTCATGGGCCTTGTGTGGAATGTCTCTCAGGGAGTAGGGGTGTGGTTCCCTCGAATTTAGTCACTCTCAAAAGTCAGAGCCGTAGAGATCGTAACTGATTCTCACAACGTTTATCAGACTGCCATGCCCTCCACCCCTCCAGCAAGGGAGCAATGTCAGAGTCTCCAGACAGACCTTGCCTCCACGGTCTGCAAACATGCTTCCAGGTAGTTTTGCTACCCCCTCCCCCAGTGGAGAACCACATTGGAATAGTACAGCCCCCAATGTGGAAAAGGTAAAGGACTCACATAGAGTCACAAAGTAATGCTGTAGAGCCAGGCCTCCTAGACCCAGGATTCTGGACTCCTGACACCATGTGCTCAAGGGCCTCTTAAGTGTGAGCTCCAGACCAGCCATTTGGGAGCTGCAGTGCTCACTTGCTGCCAAACCCGTGGCTTATATAAGCAGTAGAAGGAGCCCTGAAGGGAGAAGCCCTGGATTTTTAAATTGTTGATCCCCTATTTACTAGCTATGTCACCATGGGCAAATTCTCCTGAGACTGTTTCCTCATCTGTAAAATGGGGGTGATGAGCCTGCCTCAGGACTGTTGTGAGGTTACATGAAACATCTGTCCTGGTTCTGTACTTGGCACAAAGCAGGTGCTCAGTACGTTGTGGTTTTCTTCCTTCCTTCCTTCATTAAGGACCTGCTCTGTGCTCACACCTGGGGAGGAGAGAGGCCAGAGAGGGGGTGCTGTCCTCAGGGAATTAACTATTCTATTGGGAGACAATAACTACCCTGCCTGGAATATAGGAAACCATCCAAGGCAGTGGAGGGTGCAGAACATGCCCCTCCCCTTCTCCTCATCCCTGCTTGCAACTCAGGCCTGATTCTGCTTGGGAATGGGTGGAGCACTTGGGCAACTTACTGCTGTGTGGAGCGAGTCTTTTCTACCTCTCTGGGCCCATGAATTCCTGGCTTATTTTTTTTAAGTAATCTCTATACCCAATGTAGGGCTCGAACTCACAACCCCAAGATCAAGAGTCACATGCTCTACTGACTGAGCTAGCCAGGCACCCATCTGGCTTGGTTCATGTCCTGATTGACACACTCATTGCAATCTTTGAATCACGAACACTTGAGTGAGAGGAAGGTGGCATTCCATCAACAGGAGATAGGTGTTGGTGTGGACAGAGACTACAATGGGTAGATGCTAGCTTTTAATTGTTATTATTAATATAAGGGATCAGATTAAGTGTGATTCTAAATCTACAGAATTTTTAATTCTGTGTTCTTTCTATATGGAAACTAGTAAAATGCAAATAAGATAGAGGTATTACTGTTGGTCTGGTGACATGTTTAATATTTGTGACAGATAACTTAAAAATGATGACTGAGTGCTACAGGAAAGTCCCTGCCCATAAGGGGTTCTGTCTTCATCAGTAACCATTTTTCATCGTATATCATGAGGTCCCCCAGTCCTTCCAGCAATTACATAAGCTATTCATATTAGTTTGGAGACCTCAATCTCAGAAGCTTCTAAAACATGTCTAATCTAATTCTGAATTACCCAAAGATTATGTAAAATTTTAAAATAAATGTATTTGTTAAAAAAAAAAAAAAACTTTTGCCAGTTGAAAGAAAGCCCATGAACAGGATGAAAAGAGAAACTACAGACTGGAAGAGAATGTTTGCAAACCACATATTCAGCAAAGGACTGGTATCTACAGTATATAAAGAGCTCTCAAAACTCAACAGTAAAACAAACAAACAAACAAAAAGCAACCCAATTAAAAAATAGGCAAAATACATAAACAAACATTTCCCTGAAGAGGATATACAATAGCAGATAAATACATGAAAAGATGTTCAATAGCATTAGCCATTAGGGAAACTCAAAACCACAATGAGATATTACACAGCTATCAGAATGGCTAATATAAGAAATAGTGATGGGGCGCCTGGGTGGCTCATTCGGTTAAGCATCGGACTCTTGATTTCAGCTCAGGTCATGACCTCAGGGTTGTGAGATTGAGCCCTGAGACAGGATCCATGCTGAGCGTGGAGCCTGCTTAAGATTCTCTCTTTCTCCTCCTCCTTCTGCCCCTCCCCTCCCCTCCCTTGCATGCATGCACACACTCTCTTTCTCAAAAAATAAAAAGAAATAGTGATAATACCACATGCTGGGGAAATGCAGAGAAATTTGATCATTCATACAGTGGTGTTGGAAATGTAAACTTGTACAGCCACTTCAGAAAATAATTTGTCAGTTTCTTAAAAAATAACTATACAACCCAGAAATTGCACTCTTGGACATTTATCCCAGAGAAATAAAATTTTATGTCCCCACAGAAACTTATACACTAATGTTTATGGCATCTTTATTCTTAATACTCCAAAATTAGAAACAACCCTAATGTCTTTCAGCAGATGTACTGTTGATCTGTACATACATACCATGGAATTATACTGACCAATAAAAAGCAACAAAGTCTTGATAACACACAGTAACTTGGATGAATCTTAAGGAAATTGTGCTAAATTTAAAAAGTCAATCTCAAAAGATTATATGCTGTGTGATTCCATTTATAGGACATAGTTGAAATAACAAAATTATGGAAATGGAGAACAGATTAGTGATTTCCAGAGGTTAGCAACACGGAGTGGGGGAAGAAGGTGGGTATGGTTGTAAAAGGCAATATGAGGGATCCTTGTGGTGATGGAACTATTATATCTTGACTGGGTCAGTGTCAATATCCTGGCTGTGATGTATTATATTTTGCAAGATGGTACCATTGGGAGAGCTAGGTAAAGTGTTCAAGAGGATCCCTCTGTTTTATTCCTTAAAATTGCATGTGAATCTATAACAATATTAAACTTAAAAGTTGAATTAAAATAAAAACTATGCTAAGGAAAGAAGCCAGTCACAAAGACCACAAAATTCCATTTGTATGAAATATTCAGCAAAGCAAATCTATGGAGATAGAAAGTAGATTAGCAGTTGCCTTCAGGGTGGGAATGTGAGCATGAGGGATCTTTCTGGGGCAATGAAAATACTCTAAAACTCAATTAATTGTCATGATAGTTGCACAACTATGTAAATTTACTAAACATCAGTAAATTCTACACCTACAGTGGATGAATTTTACGGTATGTAGGTTATACTTCTACCGAACTTTTGTAAGGTAAGTTTCTGTATATGTAAAATTTTTGCAAAATAAAACATTCATTTTAAAAAATGATAATGTTAAAGAAAAAAGATAAAGACTTGAGGCACTCCCCCACCAAAAAAGGGAAGATATATAAAGGACATTAATAATTATGAGAGCTTGTGTATCCCAAAATACATAAAATTAAAAGACAAATGACAAACTTGGAAAATGTTTGCAAGTCAGAACAGTTCGTTTGTAACATTCTCAACACTTAATGGCTTTCTAATTACAAGTATACCTCAGAGATGTTTCATGTTTGGTTCCAGTCCACTGTGATGAAGTAACTATCACAGTGAAGCAGGTCAAGTGAAGTTTTTTTGTTTCCTAGTGCATATAAAACTTATGTTTTCACAATATCGTAGCCTGTTAAGTATACAATAACATTGCATCTAAAAAAATAATGTATATACCTTAATTAAAAAATACTTTTGTGATACAAAATGCTTACCATCATCTGAGCTTTCAGCAAATTGATCTTTTTGCTGGTGGAGGGTCTTACCTCACCCATAGGGGTGGTGGAAGCTCAAGGCTGGGATGGCTGTGATAATTTCTTAAAATAAGATGGCAATGAAGTTTGCTGTTGACTCTTACTTTCACAGAGAGCAGGTGACTCCCTTGCTACATCCAGCTTCTACATCCAGCACTTTTGCTGCTTCACCTTACACCTTTGTGTTATGGAGACTACTTCTTCCCTTAAATCTCATGAACCAACCTCGGCTAACTTCAAACTTTTCTTTTGCAACTTCCTCACGTCTCTCAGCCTTCCCACAATTAAAGAGAGTTAGGGCCTTGCTGTGGATTAGGCTTTGGCTTAAGGGAATGTTGTGGCTGGTTTGATCCTCTATCCAGACCACCAAAACTTCCTCCACATCAGTAATAAGGCTGTTTCTCTTTCTTATCATTCATGTATTCACTGGAATGTGAATAATTCCTTTAAGAACACTTTCTTTGCATTTACAACTTGGTTGACTGGCAGAAGAGGCCTAGCTTTCAGCCTGTCTTGGCTTTTGACATACCTTTCTCACTGAGCTTAATCATTTTTAGCTTTTGGGGTTTTTTTGTTTGTTTTGTTTTTTTGTTTTTTTGGGGGGTTATCTTTTATTCCATTTTATAATAAGGGAACTGCACTGAGGTACAGAGAAAAGATACCTGCCCATGGCTATACTATTGAAAGGTAACATAGGAAGTTTGACCTTAACTGTATTCTTTTTTTTTTAATGTTTTTTTATTACATTATGTTAGTCACCATACAGTACATCCCTGGTTTCTGATGCAAGGTTCGATGATTCATTAGTTGCGTATAACACCCAGTGCACCATGCAATATGTGCCCTCCTTACTACCCATCACCAGTCTATCCCATTCCCCCACCCCCTCCCCTCTGAAGCCCTCAGTTTGTTTCTCAGAGTCCATAGTCTCCCATGCTTCACTCTCCGTGATGGGTAGTAAGGAGGGCACATATTGCATGGTGCACTGGGTGTTATACGCAACTAATGAATCATCGAACTTTACATCA
>NW_024423319.1:78787800-78790550 GCF_017311325.1 Ursus maritimus
TGATAGCTGAGTAATATTCCATTGTATATATGGACCACAGCTTCTTAATCCAGTCATCTGTTGAAGGGCATCTCGGTTCCTTCCACGATTTAGCTATTGTGGATAATGCTGCTATGAACATTGGGGTGCATATGGCCCTTCTCTTCACTACATCTGTATCTTTGGGGTAAATACCCAGTATTGCAATGGCTGGGTCATAGGGTAGCTCAATTTTTAAGCTCCCCTATGACAATTGTCATTTCTTAAGCATTTTTGCATTTCACTGTAAAAAAAAAATCTGATAAGAAATCATTTATTCATTTAGGGGAGGGCATGTACCATGGGTTGTTTTTCTGGTTATGATGTTAGATTTCTGCTGATCCATGCACACCCACCTGCCCTGTTCCCGTTATGAAATAATGGCTTTTATTTATAATGTGACTAACCAGAGTTGGGGTACATTCTGCAGCCACAACAAGATGAAGCCATTGGCCTGAATATGGACTGAACCTTTGACATTAACCATATTAGTATTTTAATCAATGTGGAAACTACCAGAAACTTGTACTTAGAATAGTCCTAAACCACTTAATGTAGCAGATAACACTAAACATCATTATGATTAAAATGCCCCTGTTTGTGAAATAAAATATTAAAAAAAAAACAGCCTACCGTTAAATCAGTTTTGGTGCCTTACTTCCTTTTTATATTAATAAATTATTTGATTAACTACTATAATAATAACAATAATAACAACAGTAGCCACAGCAACAATGATAGCTAACATTTATTTAGTGTTTCTTTTAGGCCAGTTTTGTGGGTTGAATTGTGTCTCCTACCTCCCACTCCAGTTCATATGTTGAAGTCTTAACCCCCAGTATCTCATCATATCACTGTATTTAAAGAGCCTTTAAAGAGGTAATGGAAGTTAAATGAAGTCATTGGGGCGAGCCCTAATTAAGTATAACTGATACCCTAATAAGAAGAGGAGATTGTGACACAGATACAAAAGAAAGAGTACATGAAGACACTGAGAGAAGATGTGAGAATTGTGAGAAAATAAACTAATGTTGTTTAAGCCACCCAGTCAAAGGAATTTTATTATGGCAACCCTAGCAAACTGATAAAACAGTGTGCTAAGTGTTTTAGATTCATTTTCTCTGTTAGTTTTCATAATAATCTTTGGAATGCATACTATTATTATCCCTACTTTTAGAATATAGATCCTTTACGTATCTTGTTAAGTTAATTCCGAGATAATGTATGATTTTTGGTGCTATTGTAAATGGAATGGATTCCCTAATTTCTCTTTCTTCAATCTCATTGTTCGTGTATAGAAATGCAACTGATTTCCAAGCATTGACTTTGTATCCCGCCACATTACTGAATGGCTCTATAACTTCTAGTAGTTTGGGGGTGGAGTCTTTTGGGTTTTCCATATAGAGTGTCATGTCATCTGTGAAGAGAGACAGTTTGACTTTGCTGATTTGAATACCTTTTATCCCTTTTTGTTGTCTGATTGCTGTTGCAAGGACTTCTAGTACTCTGTTGAATAATAGTGGCGAGAGTGGGCATCCTTGTCGAGTTCCTGATCTTAAGGGAAAGGCTTCCAGCTTTTCCCCATTGAGAATGATATTTGCTGTAGGCTTTTCATAGATGGTTTTTATGAAATTGAGGAATGTACCTTCTATCCCTACACTCTGAAGGGTTTTAATCAGGAAAGGATGCTGTACTTTGTCAAATGCTTTTTCTGCATGAATTGAGAGGATCATATGGTATTTGACTCTTTTCTTGTTGATATGATGTATCACACTGATCGATTTGCGAATGTTGAACCACCCTTGCATCCTAGGGATGAATCCCACTTGGTCATGATGGATAATCCTTTTAATGTACTGTTGGATTCTATTAGCTAGGATCTTGTTGAGAATTTGGCATCCATATTCATCAGGGATATCAGTCTATAATTCTCCTTTTTGATGTGGTCTTTGCCTGGTTGGGGATCAAGGTAATACTGGCCTCATAGAATGAGTTTGGTAGTTTTCCTTCTCTTTGTGTATTTTGAAACAGCTTCAGGAGAATAGGTATTATTTCTTCTTTGAATGTTTGGTAGAATTCCCCGGGGAATCCATCAGGCCCTGGAGTCTTGTGTTTAGGAAGGTTTTTGATCACTGCTTCAATCTCTTCATAATTAATCGGTCTGTTTAAATAGTCAATTTCTTCCTGTTTCAGTCTTGGTAGCTTAGAGGTTTCCAGGAAGGCATCCATTTCTTCCAGGTTGTTTAACTTATTGGCATAAAGCTGTTGATAAAAGTTTCTAATGATCCTTCCTATTTTATTGGTTTTGGTTGTGACTTCTCCCCTTTCATTCATAATTTTATTAATTTGGGTCCTTTCTCTATTCTTCTGAATAAGTCTGGCCAGTGGCTTATCGATCTTATTTATTCTTTCAAAGAACCAGCTTCTAGTTCGGTTGATCTGCTCTACTATGCTCCTGGTTTCTAATTCATTTATCTCTGCTCTAATCTTGATCAGCTGCCTTCTGGTGCTTCGGTTAGGCCTGTTTTTCTGTTCCAGCTCCAGCTTCTTGAGGTGAGAATATAAAAACTGCATTTTAGATTTTTCTATTCTTTTGAGTGAGGCTTGGATGGCTATGTATTTTCCCCTTATGACCGCCTTTGCAGTGTTCCATAGGTTTTGGACCGATGTGTTTTCATTTTCATTGGTCTCCAAAATTTGTTTAAACTGATTTTTAATTTCCTGGTTTACCC
>NW_024423319.1:78790560-78817927 GCF_017311325.1 Ursus maritimus
ATAGATCCTTTACGTATCTTGTTAAGTTAATTCCGAGATAATGTATGATTTTTGGTGCTATTGTAAATGGAATGGATTCCCTAATTTCTCTTTCTTCAATCTCATTGTTCGTGTATAGAAATGCAACTGATTTCCAAGCATTGACTTTGTATCCCGCCACATTACTGAATGGCTCTATAACTTCTAGTAGTTTGGGGGTGGAGTCTTTTGGGTTTTCCATATAGAGTGTCATGTCATCTGTGAAGAGAGACAGTTTGACTTCTTTGCTGATTTGAATACCTTTTATCCCTTTTTGTTGTCTGATTGCTGTTGCAAGGACTTCTAGTACTCTGTTGAATAATAGTGGCGAGAGTGGGCATCCTTGTCGAGTTCCTGATCTTAAGGGAAAGGCTTCCAGCTTTTCCCCATTGAGAATGATATTTGCTGTAGGCTTTTCATAGATGGTTTTTATGAAATTGAGGAATGTACCTTCTATCCCTACACTCTGAAGGGTTTTAATCAGGAAAGGATGCTGTACTTTGTCAAATGCTTTTTCTGCATGAATTGAGAGGATCATATGGTATTTGACTCTTTTCTTGTTGATATGATGTATCACACTGATCGATTTGCGAATGTTGAACCACCCTTGCATCCTAGGGATGAATCCCACTTGGTCATGATGGATAATCCTTTTAATGTACTGTTGGATTCTATTAGCTAGGATCTTGTTGAGAATTTGGCATCCATATTCATCAGGGATATCAGTCTATAATTCTCCTTTTTGATGTGGTCTTTGCCTGGTTGGGGATCAAGGTAATACTGGCCTCATAGAATGAGTTTGGTAGTTTTCCTTCTCTTTGTGTATTTTGAAACAGCTTCAGGAGAATAGGTATTATTTCTTCTTTGAATGTTTGGTAGAATTCCCCGGGGAATCCATCAGGCCCTGGAGTCTTGTGTTTAGGAAGGTTTTTGATCACTGCTTCAATCTCTTCATAATTAATCGGTCTGTTTAAATAGTCAATTTCTTCCTGTTTCAGTCTTGGTAGCTTAGAGGTTTCCAGGAAGGCATCCATTTCTTCCAGGTTGTTTAACTTATTGGCATAAAGCTGTTGATAAAAGTTTCTAATGATCCTTCCTATTTTATTGGTTTTGGTTGTGACTTCTCCCCTTTCATTCATAATTTTATTAATTTGGGTCCTTTCTCTATTCTTTTTGATCCCGGCGTTCCGGATCGAGTCCCACATCGGGCTCCGGGCTGGGAGCCTGCTTCTTCCTCTCCCACTCCCTGCTTGTGTTCCCTCTCTCGCGGCTGTCTATGTCTGTCAAATAACTAAAAAAAAAAATCTTTAAAAAAAAGATACAACAATTGTTAATATTTAGGCACCTAAGAGCACCCCAAATACATAAACAGTTAATAACAAACATAAAGGAACTAATTGATAATAAGAATACAATAATAGTAGTGACCTTAACATGCCAGTTATGTCAATGGATAGATCATCTAAACAGAACATCAACAAGGAAAGCAATGGCTTTGAATGACAAACTGGAACAGATGAATTTAAAGATGTATTCAAACCATTCCATCCTAAAACAACAGAATAGACATTCTTTTCAAGAGCAAAAGGAACATTCTCCAGAAAAGGATCACATATTAGGCCACAATACAAGTCTCAAAAAGTTCAAGAAGATAAAATCATACCTTGCATATTTTCTGACCACAACGCTATGAAACTAGAAGTCAACCATAAAAAAAAAAAAATCTGAAAGATTATAAATACATGGAGGTTAAATAACATGCTACTAAACAATGATAGGCTCAACCAGGAAATCAAAGAAGAAACAAAATGTACATGGAAAAAGTGAAAATGAAAACACAATGGTCCAAAACCTCTGGTATGCAGCAAAGCAATACTAAGAGGCAAGTTTTTATCAATACAGGTCTACCTCAAAAACAAGAAAATCTCAAATAAACAACCTAACCTTACACCTAAAGATCTAGAAAAGTCAAAAACAAAACCAAAACTAGCAGAAGGAAAGAAATAATAAACACTAGAGCAGAATAAATGATATACAAAAAAACAAAAGAACCAATCAATGAAACCAGGAGCTTGTTCCTTGCAAAAATCAATAAAATTGATAAACCTCTAGCTAGACTTTGAATAAAAAAGAGGAGGGATTCAATTCAATAAGATCACAAAATGAGAGAGGAGAAATAACAACCAATACCACAGATATACATACAATCATAAGAAAATATTATGAAAAAACTATATGCAAACAAATTGGACAACCTAGAAGAAATGGGTAAATTTTTTAGAAACATATAAAAACAGAAACAGGAAGAAATAGAAATTTGAACAAACCAATAACCAGCAAAGAAATTGAGTCAGTAATGGAAACTCCCAACAAACAAAAGTCCTGACCAGGTGGCTTCATAGGCAAATTCTACCAAACACTTAAAGAAGAGTTAATAATTATTCTTCTCAAACTATTCCAAAATAGAAAAGGAAAGAAAATTTCCAAATTCATTCTATGAGTCCAGCATTACCCTTGATACCAAAACCAGTTAAAGACACCACTAGAAAACAGAACTACAGACCAATATCTCTCTCACGCATTTGATATAAAATCCTCAATAAAATACTGGCACACCAAGTCCAGCAATACATTAAAAAAAATCATTCAATTATGATCGAGGATTTATTTCTTCGTTGCAGGTGTGGTTTAATATTCACAAGTCAATCAACAGGATACATCACATCAGTAGGAGAAAGGACAATCACCACGTGATCATTTCTATAGATGCTGAAGAAGCATTTAACAAAGTATAACATTTGTTTATGATAAAAACCCTCAACAAAAATAGGTTTAGAGGAAAACACACACAAGTATAATGAAGGGCATCTATGGAAAACCCACAAAGAAACATCATCCTTAATAGGCATGAACTGATAGCTTTTCCCCCCAAGGTCAATAACAAGACAAGAATGTCCACACCACTTTTATTTAACATAGTACTGGAAGTTCTAGCCACGGCAATCAGAAACAAAAAAGAAAGAAAAGGAATCCAGATCGGTAAGGAAGAAGTAAAACTCTCTATTTGTAGATGACATGATACTATACATAGGAAAACATAAAGACCACCCAAAAACTGCTAGAAACTGATAAAGAAATTGAGTAAAGTTGCAGGAATAAAATCAATGTATAGAAATCTTTTGCATTTCTATACACCAATAGTGAAGCAGCAGAAAGAGAAATTTTAAAAATTCCATTTGTAATTGCACCCAAAAATAATGATATATAAGAATAAAGTTAACCAAAGAGGTGAAAGATCTTGCTCTCAAAAACTATAAAACACTGATGAATGAAATTGAAGATGCGTCATACAGAAATGGAAAGACATTCCATGCTCCTGGATTGAAAGAACAAATATTGTTAAAATGTCTGTACTACCCAGCAATCTACACATTTAATGTAATCCCTATCCAAATATTAACAGCACTTTTCACACAGCTGGAACAAACAATCCTAAAATGTGTATGGAACCACCAAAGAACCCAAATAGCCAAAGCGACCTTAAAAAAGAAAACCAAAGCTGGAGGCATCACAATTCTGGACTTCAAGTTATATTACAAAGCTGTAGCAAATCAAAATAGTATGGTACTGGCACAAAATAGACACATGGATCAATGGAACAGAACAGAAAATGCAAAAAGTAAACCCACAATTATGGGTCAGTTAGTCTTCGACAGAGGAGGAAAGAATATCCAGCAACAAATGCTGCTGGGAAAACTGGACAGCAACATTCAAAAGAATGAAACTGGGCCACTTACTGCATACACAAAATAAATTCAAAATGGATTAAAGACTCCAAATGTGAGACCTTGAAGTCATAAAAATCCTAGAAGAGAAACACAGGCAGCAGCTTTGACATTAGCTGTAGTAACTTTTTTCTAGATAGGTTTCCTGAGGCAAGGGAAACAAAAGCAAAAATACAAACTATCAGGACTACATCAACATAAAAGTTTCTGCACCACAAAGGAAACAATCAAGAAAACTAAAAGGCAACCTCCAGGATGGAGAAGATATTTGCAAATGACATATCCACTAAAAAGGCTAACATCTAAACTATATAAAGGGACTTACAAAACTCAAAACCCAAAAACAAATAACCCAATTTAAAAATGGCAAAAGACATGAACAAACATTTCTCCAAAGAAGATGTCTAGATAGCCAACAGGTACATGAAAAGGTGCTCAGCATCACTCATCATCAGGGAAATGCATATCAAAAACTATAATGACATAACCTCACACCTGTCAGAATGGCTAAAATCAAAAACACAAGAAACAACAGGTGTTGGCGAGTGTGATGTAGAGAAAGGGGAATCCTCTTGCAGTGTTGGTGAGGATGCAAAGTTGTACAGTCACTGTGCAAAACAGTATGGAGGTTCCTCAGGAAATTTAAGACTTGAGCTACTTTTTGATCCAGTAATTGCACTACTTTCCTGGGTATTTACCCAAATACAGACACTAATTCAAAGGGATACATGTACATGTTTATAGTCAGACATTTATAATAGCTACCATGATAGTTAGCCCAAGTATCCATCAGTCAATGGATGATAAAGATGTGGTGTGTGTATGGAATATAATGGAATATTGTATTGAATATATAATGGAATATTATGAAGCCCTAATAACAAAATCTTGCCATTTGCAACAATATTGGTGAAGCAGAGGGTATAGGCTAAGCAAAAAGTCAGAGAGAGACAAATACCATATGATTTCATCAAATGTGGAATTTAAGAAACAAACAAGCAAAGGAAAAAATGAGAGATAGTCAATCAAGAAACAGACTTTATTTTTAATGTTTTTTATTACATTATGTTGTCACCATACAGTACATCCCTGGTTTCTGATGCAAGGTTCGATGATTCATTAAAGGCGTATAACACCCAGTGCACCATGCAATATGTGCCCTCCTTACTACCCATCACCAGCCTGTCCCATTCCACCCTCCCCTGAAGCCCTCAGTTTGAATAAACAGACTTTTAATCATGATTATCAGAGGGGAGGGGAGTAGGGGGATGGGGAAGCGAAATTAAGGAGTACATGTCATGATGAGCTCAAATCAAGTGATGTATGGAAGTGTTAACGCTGTGTTGTACCCTGAAACTAGCACTGTATGTTAACTAACTAGAATTAAAGTAGAGACTTAAAGAAGGAATCTTGAAACAGGAAGGAAGGAAAGACAATGGAGAGAACAAATATGTAGGTAAAAACAGTAGACTTTGCTTTTCTTGAGTTTTCTAAATTATGTTTCACAGTTGAAACAAAAAGTTTCACTGCTTAATTTGGTTCTCAGTGTCTATAGGGAAAATATGTGAGACAATTCTAAGTGGGGAAGAGATTAAAGGATGTGTCCAGTGAGGTTTCTATACTTGAACCGGTAAAATATCAACACCAGTAGACTGTGGTAACTTATGTTTACGCCATCCAATGCCAAGAAAATGCACTAGAAAGGTGTACACAGAAATACCAAAAACACTATAGATAAATCAGCATGGAATTTAAAATAAGTTCATGTAATCTATAAGAAGGGAAGAGGAAGAAAGCAGAGATACGAAAAACAGAACAAACCAAAAAAAGATGTAAGCCCTAACATATCGATAATTACATTAAATGTAGTCTGGTTACACCAATTAAAAACAGTCATTGACAGGATAAAATCGTGGACCTTAATTATATGTTGTCTCCAAAAATTCACTTCAGATATAAATGATATGTATGTTGAAAGTAGAATGATGGAAAATTATGCTACCATGAAAACATTAATCAAAAGAAATTGTGGATGGCTGTATTAACACCACATAAAGTGACTTCAGAGCAAAGCAAATTGCCAGGTAGAGAGAGGGATATTATATACTGGTAAAAGCATCAATATACCAAGAAGACTAGCAATCTTAAATGTGTGTCACCAAACCACAGAGCCACAAAAATATGTGATGCAAACGACTGAGAAAACTTAGAAAGAGGCAAATCCACAACTATAATCAGAGACTCTTAACTCCCCTTTCAATAATGAGTAGAACAACCAGACAGAAAATCATCAGGAATATAGAACTCAATAATACCATCAATGAATAGGATCTAATTGACTCTTACTAGAACATGCAACAAGAGCAAAATATATGTTCTTTCACATGCCCACAGAACATATACCATGATAGATCATATCCTGGACCATAAAACAAACTCAATAAATTTAAGAGAATTAAAATTATACAGAGTATATTCTCAGACCACTATGGAATCAAACTGAAATCAACAACAGAAAGATAATAGAAAATCTACAAATACTTGAAAGTAACAGAGCACTTTTATACAATCCATGGGTCAAAGAGCAAGTCTCAAGAGAAAGAAATATATGGAACTAAATGAAAATAAAATACAGTATATTAGAATCTGTGGTATGTTGAGTTGCTGAGAAGGCTGAAATTCATAGTATTAAATGCCTTAAATTAGAAAAGGGGAAACATTTCTAATCTGTCATCTGAATTTTCACCTCAAGAAACAATAAGAGGAGAAAGCTAAACCTGCAGCAAACCAAAGTGAAGAATTAATAATAAAGAGCAAAAATCAGTGAAATTGAAAACAGAAAATAACAGAGTACTAGTGAAACAAAACCTTGTTCTTTTGAAAAGAACAATAAAATTGACAAACTTCTAGAAAGTCTGCAAAGGAAGAAAATAGGCAATACACAAATTACTAATTTCAAGAATGAGGCAGGAAACACCCCGTAGTACCCAGAGGTCTCAAAGGATTATATGGGAATACTGTAAATAACTCTACACATAAATTTGACAAATTAAACAAAATGGGTCAATTTCTCAAAATTACAAACTACCACAACACACCTAATATGAAATAGATAATTTGAATAGCCCTGTAAATATTAATAAAATTTAAATTTCCCAAAAAGAAATCTAACCAAATTGGTTTCACTGGAGAATTCTACCAAATTTCTTGCAAAATTATTTTCAAATCCCTATGTTGTACAAACTGAAACTAATTTAACATTGTGTGTCAATTATATTTCAATAACACATTTAAAAAATTTATCGTATCTCTCCACCCAACATGGGTCTCGAACTCATGACCCTGTGGTCAAGACTAGGGGCAGCCTTACTGACTGAGCCACAGTGACCCTCAATAATAGTTTTTTTAAAAGAATACATAGAGTCTCTCTCATAAATCTTTTAATTTCCAACAGTGCTTTTACACAGTCAGAATTTTATTGTGGACAATAAATCTTTAAATTAAAAAAGAATTGTTACACAAATCTGTTTCAGAAAATAGAGAACACTTCCCAATTCACTCTATACTACTATACTCCCAATACTAAACCAGATAAAGACAGTATATAAAAACAGTACTTCAGACTAATATCCTTCATCAATATAGATGTAAAAGTTCTTAACAAGATATCATCAGTAGAATTTAACAATATATAAAAAAAGAATTACACACCACTGCTCCAGTAGGGTTTATTCCATCTTCCAAGACTGGTCCAATATTTGAAAAATCAGTCTATGTAATCTACCATATAAAACACATAAAAAAGAAAATAATATATCACCTCCATGGATGCAGAAAATATGTAACAGAATTCAACAGTTCATGATAAAAAAAAAAAAAAAAAAAAACCTCTCAGAAAACTAAAATAGAGAATTCCTTCCAACTTGATAAAGAATATCACAAAAACCTTACAGCCAACATAATACTTCATGGTAAAAGATTGAATGTATTTCTCCAAAAACCGGGAGCAATGCTGGGCTATGCCCTCACTGCTGCTCTTCAGCATAGTATTGGAACTTCAGCCAGCATAGAAAGGCAAAAAAAATGATATGAAGACATACAGATGAGGTGCTGGAAGATGGTAAACTGTCCTATGTAGATGACAGAGTCTCTGTAGAAAATCACAATTCACACCAAAATTCTAGAACTAATAAGTGAGTTCATCTAGGTTGTAGGATACAATAATAATATACAGAAATTAATTATATTGTGTGTCTGTATACTGACAATGAATATGAGGAACCAAAATAAATAAAAAGCATTTATAATTCCTCCAAAGGAAATGAAATACTTAGGAATAAATTTAACAAAAGATGTTCAAGATCTATATGCTGAAAAGTGTAAAATGCTGATGAAAGAAATCAGTGAAGAAGTGCATCAATGGAGAGACATAGATCTCCATGAATTGGAAAGACTGAATATAGGTGAACTGTCAATTCTCTTCAAATTGATATGCAGGTTTAACATATTCCTATCCAAATCCCAGCAGGATTCTTTATGGGATAAGGGCAAGATTAGTCTAATATTTATATGAAAAGACAAAGGAACTAGAACAGCTAAAACAATTTTGAAAAGGAATAAGTTGGGAGCAAATCACTTCACTTCATTTAGAAGACTTACTGTGTAGCTACAATAATTAAGACTGTGTGATATAGGTAAATGGTATAGACACGTAGAGCAGTGGAACACAATGGGAACCCATAAATAGCTCCCATGCCATAACCAACCTGAATTTTGACAAAGCTTAGAAGTATTCATTAAAGTAAAGATGGTCTTTGGAATAAATGGTACTAGATGAATTGGACATCCAATAAAGTAAGAAAAATCAAATATGTTACACACTCACAAACCAAAAATATGAGGTAGCACAGCCCCTAAACAGCACACATTAAATACAAAAGAACAGTCCAACACATAAAGAATATCCAAAATGTACAAATACACACACTTCAGTAACGAGAACGCTGTAAGAGAAGCTGTATATAGCACGCTTCAAGAACATCACCAGATTATTAAAGAACCATAGTTAAAGTTCACATATATAAATCAGCTACCATATTTCATCAACAAAATAGAAGAAATACAGAAGCAATACTGTCAAAAACACAAACAGTGATAGAGAACTGTATGGGACTGTATCAAACAAAAGCAGCCATAACACAAACAACAAACAAAGGCATAATTTTTCATAGTTCAAAGGTATATCCATCTGCCAAATCGCAATATTAAACACCCCAGCTTAATAGAATACATATACACATACAGAGTTAGAATACATATCAAATCCTCCTCATCCACAGCTAAACACCATTTCTAGTATAGCAAATCAAAAACCAAAGAGGTTACAAAGCCACATATGGATTACATCCGGGACAACATAACCAGAACCAAAGACCAAAGACAGACAAACCACCAAAAAGAACATGTTGTAGCACCCTGCGTGGCGGCTTTCAGATTCATGAATCATGAACAGATCACACGCCAGCGGTACATGACCAGCAACACTTCATTACGGGTAGCTTGATATCCATACATTAGCGCCATGTGTACGCCATCAATCATGGAAGTAAGTTTCGTTGGGTGATACCATCAGACTCCAACATACAAACATTCAAATCAGAACAAACACAAACACATAAACAGAAACATGCTGCTAAATACTAGTATATTGTGTAAGGCGCAGGCAGCGTTAAAGCACAGCATCATCACACGCAAAAAGCGAGATTCATATATAAAATCAAACAGTCCGGCAAATCTTCTGCCAGCAGGCGCACAAACCGCGTTCAGCAATATGTAACCACACACCATGTAAAATCGCACAGAAGCGCGCCACCGTAAATCAAAGATTTAGAATACAGCGGAATCGGCTTGAAGAATGCAACCTCGTAGTATGTTCAAAGCACGGCACCTCTTCCAACGTAGTCTACCTCCCTTTGTAAAGAATCACATCAGAACAAAGAACCACGTTATAGATACCACGCCAGCCAGTAATACCCATTGCGGCAGACCACGTTATTTGTGTTGGTAGTAACGCAGAAGTCCACACCGCGCCAAGTCATAGGCGCAGCCAGGTTAGTTATAAACACCACCATAACCACATACACTGGTTACTTTCACAGAATTATCATAAAAACAAAAAGGCGTAAACCAGACAAAGAAAGACACAGTAAAAATCAGATGCATAAGATATGTTTACATAAGACCTCTGTTATAACACACCTCCATGGGTGCTCTGTCTGTAAGTGTACCAGGCTACTTTCACCGCCCGCCAGTTGTTTCAGCCAAAGCTTGAGACACACAAACAAAAGAAGTCGCTTCACAACCATAAAACCTTCCAACCACAGGGGCATTGTCTTCATTAATACTTCACACAACCCTTAGGTTTCAATAGAAAACATACAAATTCTTTCCTCCATGTATCCTTTCTCTCTTCATTTAGCATGGTAATAGCCCAAGTATTAGCTACAGCAAATTGTAAAGTTCTGGAAACGCAAAATTAATCACATCTTGAGAACATCATTTTTCACTAAGAACCACAATACCATGTGTTTCAGAAGAAGAAGAATATCACGAGAAGCTCACATAGTTCACAGAAAAGCCATGGCAAAACACTCATAGATACAATACTACATAGGTAAAAGTCGCCAGCAACACTGTTACTGTAAATATATCCAGAGATTCACATTATTATATCTATACAAATAAACAACAAACAATAAAGAAAATAAAAACACCACAAAGGTTTAAAGAACAGAAAATGCAAAAAATAGCACATAAAAATGCTGTATTATCCATTCAAAAGTTAGTTACTTCAAAGCTGTCAGGACATTCTCTAGAGCCTATTTTTCCTCAATTTCTGTTTTCCAGTTCCTTCCAGTGATCCTCAAAGAGTGGTCTGCCTGGAGTAAAGGGAAGTCACCTCAAACCCCAGCTGGTGCTTCCAAAATTGACATTTCGTGAATGGATCTGTTCAACCTCAAGAAAGCTTTCCGGCTAGGCAAAGCAGTCGAGGACAAGAACAGAAGGGATGCGGGCCTTCCCGGCTCAGCGAAGTCAGATACACCTTAGTATGCTCAATCCAGCCAATGTCCCAAACCCATCTTTGCTGCTCATGTGCTGTACCGGTGTCAAGTGACAGGAAGTGTGCTGCCCATTTCTCTCTTTTTACTTTTTTCACATTTGCTTGTGTTTTTATGGTGTTTGGGGATGAGTGGCTTATTTTATGCTAGCTGTAACTAGAACACTGAATTACTTGTTATGACAGTTCCCCTCAGTTCATGACTTCATCATCAGTTCATTTTATTGATTCTTTGTGAACTCTTATATTTGGTTTTGGCATTTTATTTTTGTCCCCTTTCATCATCTGGTGATCTAATTCCCTTCCTTTCCCGTGGAAGCTCCCCACTCTGGGTATTTGTTGTGTGTCCCTTCCAAGTCATTTTTGTATTATTTGGTTATATGTATCTCTGCAGAGTCTGTAGTGTTGTTTGTACATGTAGATTTTTCCTTTTGGCCATGAAAGGTGCTGTACATCTCAGCCCTGCTAAGTTTCTATTCTCTTTTTTCACTCTATGGTTTTTGAGATTCTTATCCATGAGGTTCATACATGGTTCATTCCCTCATGGACTGCTGGATTATGTTCCACTCAGTTGGAGTAATTTCACAGTATTTTAGTTATTGATTTCAGTTCTTGGGTGTTATTATGTAAACAGTGCTGCAGGGAATATCTTCATAGATGTCTTTGTTTCTTTTGTGTTCCTGTGTCAGTTTATTCAAAGTATATACTTATAGAATTCGATCCCAAAGATATGCATGGAATATAGCTATTATTGACAAAGTGTTGCTCTAGATCAGATCTGTACCAATATATAGTCCTGTGAACAACATGGGCAGGGTTTCTTCTCTTCTTCAGCGTAGTACGCTGTTTCAAAGTACTGATATCACATAACTTGTTAATTTTTGCCAGTCCAGTGGGCTTCAAGTAGTACCTCTTTAAAGATTTTATTTATTTATTTTAGAGGGTGGGGAAGTGATGTAGTGGAGTAGAATCTTGAAGCAGTGACTCGTGCTTGAACGCTTAACCCGACAGGGGCTGGATCTCAATACCATGAGATCCTGACCTGAGCTAAAACCAAGAGTCAGACGCTTAATGGACTGGTTTCTCACCCAGGCGCCCTCAAGTAGTAGCCTTTATTTTACTTTGCATTTCTTTGACTACAGATGAGCTGAGCTTCTACTTTGGGTACATATTAACTATTTGTTTTCATTCTCTTTGCAGTGCTCTTATTATTTTTACCTCGGTAAAGTATTCAGTTACTTGTCTTCTTGCTGATCTCAGAACTTTCTTGTCAAATGTGTGCTACATATACATATAGCAAGCGTTTCATTTCTGTATCTGTGTGTATATCAAAATATATATTTTCCAGTCACAGTTTTTTAAAACTATGTGTACAATATTTTGTTGAACAAAATATTTCACCAGCTATTAGTTATAACTTCATCCAATACAGAAAAGTTAAGAATAGTAAGGTGAATACCCATATGACCACCACTTATCTCCACAATTAACATTTTACTATACTTACTTTTATCCTATATAACTGTCCATTTGTCCATCTCTAGCCAGCCATTTATCCTATCCTTCTTGATACATTTCAAAATAAGTTGCAGACATCAGTGTACTTCACCCCTAACCGTTGAAATATTTCAATTTTGGTTTTGTCACACCCTTCAAACTGTACCTTTGTGGTATGTGCTTTTGAGTCAGATGACAAATTCCTCCCTACCCTTGGGCTTCATAAAAAGACACTTCCTATATTTTAATAGTTTTATAATGTTGCTCCATGTCGTGTCTCTTAATATAGTGGGTATTTTTTCTGTATATTCTGTAAGAAGGGTCGCTGATTTTATTTTCTTTAGGTAATAAGCTAGTTTTCCCAAACTCCATTGGCTAAACAGCCCTCTCCCACGATGTAGATTACGTGCTTCTTATATCAAGTTCTATATATTCATGGAGTACACTGCTGGATTCATTTTTTCCATTGCCTGTTTGATTCCCTCTGGCCAGGATCACATTGTTTCAATTATTATAGGTTTTTAATATGCCTTAGTATCAGGTAGGCAAATCTCCACTTGTACTTTTCTTGTGTGAGACATGTACTAACTATTTCTGAATCATGTGATCTTTATTCTTCCAATATAATTTAGAATTAGTCCAGTTTCCACAAAATTAATTTGGGAGAGTTGACATCTTTATTAAGTGTCAAGTGCTCCCATCCAGAAATCATAGTTTACCCTCCTTATTTAGGTCTCTTCTTTATGTCTTTAGTAGAGTTAGTTTTTTTTAATGTAGAGTCTCTGTGTTTGAAAGTCCTAGGTACTTGATATATATTGCAGTGATTATGGATGTCATTCCTGTTTTCTTGCTTACCTTCTCATTGTTTATTTGCTGGATGTGGAGGAAGTGCTAAATTTTTTGTGCAGAGAAGCTGAAGTCAGTCTCAACAAGTCATTAGAGGGCTACAGAGCACTGACCTTGAAATTGGACAGACCTTAGTTTGAATTCTTGGACTTTTGGCAGCTTGATAAGTCACTTTTAACCTTTTAGGAGCATCCACTCCTTGTTACTTATAAATGGGTATAATTACTATTTCTCGTGAGCTGTTTTGAAGATTCAGGTAATGCATGTAGGGACCCTATCACATTATAGATGCTAATATTTGTTAATTTTCTAACTGCCTTGGCGATTAAAATTGGTGACTTAAGAAGTCTTCCTAATAAGAATACCGACAGGATTCATTCCTCCAAGTTTACCTGTTTCCTGGGCCACAGCCCTGCAATGTCCCATATTAATCCTGGAATTACCGTGTTTTGTTTACATTTCTTCAGAAGTACAGTAATAGCTCATTTTTCCATATGTTTGATCCCCTGATTTTTGGAAACACTTCCAGAGCATGAAAATAAAATGCTTATGAGTAGCTACATTAGCTATCACAAAGACTAGGCTCTAGCCAATCTAATATGTTCTATATGCTTTCCTGAAGAAAAACCCTTAGCCTCCTGCTCAACCTATCTATTCTTAATTTAGACACCTTTCTGACAATTTGGCCACCTGATTTTCCAGTGTACAAACAGATTAGAAGCAGCAAATAAGGAGGTGAGACAAGGAGTAGGACCTATTCTTAGAACCAGCCCCAGTGACAGCACGATAAGTGGCATTTAAAAGCGCCTAAAATCAGGGAAATAGATATAAAGATTGCTTAAAAAGACCTAACCCATGTATAGAGGGAAACTGCCCTGTATAAAACCAGTAACCCATATAAGTTCATTAATAAAGCACAAGGCAATAATCAGCATTCATAAAATCATTAAGAACAGGTTCTATAATATTACATGTTATGTACCAGGCAATGTGCTAAGTCAGCCCTTTGTGTACAATGCTACTAATCCTCATAACAGTGCTAAAATGTAAATATTATTTATCCCCATTTATAGATGAGGGAACAAAGGCTCAAAGAGAAGTGACTTGCAAAGGTTACATAGCTAGTAATGGGCAGTGTTAAGAGTTTAAACCTCCAAGGGGCTTCTGGGTGGCGTAGACAGCGGTAAGCATCTGCCTTCGGCTCAGGGCTGATCCCCTGGCGATGGGACAAGCCCCACATCAGGCTTCTCTCTCGCTAGAGCCTGCTTCTTCCTCTCCCACTCCCCCTGCTTGTGTTCCTCTCTCGCTTGCTGTCTCTCTCTGTAATAAATAAATAAAATCTTTAAAAAAAAAAAGAGTTTAAACCCAAGTCTCTCCAACTCCCAATTCGTATACTCTTTAAAAAGACAAAATGGTAGAAAAATACAATCTTAAAATTAATATAAAATTGGTTGAAATTTAAAATTCACCTTTAAATGAAGATTAACTTATCTCTAAATACCGCATTGCTCAGCAATGTCAGGTAAAGACTGGGTAGCAGTGTTGAACCGTGGTCTAATTGGGTACTAGGAGTCTAGTACTAGGTAGGGTACTAGCTTCTGCTAACTATAGGTATAAGGTACCTCTCATGGAAGTAAAGTAATGCTGGGGAAGTTGTGACTAAAAGTTAATGTTGATGCAAGCTCTTGGACAATTGGCCTAGAGAGATGAGAGTCTACAAGAAAGGTTGGTATAGTTTGAGGAAGGCATAACCTTTACACATATAATAGTCACCACCTAGGAGAAAAGGATGTTATGAACTTGTCAGGCTTCCGGTGGGGCAGTAAGCTTTTGAATGTGGAGAGGCATGTAACAAGGCCCCAAAGGTCATTTGTAGCAAGGTTTCATTCAAATCTCAACAGTTTTCCAGAAACAGAACGGAATTGACAAGGTCATACGTCTAGATTCGTGGTAAAGTTGAATCTTTCTGACAAATACCTGTTAAGAAGCAATGGATTGCTTATCAGCTGTAATAGGACATTTGAGTTAACCATGTGCCATCCGATATGGAAAAAGTGAAGATAAATAAGAACTACTTTTGTCCACTTGACAGAATAATTTAAAGTTTATTGGGAGAAACAAATGAATAAGAATAGCTTGGGATTACAAAAAGAGCAGTCTTGCTCAAACAAACAAAAAACCAAAATGTATTATAAATTTATACTAAAATGATGATTAGCTACACAATGAGATAACACCTCACACCTGTCAGAATGGCTAAAATCAAAACACAAGAAACAACAGGTCTTAGAGAGGATGTGGAGAAAAAGGAACCCTCTTGCACTGTTGGTGGGCATGCAACCGGTGTGGCTACTATGGAAGACAGTATGGACATGATTCAAAAATTAAAAATAGAACTACCATATGATCGAATAATCACACTACTAGGTATTGACCTGAAGAATACAAAACACTAATTCAAAGTAATATATGCACCACAGTGATTATTGCAGCATTATTTACAATAGCCAGATTAGGAAGGCCCAAGTGTCCATCAATAGATGAATGGATAAAGGTGTGGTATTTATATACAATAAAGTATTATTTACAGAAAAAAGGAAAGAAGTCTTGACATTTGCAGCATCCTGGATGGAGCTAGAGAGTATAATCCTAAATGAAATAACTTAGAGAAAGACCAATACTATACGATTTCACTCATGTATGGAATTTTAAAAACAAAACAAAAAGGAACAAACCCCAAACAGTCTCTTTAACTATAGGGAACAGACGGTTACCAGAGGGGAGGGTGGTGAGGGGATGGGTGAAATAGGTGAAGAGGATTAATAATAGTACACTTACCTTGATGAGCAATGAGTAGTAAGTAGAATTGTTAAATCACTATATTGTACACCTGAAAACTAATTTGACACTATATTAGCTATGCTGGAATTAGAATTTAAAACAGTGCATAAATATGTAAAACAGAAAAATTAAATGATGTCCTTTGACTGAAAGGAAATGACACCAAGTGGATAAATAATGACCACCTGTAAAGGTAATTGTATAGGCAAATATAAAAGTTGCATAAATATATTTTTTCATTTATTCAAATTTAACTGATTTTTTAAAGATTTTATGTTCTTAGACTTGTAACCACCAGGGCATGTCTTCAAGACAGCTTGTACAGTGAGGATTCCTAATTGTGCGACACACCTGTTTGCCATTCAGATATCCCACAGTGGAACCAGAGCTGGCTCACAGCTTCTTTGACAACCAGAAGAGCTGTTGCAAGCTGCATCCTGATCAGCCTCCTTTACATCCTCAAGCCTAAGATGTCTTGGGAGCTGTGGGACATCATTCAAAGAAGTCTCCACAGAGGAGAGTCAGCCAAATCCCCCCATCATCCGGGATGCTTGGCATCATCATCATGATGCTTTGTGACCAGGTGAACATTTACGCAGTTCCTCCCATCCAAGCCGGTGCCTGCATGATGAGTGCCTACCACCCACTCCTCTTGAGAAGAATCTGGTGAAGCACTCCAGCCAGGGCACAGACAAGGACATTTACCTGCCAAAAACCAGCACCTGTCTTAGTCTCTCACGAGAATCACACAGCTGGCTCCTGGTCAGGTCCCCCTCGCTCTTCTCCACCAAGCCTGGGCCAGTCACATTCCTGAATAATCACAGCTTGCACTGTGGGCTTTCTGTCAGCAAGAGTCCCAGGCTGCAGGAGCCCAGCAGCAAGCAGCCAGGTCCAGCCTGCCCTGTAGTTGCAGAGGTGTGTGAGCCCAAATCCTCCTGCCACACACACATGTACACACACCTAGCTTTCTTCCACACGTAGGTAATGCAAGATCCACCTTTCCCACCAGGACTGCCAAAGCTGGGCTGTTTTCCCCACTGGAATGTTATTCTCAAACCAGTACTTTCTATTGCTTGAAATGGCACCCAGACAGTGATTTCATGTGTTAAAGAAATTCTCCCAAATTATGATTGTGCCCAGGTATAGGGTGGCTCTGCAAAGTGTACAGGCATAGGAAACATGCTCAATTCCCTCCTAGAACAAAGTTGCCCAAGCATGCCCTGGGAAACGTGTGGTGTCCTGAGCTAGTCTAGCTGGTTTGGTGGACTTAGCTCAAAGCTTATGAGCAAAGGGTCTTGATGAACCCATAGCTGTCTCCATATGGAGATGAGAGGCACAGAATATACCCATCCTCCAGTTCCTCATAGTTCAGTAGGAGACACGGAGGATTCAGTGTGTCTATTGCATAGGGTTGAGGGAGGGAGGTGTTGTGGAGAGGCCAGCACACTTGGAAGTGGGCCGTACACTTGCTGTGTCTGTGTTGGAGAGGGCTTAAGCAGAGCTGCAGCTGTGGAGGAAATTTTAGAGGAAGAGAAGAAACATGTCAAGCAGATATTTAAGTCATTTGAATTGTGTTTTCCTTTTCTGCCTTTGTTCGAATTTATTCTCTAAGTCTGGGCTCTGAACTTAAAGGCTCAAATTATTTTTTGAGGAAACCTAGTCATGTCTAAGGTAGCAGGTACAGTACTCATGGCAGACTAGGGCAAGCCAGATGCCAAAATCCAGATTTGTCCAGGCTCACCCTAGCCTGATCCTCTACCTACCCTGCAGCTAGGTTTGCCCACCATGTCCACTGCTTCACTGTTAATGCCCACCCTACCCCTCCTGACTGCCATCTTGTTTTTCCCTTTGAAAGTGATAGTTTTTCCCTCTCTCAAATTGATTTTAAGCATTTTCTACTTTAAAAGTATCCTGCCCTGATAATTTCTTTGACCTTCATGGGCCTTGTGTGGAATGTCTCTCAGGAGAGGGGTGTGGTCTCGAATTTAGTCACTCTCAAAAAGTCAGAGCCGAGATCGTAATCTGATTCTCCTGCCAACGCTATCAGACTGCCATGTCTCCACTCCTCCAGCAAGGGAGCATCGTCAGAGTGCTCCAGATCAGACCTTGCCTCCACGGTCGCAAACATGCTTCCAGGTAGTTTTTACCCCTCCCCAGTGGAGAACCACATTGGAATAGTACAGCCCCCAATGTGGAAAAGGTAAAGGACTGACACATAGAGTCACAAAGTAATGCTGTAGAGCCAGGCCTCCTAGACCCAGGATTCTGGACTCCTGACACCATGTGCTCAAGGGCCTCTAAGTGTGAGCTCCAGACCAGCATTTGGGAGCTGCGTGCTCACTTGCTGCCAAACCTGGCTTATATACAGTAGAAGGAGCCCTGAAGGGAGAAGCCCTGGATTTTTAAATTGTTGATCCCCTATTTACTAGCTATGTCACCATGGGCAAATTCTCCTGAGACTGTTTCCTCATCTGTAAAATGGGGGTGATGAGCCTGCCTCAGGACTGTTGTGAGGTTACATGAAACATCTGTCCTGGTTCTGTATTGGCACAAAGCAGGTGCTCAGTACGTTGTGGTTTTCTTCCTTCCTTCCTTCATTAAGGACCTGCTCTGTGCTCACACCTGGAGGAGAGAGGCCAGAGAGGGGGTGCTGTCCTCAGGAATTAACTATTCTATTGGGGAGGACAACTACCCTGCCTGGAATATAGGAAACCATCCAAGGCAGTGGAGGGTGCAGAACATGCCCTCCCTTCTTCCTCATCCCTGCTTGCAACTCAGGCCTGATTCTAGCTTGGGAATGGGTGGAGCACTTGGGCAACTACTGCTGTGTGGGAGGCCTTTCTCCTCTCTGGGCCCATGAATTCTTGGCTTATTTTTTTAAGTAATTCTATACCCAATGTAGGCTCTGAACCTCACAACCCCAAGATCAAGAGTCACATGCTCTACTGACTGAGCTAGCCAGGCACCCATCTGGCTTGGTTCATGTCCTGATTGACACACTCATTGCAATCTTTGAATCACGAACACTTGAGTGAGAGGAAGGTGGCACTCCATCAACAGGAGATAGGTGTTGGTGTGGACAGAGACTCAATGGGTAGATGCTACTTAATTGTTATTATTAATATAAGGGATCAGATTAAGTGTGATTCTAAATCTACAGAATTTTAATTCTGTGTTCTTTCTATATGGAAACTAGTAAAATGCAAATAGAGGACTGTTACTGTTGGTCTGGTACATGTTTAATATTTGTGACAGATAACTTAAAATGATGACTGAGTGCTACAGGAAAGTCCTGCCCATAAGGGGTTCTGTCTTCATCAGTAACCATTTTTCATCGTATATCTGAGGTCCCCAGTCTTCCAGCAATTACATAAGCTATTCATATTAGTTTGGAGACCTCAATCTCAGAAGCTTCTAAAACATGTCTAATCTAATTCTGAATTACCCAAAGATTATGTAAAATTTTAAAATAAATGTATTTGAATTAAAAAAAAACTTTGCCAGTTGAAAGAAAGCCCATGAACAGGATGAAAAGAGAAACTACAGACTGGAAGAGAATGTTTGCAAACCACATATTCAGTAAAAGGACTGGTATCTACAGTATATAAAGAGCTCTCAAACTCAACAGTAAAACAAACAAACAAACAAAAGCAACCCAATTAAAAAATAGGCAAAATACATTAAACAAACATTTCCCTGAAGAGGATATACAATAGCAGATAAATACATGAAAAGATGTTCAATAGCATTAGCCAAGGGAAACTCAAAACCACAATGAGATATTACACAGCTACTGAATGGCTAATATAAGAAATAGTGATGGGGCGCCTGGGTGGCTCATTCGGTTAAGCATCGACTTTGATTTCAGCTCAGGTCATGACCTCAGGGTGTGAGATTGAGCCCTGAGACAGGATCCATGCTGGACAGTGGAGCCTGCTTAAGATTCTCTCCTTCTCCCTCCTCCTTCTGCCCCTCCTCCTCTCCCTTGCATGCATGACACACTCTCTTTCAAAAATAAAAAGAAATGATGATAATACCACATGCTGGGAAATGCAGAGAAATTTATCATTCATACAGTGGTGTTGGAAATGTAAACTTGTACAGCCACTTCAGAAAATAATTTGTCAGTTTCTTAAAAATAACTATACAACCCAGAAATTGCACTCTGGACATTTATCCCAGAGTAAAATTTTATGTCCCCACAGAAACTTATACACTAATGTTTATGGCATCTTTATTCTTAATAATCCAAAATTCGAAACAACCTAATGTCTTTCAGCAGATGTACTGTTGATCTGTACATACATACATGGAATGTATACTGACCAATAAAAAGCAACAAAGTCTTGATAACACAGTAACTTGATGAATCTTAAGGAAATTGTGCTAAATTTAAAAGTCAATCTCAAAAGATTATATGCTGTGTGATTCCATTTATAGGACATAGTTGAAATAACAAAAATTATGGAAATGGAGAACAGATTAGTGATTTCCAGAGGTTAGCAACACGATGGGGAGAAGAAGGTGGGTTGTTGTAAAAGGCAATATGAGGATCCTTGTGGTGATGGAACTATTATATCTTGATCGTCAGTGTCAATATCCTGGCTGTGATGTATTATATTTTGCAAGATGGTACCATTGGGAGAGCTAGGTAAAGTGTTCAAGAGGATCCCTCTGTTTTATTCCTTAAAATTGCATGTGAATCTATAACAATATTAAACTTAAAAGTTGAATTAAAATAAAAACTATGCAAGGGAAAGAAGCCAGTCACAAAGACCACAAAATTCCATTTGTATGAATATTCAGCAAAAGCAAATCTAAGGAGATAGAAAGTAGATTAGCAGTTGCCTTCAGGGTGGGAATGTGAGCATGAGGGATCTTTCTGGGGCAATGAAAATACTCTAAAACTCAATTAATTGTCATGATAGTTGCACAACTATGTAAATTTACTAAACATCAGAAATTCTACACCTACAGTGGATGAATTTTACGGTATGTAGGTTATACTTACGAACTGTAAGGTAAGTTTCTATATGTAAAATTTTTGCAAAATAAAACATTCATTTTAAAAATGATAATGTTAAAGAAAAGATAAAGACTTGAGGCATCACCAAGGGAAGATATATAAAGGACATTAATAATTATGAGAGCTGTATCCCAAAATACATAAAATTAAAAGACAAATGTACAAACTTGGAAAATGTTTAAGTAGAACAGTTCGTTGTAACATTCTCAACACTTCTAATGGCTTTCTACATTACAAGTATACCGCAGAGATGTTTCATGTTTGGTTCCAGTCCACTGTGATGAAGTAACTATCACAGTGAAGCAGGTCAAGGAAGTTTTTGTTTCTAGTGCTATAAAACTTATGTTTTCAAATAATCGAGCCTGTTAAGTATACAATAACATTGCATCTAAAAAATAATGTATATACCTTAATTAAAAATACTTTGTGATACAAAATGCTTACCATCATCTGAGCTTCAGCAAATTGATCTTTTTGCTGGTGGAGGGTCTTACCTCACCCAGGGGTGGTGGAAGCTCAAGGCTGGGATGGCTGTGATATTTTAAAATAAGATGGCAATGAAGTTTGCTGCTGACTCTTACTTTCGCCAGAGAGCAGTGACTCTTTACTCACCAGTGCTACATCCAGCTTCTACATCCAGCACTTTTGCTGCTTCACCTTACACCTTTGTGTTATGGAGACTACTTCTTCCCTTAAATCTCATGAACCAACCTCGGCTAATCTCAAACTTTTCTTTGAACTTCCCTCACGCTCTCAGCCTTCCCACAATTAAAGAGAGTTAGGGCCTTTGTGGATTAGGCTTTGGGCTTAAGGGAATGTTGTGGCTGGTTTGATCCTCTATCCAGACCACAAAACTTCCTCCACATCAGTAATAAGGTCTGTTTCTTTCTTATCATTCATGTATCACTGGAATGTGAATAATTCCTTTAAGAACACTTTGCATTTACAACTTGGTTGACTGGCAGAAGAGGCCTAGCTTTCAGCCAGTTTTTGACATACCTTTCTCACTGAGCTTAATCATTTTAGCTGGTTTTTTGTTTGTTTTGTTTTTTGTTTTTTTGGGGGTTATCTTTTATTCCATTTTATAATAAGGGAACCGCACTGAGGTACAGAAAAGATACCTGCCCATGGCTATACTATTGAAAGGTAACATAGGAAGTTTGACTCAATGACTTTTTTTTTTTAATGTTTTTTTATTACATTATGTTAGTCACCATACAGTACATCCCCCTGGTTTCTGATGCAAGGTTCAAGGATTCATTAGTTGCGTATAACAATCTAGTGCACCATGCAATATAGCCCTCCTTACTACCCATCACCAGTCTATCCCATTCCCCACCCTCCCCTCTCTGAAGCCCTCAGTTTGTTTCTCAGAGTCCATAGTCTCCCCATGCTTCACTCCCCCTTCTGATTATCCCCTTTCTTTATCCCTGTTCTTCCCCTACTGATCTTCCTAGTTCTTATGTTCCATAGATGAGAGAAATCATATGATAAATGTCTTTCTCTGCTTAACTTATTTCACTTAGCATTATCTCCTCCAGTGCCATCCATGTTGCAGCAAATGTTGAGAACTCGTTCTTTCTGATAGCTGAGTAATATTCCATTGTATATATGGACCACAGCTTTAATCCAGTCATCTGTTGAAGGGCATCTCGTTCCTTCCAGATTTAGCTTATTGTGGATAATGCTATATGAACATTGGGGTGCATATGGCCCTCTCTCTTCACTACATCTGTATCTTTGGGGTAAATACCCAGATTGCAATGGCTGGGTCATAGGGTAGCTCAATTTTTAACTTTTAAGGGACCTCCACATGTTTTCCAGAGTGGCTGGACCAACTTGCATTACTCACCAACAATGTAGGAGGGATCCCCTTTCTCACATCTTCTCCAGCAATTGTGTTTCGCTCTTGTCAATTTTTGCCATTCTAACGGCATAAGGTGGTATCTTAGTGTGGTTTTGATTTGAATTTCCCTGATGGCTAATGATTTTGAACATTTTTTCATGTGTCTGTTAGCCATTTGTATGTCATTGGAAAAGTGTCTGTTCCTATCTTCTGCCCATTTTTTGATTTGTTTATTTGTTTCTCGTGTATTGAGTTTGAGAAGTTCTTTGTAGATCTTAGATACCAGTCTTTTATCTGTAGCATCATTTGCAAATATATTCTCCCATTCCGTGGGCTGCCTCTTAGTTTTTTTGACTGTTTTCTTGGCTGTGCAGAAGCTTTTTATTTTGATGAAGTCCTCCACAAGTTCATTTTTTTATCTTTTGCTTCTCTTGCCTTTGGAGATGTCGAGAAAGGTTGCTTTGATGTCATAGAGAGGTTATGTTTCATGTTGTCCTCCAGGATTTTGATGGATTCCTGTCTCACATTGAGGTCTTTCATCCATTGGGAGTTTATTTTTGTGTACAGTGTGAGAGAGTGGTCAAGTTTCATTCTTCTGCATGTAGCTGTCCAATTTTCCCAGCACCATATATTGAAGAGACTGTCTTTTTTCCACTGGATGTTTTTTCCTGCTTTATCAAAGATTAGTTGCCCAAAGAGCCGAAGGTCCATTTCTGGGTTCTCTATTCTGTTCCATTGGTCTATGTGTCTGTTTTTGTGCCAGTGCCATGCTGTCTTTGTGATCACACCTTTGTAGTACAGCTCGAAATCTGGCATTGTGATGCCCCCAGCTTTCTTTTTCCTTTTCAACAGTTCCTTGGCGATTCGGGGCCTTTTCTGGTTCCACACAAATGTAAGGGCTGTTTGAAAAATGTTCTTTGAAAAATGTCATTGGTATTTTGATCAGGATGGCTTTGAAAATGTAGATTGCTCTGGGTAGCATAGACATTTTAACTATGTTAATTCTTCCAATCCATGAGCATGGTATATTTTTCCATCTTTTTGTATCTTCTTCAATGTCTTTCAAGAGTGATTTGTAGTTTCTAGAATATAGATCCTTTACGTATCTTGTTAAGTTAATTCCGAGATAATGTATGATTTTTGGTGCTATTGTAAATGGAATGGATTCCCTAATTTCTCTTTCTTCAATCTCATTGTTCGTGTATAGAAATGCAACTGATTTCCAAGCATTGACTTTGTATCCCGCCACATTACTGAATGGCTCTATAACTTCTAGTAGTTTGGGGGTGGAGTCTTTTGGGTTTTCCATATAGAGTGTCATGTCATCTGTGAAGAGAGACAGTTTGACTTCTTTGCTGATTTGAATACCTTTTATCCCTTTTTGTTGTCTGATTGCTGTTGCAAGGACTTCTAGTACTCTGTTGAATAATAGTGGCGAGAGTGGGCATCCTTGTCGAGTCCTGATCTTAAGGGAAAGGCTTCCAGCTTTTCCCCATTGAGAATGATATTGCTGTAGGCTTTTCATAGATGGTTTTATGAAATTGAGGAATGTACCTTCTATCCCTACACTCTGAAGGGTTTTAATCAGGAAAGGATGCTGTACTTTGTCAAATGCTTTTTCTGCATGAATTGAGAGGATCATATGGTATTTGACTCTTTTCTTGTTGATATGATGTATCACACTGATCGATTTGCGAATGTTGAACCACCCTTGCATCCTAGGGATGAATCCCACTTGGTCATGATGGATAATCCTTTTAATGTACTGTTGGATTCTATTAGCTAGGATCTTGTTGAGAATTTGGCATCCATATTCATCAGGGATATCAGTCTATAATTCTCCTTTTTGATGTGGTCTTTGCCTGGTTGGGGATCAAGGTAATACTGGCCTCATAGAATGAGTTTGGTAGTTTTCCTTCTCTTTGTGTATTTTGAAACAGCTTCAGGAGAATAGGTATTATTTCTTCTTTGAATGTTTGGTAGAATTCGGGAATCCATCAGGCCCTGGAGTCTTGTGTTTAGGAAGGTTTTTGATCACTGCTTCAATATCTCTTCATAATTAATCGGTCTGTTTAAATAGTCAATTTCTTCCTGTTTCAGTCTTGGTAGCTTAGAGGTTTCCAGGAAGGCATCCATTTCTTCCAGGTTGTTTTAACTTATTGGCATAAGCTGTTGATAAAAGTTTCTAATGATCCTTCCTATTTTATTGGTTTTGGTTGTGACTTCTCCCCTTCATTCATAATTTTATTAATTTTCCTTTCTCTCTTCTCTGAATAAGTCTGGCCAGTGGCTTATCATCTTTATTTATTCTTTCAAAGAACCAGCTTCTAGTTCGGTTGATCTGCTCTACTATGCTCCTGGTTTCTAATTCATTTATCTCTGCTCTAATCTTGATCAGCTGCCTTCTGGTGCTTCGGTTAGGCCTGTTTTTCTGTTCCAGCTCCAGCTTCTTGAGGTGAGAATATAAAAACTGCATTTTAGATTTTTCTATTCTTTTGAGTGAGGCTTGGATGGCTATGTATTTTCCCCTTATGACCGCCTTTGGAGTGTTCCATAGGTTTTGGACCGATGTGTTTTCATTTTCATTGGTCTCCAAAATTTGTTTAAACTGATTTTTAATTTCCTGGTTTACCCAATCATTCTTGAGCAGGATGGCTCTTAGTTTCCAAGTGTTTGAGTTTCTTCCAAATTTTTCCTCGTGATAGAGTTCCAGTTTCAAAGCATTGTAGTCTGAGAATATGCAGGGAATAATCTCAGTCTTTTGGTATAGGTTGAGACCTGTTTTGTGACCCAGTATATGGTCTATTCTGGAGAAAGTTCTATGTGCATTCGAAAAGAATGAGTATTCTTTTGTTCTGATGTGTAGTGTTCTGTATATATCTATGACATGTGGTCCAGTATGTCATTCAAAGCTCTTGTTTCTTTGTTCATTTTCCGCTTAGGTGATCTATTGCTGAGAGTGGAGTGTTGAGGTCCCCTACTATTAACGCATTATTATCTATATATCTCTTTTTTTTAAAGATTTTATTTATTTATTCGACAGAGATAGAGACAGCCAACGAGAGAGGGAACACAAGCAGGGGGAGTGGGAGAGGAAGAAGCAGGCTCATAGCGGAGGAGCCTGATGGGGCTTGGTCCCAACGCGCAGGATCACGCCTGAGCCGGAGGCAGATGCTTAACCGCTGTGCCACCCAGGCGCCCCTATTATCTATATATCTCTTTATTCTGGTTAAGAGTTGGCTTGTGTATCTCGCTGCTCCCCTGTTGGGGGCATAGATATTTGTAATTGTCATATCCACTTCTTGAATACATCCTTTAAGAATGATTTAGTGTCCTTCTGTATCTCTAACTACAGTCTTTAGTTTAAAATCTAATCTGTCTGATATGAGAATTGCTACCCCAGCTTTCTTTTGAGGTCCATTGGCATGAAAAATTGTTTTCCATCCCTTCACATTCAGTCTGGATGTATCTTTAGGTTCAAAACAAGTCTCTTGTAGACAGCAAATGGATGGGTCATGTCTTTGTATCCAATCTGCAACCCTGTGGCGTTTTATGGGAGCTTTTAGGCCATTCACATTGAGAGTGATTATTGAGAGATATGATTTTAATGATGTCATGTTGTCTGTGAAGTCTTTTTTTCTATAGATTGTAAATTTCTGTTCTGTATCATTCCTGGGGCCTTTTTACTTTTATAGAACCCCCCCTTAATATCTCACCTAGGGCTGGTTTGGTGGTTACGAATTACTTCACTTTCTGCCGATCCTGGAAGGTCCTTATCTCTCCATCAATTCTGAATGACAGCCTTGCTGGATAAAGGATCCTTGGCTGCATGTTCTTCTCAGATAGAGCTTTGAAAGTACCCTGCCAACCCTTCCTCGCCTGCCAGGTCTCTGTAGACAGGTCTGACGTTATTCTGATGTTTTTCCCTCTGTTCAAAAGGATTTTCTTCCCCTTCGCCGCTTTCAATACTGTATCCTTGGATCTAATATTTGCAAATTGCACTATGACGTGATGTGGTGTAGGTCTGTTCTCATTGACCGTGGAAGGGGTCCTCTCTGCCTCTTGGCCACGAATGCTTCTTTCCTTTGCCTGATTAGGGAAGTTTTCAGCTACAGTTTGTTCGAATATCTCTTCCAGACCTCTCTCTTTCTCCACCCCCTCAGGGATGCCGATGATTCTGACATTGGAACGTTTCATTGAATCATTAATCTCCCATTATCTACATTCTTGAGATTGGATTTTTTTGAGCCACGTTTCTGTTTTAGCTTTCTCTTCTACCATCCCATCCTCCAATTCACTAATCCGTTCTTCTGTCTCATTTACCCTGGCCGTCAAAGCGTCTAGTTTAGACGGCATTTGATTCATAACATTTTTAATTTCTGCCAGATTCG
>NW_024423319.1:78817937-78831716 GCF_017311325.1 Ursus maritimus
TTTCATTCATAATTTTATTAATTTGGGTCCTTTCTCTATTCTTCTGAATAAGTCTGGCCAGTGGCTTATCGATCTTATTTATTCTTTCAAAGAACCAGCTTCTAGTTCGGTTGATCTGCTCTACTATGCTCCTGGTTTCTAATTCATTTATCTCTGCTCTAATCTTGATCAGCTGCCTTCTGGTGCTTCGGTTAGGCCTGTTTTTCTGTTCCAGCTCCAGCTTCTTGAGGTGAGAATATAAAAACTGCATTTTAGATTTTTCTATTCTTTTGAGTGAGGCTTGGATGGCTATGTATTTTCCCCTTATGACCGCCTTTGCAGTGTTCCATAGGTTTTGGACCGATGTGTTTTCATTTTCATTGGTCTCCAAAATTTGTTTAAACTGATTTTTAATTTCCTGGTTTACCCAATCATTCTTGAGCAGGATGGCTCTTAGTTTCCAAGTGTTTGAGTTTCTTCCAAATTTTTCCTCGTGATAGAGTTCCAGTTTCAAAGCATTGTAGTCTGAGAATATGCAGGGAATAATCTCAGTCTTTTGGTATAGGTTGAGACCTGTTTTGTGACCCAGTATATGGTCTATTCTGGAGAAAGTTCTATGTGCATTCGAAAAGAATGAGTATTCTTTTGTTCTGATGTGTAGTGTTCTGTATATATCTATGACATGTGGTCCAGTATGTCATTCAAAGCTCTTGTTTCTTTGTTCATTTTCCGCTTAGGTGATCTATTGCTGAGAGTGGAGTGTTGAGGTCCCCTACTATTAACGTATTATTATCTATATATCTCTTTTTTTTAAAGATTTTATTTATTTATTCGACAGAGATAGAGACAGCCAACGAGAGAGGGAACACAAGCAGGGGGAGTGGGAGAGGAAGAAGCAGGCTCATAGCGGAGGAGCCTGATGTGGGGCTTGGTCCCATAACGCCAGGATCACGCCCTGAGCCGAAGGCAGATGCTTAACCGCTGTGCCACCCAGGCGCCCCTATTATCTATATATCTCTTTATTCTGGTTAAGAGTTGGCTTGTGTATCTCGCTGCTCCCCTGTTGGGGGCATAGATATTTGTAATTGTCATATCCACTTCTTGAATACATCCTTTAAGAATGATTTAGTGTCCTTCTGTATCTCTAACTACAGTCTTTAGTTTAAAATCTAATCTGTCTGATATGAGAATTGCTACCCCAGCTTTCTTTTGAGGTCCATTGGCATGAAAAATTGTTTTCCATCCCTTCACATTCAGTCTGGATGTATCTTTAGGTTCAAAACAAGTCTCTTGTAGACAGCAAATGGATGGGTCATGTCTTTGTATCCAATCTGCAACCCTGTGGCGTTTTATGGGAGCTTTTAGGCCATTCACATTGAGAGTGATTATTGAGAGATATGATTTTAATGATGTCATGTTGTCTGTGAAGTCTTTTTTTCTATAGATTGTAAATTTCTGTTCTGTATCATTCCTGGGGCCTTTTTACTTTTATAGAACCCCCCCTTAATATCTCACCTAGGGCTGGTTTGGTGGTTACGAATTACTTCACTTTCTGCCGATCCTGGAAGGTCCTTATCTCTCCATCAATTCTGAATGACAGCCTTGCTGGATAAAGGATCCTTGGCTGCATGTTCTTCTCAGATAGAGCTTTGAAAGTACCCTGCCAACCCTTCCTCGCCTGCCAGGTCTCTGTAGACAGGTCTGACGTTATTCTGATGTTTTTCCCTCTGTTCAAAAGGATTTTCTTCCCCTTCGCCGCTTTCAATACTGTATCCTTGGATCTAATATTTGCAAATTGCACTATGACGTGATGTGGTGTAGGTCTGTTCTCATTGACCGTGGAAGGGGTCCTCTCTGCCTCTTGGCCACGAATGCTTCTTTCCTTTGCCTGATTAGGGAAGTTTTCAGCTACAGTTTGTTCGAATATCTCTTCCAGACCTCTCTCTTTCTCCACCCCCTCAGGGATGCCGATGATTCTGACATTGGAACGTTTCATTGAATCATTAATCTCCCATTATCTACATTCTTGAGATTGGATTTTTTTGAGCCACGTTTCTGTTTTAGCTTTCTCTTCTACCATCCCATCCTCCAATTCACTAATCCGTTCTTCTGTCTCATTTACCCTGGCCGTCAAAGCGTCTAGTTTAGACGGCATTTGATTCATAACATTTTTAATTTCTGCCAGATTCGCTCTCATTTCCGCCCTTTGAGATTCTATATTCTCGTTAATATTTTTATTAATATTTTTTTCAATCCTACACATCATCTTGACCATTGTTACTCTGAACTCCATTTCTGACAGTTTGGTTATATCCATATCCATCAGTTCTGTGGTAGAGGCCACAGACTCATTATCTTTTCTTTGCTATGGGGGATTCCTCCTCATCATCATTCTGATGAGGAGAGATTGTGGGGATACCCAGAGCCCAAATTATTGACCAGGACCCAGGCAGTGTGCACTTGTTATATAGGGACCTTAGGGATGTGGGCTTCTTGATTTTTCAGCCTGCCTTCTGGGGGAGGGGTCTGCCACCCTGATGTCAGGCAACCCTGTTTGGGTAGAGTTGCCCTGTCCCCTGCAAGGGGGGATGGGGATGGGCACAGTATCAGCTGGTATTTCCAGGCTGTTGTTCTCTGGCGGCTTTCCCTAGCGTTTTTCTGTGACTCTTCTGAGAGTCAGAGCAGCAGTGGCCGTATCCTAGCCTCTGTCTCAGAACCGAGAGATCGCAGTCCACTCTCCACTGAGCTCTCCTGGCCACTCTAACTCTGTTTCTGTTGGTGTTGCTAAGAACCCTGCAGCATCCTGGGTTGTGCGTCCCACAGCCGCTCTCCCAGCCCTCACTTCTAGGGCCAGCACGTCTCTGTCCTTTGTGCTTCTAACACTGCCAGCCGCCCCCGGTTCCCGTGTGTGCTCCCGCGCTCCCCGTTTCAGTCTGGTCATGCACCTGCTCCCAAGCTCCCGGTATCAGTCCGGTTCCAGTGAGCGCTCCGGAGCTCCAGTTTTCAGTCTGGTCGCACGCGCGTTCCCAGCTCACGGTCTCAGTCTTCTCTCTCGCGGGTGCGGGTCCGCGAGTCCGGCCCGCGCCCCCAGTGCAGGTGGCTACCGCTTCCCGGCTCCCAAGTGTGTCGGCTCCCTTCCCCTTCCATTTATCTTTCGATATCTGTGCGTGAATTCATGGCTCCCCACTTCATACCTCAATATTCAGCGCTGGAGATGTTCATTTGTAGAGATCCAGATGTATCTTCCTGCGTCTCAGGCTGATTCCATGGGTTTCAGGATGGTCTGGTAGATATCCAGCTCGACTCTGGGGACCAGCTGAGAACGGGGTCCCCTACTCCTCCACCATCTTTTCTCCTCCTTGCAGAAAGTGGTCACTTTTCTGTTCACAGAGTTTCTGCTACTCTTTTCTTCATTCTCCAGTTGCATTTATAGGTATTCAGAATGGTTTGGTAGCTCTCTAGCTGAATTCCTGGGACCTGACGAACTTTAGGTCTCCTGCTCTTCCGCCATCTTGGACTCTTCCCACATCTTCCCACACTTGACTTGAATCTTCAGGAGCTCCTTTATGTCAGTTTTTCTTTCCTGGTTGTCAGGATGTGACTGGTACAATTTGGCTTTGGAGGATTTTTGTTGAGGTTTTTTGGTTTGGGTTTCTTTTCTTTCCCCATGATCTGGTTGATGCATTCAGTCAGTCCCCTAATAAATATTTACTGATATTCACTTTATGCCATGTACTATGCTAGATAGTTTATAATAAATATGAATAAGAAACAAGACAATGGACAAGGCCAAACAGTCAAGGTCCTAGATCTCGTGGGAACTCACATGGCCACTTGAAAGGGATATGTTTTCTTTGTACAAAATTAGTCAAGCATTTGAACCTTATTTGTTGTATTGTTCAAATCTTCTGTGATTTTAAATGTATTTAGGCATATTTTACATGTCAAAGCTTAATAGTAGTATTCTAAGGTCTCTCACTATAATTGTACTTCTGTTCATTTTCTTCTACTTTTGCTTCACATTTTGCCAACAAAATAAGATGGAAAGATTAAAAATAAAATAATGGGCAAAGTTAAATCAAGGAAGTATAAATCAAAAGAAAGAAACAATATTAATAAAATAGTCCCCAAGGCAAAAAAAACTTTGAGGACAAAGGAGAATATTTTATATTGATAGAAGATATAAGCTCTGAATTGTGCACTATATAATATAGCAGCAAAAATTGTAAAATAGGGGCACCTGGGTGGCTTAATTGGTTAAGAGTCTGCCTTCGGCTCAGGTCGGGATCAAGCCCTGCGTTGGGCTCCCTGCTCAGCAGGAAGTGTGCTTCTCCCTTTCCCTCTGCACCTCCCCCACCTTGTGCTCTCTCTCTCTTTCTCTCTCTCATAAATGAATAAAATATTTTTTAAAAAGTGTAAAATAGATTATAAGGTATGAATAAATTTTCCAAGGGGAGAATATGTGGACAGGGAAGAGGGTAGAAATTGTTCTTTCTGTGTGGCCCAGGAAGATATCTCCTGGAAAGCCCAGTCATTTAGAACTTAGTTTGTAAAGAAGCAACAGGGCTTGTCGACATGTCCTGCAGTCCCAGACACACCCTGGAGTTCAGAGAAATGACAGTCGGGCTTGAAGAAAGAGTAATGGCAGTAGGGCTATCTGTGCTGTTCTGATCATTCTGGGTGAGGAAACAGCGGGTTAGAGATTAAAAGCCAGGCTGCTTGGCTGCAGAGCCCAGGCTCTTTCCAGGGCAGCATACTGCTTCCTGCTAGTAGTAACAGGATCAGAGTCCCCAGGAATTCATTCCATGTGCCACTCAGAAGAGACCAGCCCTTGCTTTAAACGCCAGCTTTCTGAAGTCTCACACAGCTCCAATAAATATGAATTATCATTGTCTTGTGGGTCTTCAGGAAGCTACGGACAAAAGCATAGATGTATTTTTTCATCTTTCTCTTCCTCTTTCTGCATTCTCGGTGCCTAGAATATTAAAACATACCATGAAATTCAGGTCAAATACTCATCAATGCGCTCTAGGTGTTACACAACTAATGAATCATTGAGCACTACCTCCAAAACTAATAATGTACTATATGTTGGCTAACTGACCATAATAATAATTTTTAAAAAGAGTACTTACTTATTTTAATTAGTGAATTTCCTATCTTGGGGAATGGCCCTATCATCTAGCCATCTGCCCAAGCCAGAATTCTAGGAATCTTAGACTCTTCTTTTTTCTTTACCCACTTCCCATAACGTGCATGACCAAATCCTATAGATTTATCTCGTCAATAGCTCTTGTCTTGGTCCCCTGGTCCTCTCTATCCCCTGAGCCAGTGTCTTTGTTCATACCTCTTCGGCCATAGGTTGCTACAGTTGCCTCCTAGCTGGTATCCATGCCTCTTGTCTCTTACCCTATGAGCCAGTCAATATCACTGTCCTGCTTTGATAATCCTTAAGTGTCTTATGTTTTCAGAACCAAGGTCCAAATTCCTTAATACTGTTTTCGAGACACTTCATGATCTGGCCTTTCTTTTCTTTTCAGTTTTATTGGGAAGAAATTGATACACATCACTGTGTAAGTTTAAGGAGTACAGCATGATGGTTTCATTTACATATATTGTGAAATGACTACCACAGTAGGTTTAGTTAAATCCATCATCTCATATAGATACAAAGAAAAAGAAAAAATTTTCTCCTGGTGATGAGAGTTCTTAGGAGCTACTGTCTTAACAACTTTTCTGTTTACCACACAGCAGTGTTAGCTATAGTCATGATGTACATTATCTCTAGTACTCATTTATCTTATAACTGGAAGTTTGTACCTTCTGACCACCTTCTCCCAACCTCCCCTTCCCCCAACCTCCCCCCCACCTTTGGTAACCACAACTCTGATCTCTTTTTCTATGAGTTCAGTTTTTTTAAGTTTCCACATAGAAGTGAAATCATACAATATTTGTCTTTCTCTGTCTGACAATTATTTCACTAAGCATAATGCCTTCAAGTTTCCTCCATATTGTTGCTAATGGTAGGATTTCCTCATTTTTTATGGTTGAATAATATTCTGTTGTATTTGCATATATTACCACAACTGCTTTATCCCCTCATCCATCAATGCTCACTTAGGTAGTTTCTATGTCTTGGAAATTGTAAATAATGCTGCAGTGAATATGGGGTTGCAGATATCTTTTTGAGTTAGTGTTTTCATTTCCTCAGGACATATTCCCAGAAGTGGGATTGCTTAGTTCTATTCTTAATTTTTTGAGGAACCTCCATATTGGTTTCCATAGTCTGGTCTACTTTCTAATCCTGCCTTCTGTCACTGCAAACCTGCTTAGCTCCAGCATTTTGGAACCTGCTATATCATACTGACCTCCACACCTCTGTGCCTTCATGTGTACTGTTCCCTCAACCTAGAACATCCTTTCCCCACCTTTTGTTTCACTAATTTCTACAGGCCGTTTGAAACCCAGCTCCTACTGACTTTTTTCAGAATGCCCTCTTTCACTTTTCCAGCCTCGCCCTCTTCTGTGCTCATGTAGCACCCCAGGCATTCTTCTGTCTTGGTACTTACCACACTCTCCCATCATTGCTGATGCATGTGCCTATCTCCTCTACCACCCAGATTGTAAGCAACCAAAGGCAGAGACTCTTTTACTTTATTCTGTTGGAATTGCCAAAACCTAGCCTGGAGTCTGGTCCATGATAGGTTCTTAGTTTAGTAAGTGTTTGTGAAATGAATAAATGAGCTTTTGTGGCTCAATAACGATGCTTTTATTTTCTAGGTACATGGTTCAGTGGCCCGGTGGCCGAATCCTGCATCGCCATGAGCTCGACACTTTCCTTGCCCAGGCAGTATCTACCCAGCTTTATGAACCAGATCAACTTCAAGAACTCAAGGTGATTTGATCTTCCCTCAATTAAATTCTTTCTTTTATAAGCTCATAGCTTTCCTTTTGGCCCTCCTCCCTCTCCCCCCCGGAGCTGGGAAGAAGAGTAAGTTCTGCAGGTAAATGTTTGATTCACTTTAGCCAAACATGTATGTTTGTTAATAAAACCAAGAGGTGCCTGCACCACTGCTCCCATACTGATGGGTGAGAATGGACAGAAAAAAATGGATATTGTACAGTACAAGTAAGTTGTGGCCACAAACCGTGGTAAAGGTTTCTGACTCTTAAAAGATTTCCAGGATTTTCCCTGGTGTCCTCTGTTTGTTTCTGAGTAAATGTCTACCCTCCCTTTATAATAATGTGTATTGGGCATTAGAGGGAAGTCTAGAAGAACATAAGGCAGAAAGTAAATCTACCATATAACTGAAAGCTTTAGAACATATGAGGTTAGAGGGCAGGCTCTGAAGCCAGGCTGCCTTGGGTTTGAATCTTGGCTTCCTTACTTCCCAGCTGTGTGATTTGGGGCAGGTTGCTTAACCTGTTGAGCTTCAGTTTCCTTATTTGTAGAGTTATGAGGATATTAAATAAAATAATCCATGCAAAACACTTAGAACAGTATCTCACATATTTTAAGTACATAGTATTATTAGCCTAGCTACTAGTATGGGTCACCCCTCTCCTGACTTCAGTAGCCATGGTCTTTTGAGGCCCTAGGATGAACTTGGGAAAGATCTGGTCCAATAAGACTTACAGAATCTTAATTTGAGTGAGGTTAACTAAGGGAAAGACAAAAACAGCCTAAGGAAAACAGTGTTGGTTCCTTTTTACAGTAAGCGTAATATCACTGGGCACTGAAGCAGTTACTGATGCCAGATCGCATGTAGGAGGGGACCTGCAAGTACTTCCCCTTTTCCCATTGAAGCCATCTAACATGCTCACTTGAGATAACAAATATAGACATTTTAATGTTTTCTTTATCTTTTGCCATGAATTTTCATAGTTGAGGTATTGTGTATGTAATTACGTATTGTGTTTTTAAACTTAACAGAGCACATATTTTCTATGTCTTAAAAAAGTTGAATAAATCTATTACATTTGTGTATCATTTAATTATTATAATGTTGGCCATTTGGTTTCCAGTTTTCCCCTATTATATGTAATGTTATTAAAATCTTTATGCATAGAGCTTTATTCACAGCTCTACTTCCTTAGAATAGATTCCTAAAAGTAGAATTTCTGAGTCAACAAATATGAACATTTTCAGGGTTACTGACATATTGCTTAAATGTCACATACATTCCTCATCAGCTTTGGGTGTTCTTTTTTGTCTTTAAGTTTTAAATTTTTTCCTAATTTACAGGCCAAAAAAAAAAAAAGAGGTATCTCAAGGTGGTGTCTTTTGAAGTTTTAAAAGCTGATGTCGGTGTGGGTTTTTTTTGTTGTTGTTGGGTTTGGTTTTTTTTTGGTTTTTTTTTGTTGTTGTTTTGTTTTTGGTAATGAGTATCTTTCAAACTGTCTCCAGTAAGTTTTCAATAGTTTTTCCTCTGTGGTGGTTTCAGATAGAGAAACTGGATGCCCGAGGGATCCAGCTTGCTGCCCTCTTCATGAGCGGGGTCGACACAGCTTTGTTTGCTAATGATGCCTGTGGCCAGCCAGTCCCGTGGGAGCACTGCTGCCCCTGGATTTACTTCGATGGCAAGCTGTTCCAGAGCAAGTTAATTAAAGCAGGCCGTGAGCGAGTATCCCTGGTTGAGCTCTGTGATGGCCAGGTACCAGCAAGTTGGGCAGCTGCCGGGGCCATCTCTGATCTGCCGTGGGGATAAATGGGCAGAGGGTGGAAAGGAGCAGAGACATTGGAGAGGGAGGTAGGAGAAGTGGGAGAATGTGTCTGCCATTAACCTAACTTGGTCAAGGATCAGCCCAAAGGCCCAGAGTCTGATATGTACATGCTATTAAATCATATGTTGGAACGTGTTTTTTATGGACTTAAAATTTTCATATTGTTTTCTTACTCTGAGTATTTCTTTCCCATGGAATACTCAGACATACTATATGCCTTTCCTGCAATTCTTACAATTTCATTTCCCTTATTTGCAAAAAAACTGTAAGTTACTTTTACAAGTGATGATATCTTTTGTAAAGGAGCTATGTTTGGAACTAAAAGAGTGTGGTAAAGTAAATAACAGAGTAGAAGCAGGGGATTTTTTACAGTGAAACCTTAGGAAAGATGAGGAAAGGCACCCTTACTTACTCCTTTATCCATTTGGGGAGAATGAGCTGAGGGACTAGAACAGGGGTAGGCAAACTACCTCAAAACTCAAAACTTGGGATTTTTATTCCAATAAGGTTTTATTGGAACACAGCCACATTCATTCATTTATGTATTGTCTATAACTGCTTTCCCCCTACCACAGCAGAGTTCTATAGTTGTGACAGAGACAATATGGCCTACAAATCCTATCTGGCCCTTTTCAGAACTGGTTTGCTGACCTCTGGCCTAGAGGCATGGACTTATCCTAGACAGAGGTTGTGGTCTCTGATCCTGGGTGTTGGGGGGGAGAAGATTAAAAAGCTTGGCATATGTCAGGTTTTATTCTTCTCTCTTTCATCTAATTCTGTTATCTGCCCCTTAAAAAATAACCTAGCCTATTTCTGGTCATGTGATAGACCATTGGTAAATATTTATGGTGATATTTGTCTTCCTTGACTTAGCGTGCCTCAGAAGCCCTCGATCAGCGCTAATATGATAGTTTGGTGTCATGCGAACAGTGCCAGACAGGTTTTCCTGGGTATGGCTCCTTGAGCCATTTAACTCCAGGCCTCAGTTCTTTTAATGGCAATGGATTTGTGAAACTGTACCTAGAGTACCCAATACTGTGCCTGAAACATAGAAGTTAAAAAATGGCAGTTATTGGGGTGCCTGGGTGGTGCAGTTGGTTAAGCGTCTGACTCTTGGTTTTGGTTTAGGTCTTGATCTCAGGGTCATGAGATTGAACCCCGCATCGGGCTCCGCCCTCATTGTGGAGTTGGCTTGGGTTTCTCTTTCTGTCTCCCTCCGTCTCCCCCTGCCCCATCTCTCTCTAAAGTAAATTTAAAAAATTTTTTAAATGGCAGTTGCTATTATTAATTCTCTTCTTCCTTTGAAGGCTGACCTGGCAACCAAAGTGGAAAAGATGAGACAGAGTATCCTTGAAGGAGTCAACATGAACCATCCACCACCTTCTGCTCTACTTCCATCACCTACTTTTGTGCCTCCCATGGTGCCCTCTCTCTACCCTGTTTCACTTTATTCTCGAGCCATGGGCTCAATGCCACCTCCCCCTCAAGGACGGAGCCGGGGATTTGCAGGTCAGTACCTAAGAATGATGTATTTGTCATCCCCAGTCTGTTTCATAATAACCCATCCAGTAATTATTGCCAGACACAGAATCAGCAGTTTTGTATATATATTATCTAATTTACCTTCTGTGCTATGTTTGAAGAGGAGTTTATTGACAGGGAGGGGTGTAGCCTATGAAAGAAAGTCCACTGACTTCCCAGATCATGCTCCATTGAGGTGATTGGTCCCTAAGGATTTGACTGTCACCAACCAAACTCACAAAGTAACCGATGTGGAAACCAGGAAACCAGGAGCTACTTTATTACTTTTGAGAACTATATCTCAGGTGAACTGGATCATCATAGTTGCCGGTTAGCTCACTCATTCCCCATAGGCAGATGTACACAGGAGCTTCCAGAAAGACCAAATGGGAGGTAAGAGTGGATGACCAGTGTCCACAGACAACCAGACACTGATATACCCATTTTCACGCTGGGGGTAGGCCTGACACATTTCCAGAAGCATGGAGAGAAATAAGTCCATGCCCGCCAGGGGATTGCAGTTTAGTGGGGAAAACAAATACACACACATGCACACAGACATATGTAAGTATAAATTATGGTGACACCTGACCTGTGGCTTAATGATGAATAGACAGTCATGCTTAGGTAGCTCAGATACTGATCCTAATAACTGAAACAACCTTGGTGAAATAGGATATTTTAATAGGGACATTTTGACATGAAATATCAAGGTTCTGTGATCAGGTGGGAGTGTCGTTGCTATGGTTGAAGATGTTTCTTGTCTGTTGCTCAGCATTTAAAAAAAAAAGCTGGAAGTTGAAGTTTGTCTTAAAATTAGGTTCACAAATTTCAATATGCACATTTAGTTCAAGGCTCTACTTAGATGAGCAGTGTGAATGTCTGCTCCGTTAAGTCAGGTAACGACCAAGTCTTATAAACCAGGGAGCCAGCCCTTCATTCATTCCATTCCTTGAAGCTGACTTTAGAGATCTTTGCTCTCATTCTTTGCATGTTGATTTTATCGTGTCTCAGAAGACATCCTTAATTAAGGCTAAGTTCTCAGGAGGTCCTTGCCATTGTCCCAGCTCCCAGTGATTCCTGTTCTCCAGTTACTGGTGGTTCATGAGGAGCCTCTTGCCTCCTGAAAGGCCGTGATAAGATCCCCAAATGCAAGTCTTTCTAACCTTCTCAGGACTAGCTAGTACCCTACTTCCTTGGACTCCCACTGTCATATGAATGAAGTGCTCTTTACTGCCAACCTGCTAAGTGAGCGAAGGGGTTATTAACATTCAGGTTTTTTCCATAAACTAAAATTAAAGGTTTACTAGAACTCTGTATTCTATGAAGTCTTCCTTTTGTGCCAAATTACAAAGCTCTACTGTGCTGGTGAGGTCATACATATATACGGAGTTGGAATTTCTTGTTTTAAGGAGATAGGTTATCTTGTCTTAAATTGGTTCTGGTTTTCAACTGTTGCTGTTCTTGCTTATTAATTATAAATTACTTTCAGTTTAGTTTCATTCTTTTCCATTTAGTTTGGTTGTTTGGCTGAGCCTCCATTGTGTAGTGGTACGTATTTGAATCAAAACTGGTTTGGGCCCACTTTCTATTAAGTAACTAGGATTTAAATAAAAACTTAAAAAGAAAAGTCGTTTTGGCCCAAATGAATAAACAAACGAAAAGCAGAATCAGACCCATAAATAGAGAACAAACTGGTGGTTGCCACAGGGGAGGGAGGTTGGGGGGTGGGAAAAATGGGTGAAGGTTGAGGGGAAAGTACAGGCTTCCAGTTATGGAATGAAAAAGTCACAGGGATGAAAGGCACAGCATAGGGATCGAGTCAGTGGTATCGTAATAGCGTTGTATGCTGACAGATGGGAGCTGCGCTTGTGGGGAGCAGAGTGTAACTCCGTAGATGTCTAATCCCTATGTTGTACACCTGAAACTAATGTAACATTGTGTGTCAACTAAACTTTAATAAAAAGAAAAAAGAAAGGAAAGTAAAAGTGGTATTGGCATATAATTTTCTAATAACTAGATTTTAGGACTTTCATTCTTTCAACAAATATTGAATGCCTACTATGTGCCAGGCTCTGTAGCTGAAAAATGAGTCATCCACACCCAGCTTGCCGAAGTGGTTGTGCTACAGAGCTTCAAGCCCCGTCCCTAAGCTTGCTTCCACCATGAACCTTTGTTGTTATCACAGTCTTTATCTTGGAGAAATGGAAATAAACAGAATAGGGGGCGCTCTAGGATCTTTTGTTCCACCTCTTAGCATACCTTGCACTTGGCATTCATTACTGCCCTTCCTCCTCTCTTTCCAGGTCTCCATCCAATCCCACCCCAAGGAGGAAAACTGGAGATTGCGGGGATGGTTGTGGGCCAGTGGGCTGGCAGCAGGTCCTCCAGGGGCCGAGGCTCTTTTGGCATGCAAGTTGTTTCTGTCGGTGGGCCAGGAAAAGGGTATGTATTCCAATAGGTTGGTATGAGCTAATGTCAATCAAGGTGCCATTGGGAAAATGCCCAACTATTGAATACTTCTATTACTTCTATTAAGGTAAGAGGCATTAACTAATTTCCCATTTTTAAAAGCCAGTTTTCAGTTTAGTTCAGCAAACATACACTAAATTCCCTGCCCCAGTAAAAAAGTTTTTGCCCTGGAGGAGGACATGGGGCACAGAACAATTTAGTATAATATAGAAATGAGAGAGAGAAAGGCTTACAGTGAGTGGTAACACACAGGGGAGGCATCTAACTTGAGAGGGTCAAACTTCCTAGAGGAGGTGAGTAGTTAACTAAATGAAAATGTGGGTGTAGACTCTGTATGTTCCTCAGGATCACTCTTTCCCTCCCTTTCTACAGGCATGGAAAAGAACAGACTGGTAGAGGATCCAAAGGACATAAAAAAGGAACCAAACAAGTAAGCACTGTTTTGAGATTATCTAGCTTCTGTTTGATACCTCTTGTCTTTTCGGCTAACTTGCGAAAGATCAGATCAGGCATGGGAAGCTGTGTTTTCCTAGCTTCTCCCAGCATTTGATTTCATTCTCTTGCTCTCTAGCTGTCTAGTGAGGGTTAGCCTGCCCAGGCTGTTCCCACAGTGATGCAGAGTGTCATCCTTTTCCCTGAGTGAGACCACAGGATAGAAATCAAGTACTGTGTCCTGAACACCCATACCTAGCATAGTATGTGCTACATGCAGCCATAAAGGGGCCAGAGTGAAGTTAACAGTGGGATTGCCAGCTGCTCAGGCTTTCTGAGGGACTACCATACATGCTCAGAAAATTGGACTTTGGCCTTTGCTGAATATGAGATGGAAGGAGGTGTTGCCATTTTGTTTATTCTTATTGGCTCAAAATGGTCTTAAACTTTCCTCTAGTATACGCCTTGAATTATATCATAGTTTCCACTGGTCTTCATTAGACATGCCCCTCTCCCCAGATATGAAGAACCTAATCTTGTAGTGAACCAGAATGTTGTACTGGACTCAGCCTGCTGGATTCCTCATAGTACAGCAGCTACCATTTCTTCCTTCCTTCCTTCCTTCCTTCCTTCCTTCCTTCCTTCCTTCCT
>NW_024423319.1:78831726-78896886 GCF_017311325.1 Ursus maritimus
GAAAGTACAGGCTTCCAGTTATGGAATGAAAAAGTCACAGGGATGAAAGGCACAGCATAGGGATCGAGTCAGTGGTATCGTAATAGCGTTGTATGCTGACAGATGGGAGCTGCGCTTGTGGGGAGCAGAGTGTAACTCCGTAGATGTCTAATCCCTATGTTGTACACCTGAAACTAATGTAACATTGTGTGTCAACTAAACTTTAATAAAAAGAAAAAAGAAAGGAAAGTAAAAGTGGTATTGGCATATAATTTTCTAATAACTAGATTTTAGGACTTTCATTCTTTCAACAAATATTGAATGCCTACTATGTGCCAGGCTCTGTAGCTGAAAAATGAGTCATCCACACCCAGCTTGCCGAAGTGGTTGTGCTACAGAGCTTCAAGCCCCGTCCCTAAGCTTGCTTCCACCATGAACCTTTGTTGTTATCACAGTCTTTATCTTGGAGAAATGGAAATAAACAGAATAGGGGGCGCTCTAGGATCTTTTGTTCCACCTCTTAGCATACCTTGCACTTGGCATTCATTACTGCCCTTCCTCCTCTCTTTCCAGGTCTCCATCCAATCCCACCCCAAGGAGGAAAACTGGAGATTGCGGGGATGGTTGTGGGCCAGTGGGCTGGCAGCAGGTCCTCCAGGGGCCGAGGCTCTTTTGGCATGCAAGTTGTTTCTGTCGGTGGGCCAGGAAAAGGGTATGTATTCCAATAGGTTGGTATGAGCTAATGTCAATCAAGGTGCCATTGGGAAAATGCCCAACTATTGAATACTTCTATTACTTCTATTAAGGTAAGAGGCATTAACTAATTTCCCATTTTTAAAAGCCAGTTTTCAGTTTAGTTCAGCAAACATACACTAAATTCCCTGCCCCAGTAAAAAAGTTTTTGCCCTGGAGGAGGACATGGGGCACAGAACAATTTAGTATAATATAGAAATGAGAGAGAGAAAGGCTTACAGTGAGTGGTAACACACAGGGGAGGCATCTAACTTGAGAGGGTCAAACTTCCTAGAGGAGGTGAGTAGTTAACTAAATGAAAATGTGGGTGTAGACTCTGTATGTTCCTCAGGATCACTCTTTCCCTCCCTTTCTACAGGCATGGAAAAGAACAGACTGGTAGAGGATCCAAAGGACATAAAAAAGGAACCAAACAAGTAAGCACTGTTTTGAGATTATCTAGCTTCTGTTTGATACCTCTTGTCTTTTCGGCTAACTTGCGAAAGATCAGATCAGGCATGGGAAGCTGTGTTTTCCTAGCTTCTCCCAGCATTTGATTTCATTCTCTTGCTCTCTAGCTGTCTAGTGAGGGTTAGCCTGCCCAGGCTGTTCCCACAGTGATGCAGAGTGTCATCCTTTTCCCTGAGTGAGACCACAGGATAGAAATCAAGTACTGTGTCCTGAACACCCATACCTAGCATAGTATGTGCTACATGCAGCCATAAAGGGGCCAGAGTGAAGTTAACAGTGGGATTGCCAGCTGCTCAGGCTTTCTGAGGGACTACCATACATGCTCAGAAAATTGGACTTTGGCCTTTGCTGAATATGAGATGGAAGGAGGTGTTGCCATTTTGTTTATTCTTATTGGCTCAAAATGGTCTTAAACTTTCCTCTAGTATACGCCTTGAATTATATCATAGTTTCCACTGGTCTTCATTAGACATGCCCCTCTCCCCAGATATGAAGAACCTAATCTTGTAGTGAACCAGAATGTTGTACTGGACTCAGCCTGCTGGATTCCTCATAGTACAGCAGCTACCATTTCTTCCTTCCTTCCTTCCTTCCTTCCTTCCTTCCTTCCTTCCTCTCTTTTTTTATTTATTTAGAGAGTGCACATGAGCAGGGGTGGGGGAGGGGCCGAGACAGAGGAGAGGGAGAGAGAGAATCTTAAGCAGTCTCCATGCCCAGCGTGGAACCCATCTCAGGGCTCAGTCTCATGACCCTGAGATAGTGACCTGAGCTGAAATCAAGAGTCGGATGGTTAACCAACTGAGCCACCCCGGCGCCCAAGCAGCTACCGTTTCTGGAGTGCCTCCTTTCTACCAAGCCCTCTACTAGACATTTTACATGCAGTTTCTAATCCTCCCAAGGGTCACTGATGAGACCATACTGCAAAACAACTTTGGCATAGTTTCTCAGTCCCAGATTAGCTCTCCTGTATACAGCCAGCCCTCATTGCCTCCAATTAATCCCCATTGTCTAATGTTTTCTCAAAGATACATATTTGCTTTAATGTTATTTAGAGCTAAAAATGGAACTAGAATGATAAGTCCTCCACACAAGTCAGAGAGCGAGGACTTTGGGATTTTTCCAAAGCTTTTCAACTTTTTCCAGAAGATATTCAGTAAGATACAAGGGATTATACCTAGGAGGAAAACTGGTCACTCACATAGGCTCCCATAAGGTAATACAGCTTTGATTAATTCACTGTGATTCAGAGTTTGATCATTAGGTATATGGTCTGAAAAACCTGATTTTTTTATTTTGGTACAATAAAAGTAGATCTCTCTCTCAGGGGTTGACTCACATTAACTAAGATCACATAAATAGCTATGTGGATATGGCTGAAAGAGTGGCATTGGGGAAAAGAGAGGGAGTGAAAGATACTGGAAGATCTATGAAAGATGTAGTGAAAGGTACGAATTCACAGTACTTTATCTCAATCAAGTACTTTCCATGGTAATTATTGTGATATATTGTGCACTTACTCTTTTCTGGTCACTCTTGTGAGGTATTTATTATTCTCCGTTTTAAACAAGAGGAAACTGAGGCTCAGAAGGATGAAATATCTTGCCCACAATTATTCATTATTTGTGTTGCCATTCCAGCCTGAGCTGATTCCAAAGCCCTGTGCTGTCCTGATTCCACTGCAGTGTAACAACTGTAAGTGGTAGAGACAAGATTCAGACTTAGGTCTGGCTGACCCTAGTGCCTATGCTCTTAACCATTTCTACCAGAGCATGCTTTCTCTACGTGTAAGCTGCAGGGGAAACTATGGTATCGGAAGTTTGCTTGGGGACTTGGAATCAAAACAATAATATTAGCTAGCATTTATTGAGTTCTTACAGTGTGCCAGGCATATGTTCTAGATGCTTTACATGGAGTGTCTCATTGAATCCTTATAGGAATTTAAAAAATAGATACTATTATTATATTTTACAGATGAAGAAACTAAAGGAAAAGAAGGGATGGTAGATGATCTTAAGTTTCTCTTTGCTAAGATTACTGGGGATGCTGTTATCTATTCCAGAGGTAGCCTGGCCAAGGACATTCTCATGTTGACTTTGTTTTTAACTAAGGCATCGATCCTGGACAGAGCTGCTGCTTGCCTAGATGACTCTCCCTTTCTTCAGAGTATGAGATCATTGTTCCAGCTTATTAAATCTGCTTACGTTATAGTCCTGTATTCTTTATTTTTCTAAAGTTTTTTTTTTGTTTTTTTGTTTTGTTTTGTTTTGTTTTTAGTAATCTCTGTACCCAACATGGGCCTCGGACTCAAAACCCCAAAATCAAGTTGTTCCGACTGAGTCAGCCAGCTGCTCCTATAGTCCTGTCCTCTTGAGATTATTCCTAGGCCACTGGAGTATTGTGTATTTTCAGGTTCTTAAGTCACTTATTGGTAATGTTTTGATTTCTTTGTTGACTCCCTCAGGTGGCTAATTCCATCCATCGTGCGGATTTTTACTAGTTTCATGTTTTTTCCAGGTTCTTGAGTGACACTTTATCGTAGTGCCCATGTTGTACAGGTTTTGGAGCCAGATGATCTAGCTTTGAATCTGGCTCTGCCACTTGCTAGCTCTGTGACCTTACACAAGTTACTTAACTTCTCTGTGCCCTAGTCTCCTCATCTGTAAAATGAATAAATTGGCATCTACCTGACAGAGTTATTGTAAGTATTAAATGAGATGATAGGTGTAAAGTGTTTATCAGAGAGCCTGTAACATGGGAAGTACTCAATAAAAAGTAAGTTTTATTGATAATTGACCACAAATTGAATAGGTATTAGATTTCTGTTACATCGAATTGAATTGAAATTAAATAAATAAATAAATAACTCTTTATAAAAAATTTTTTAAAAAAAGATTTCCATTATGTATTATATCTTACTGGAAAGAATGAGGTCTTTGGCATCAAACAGACGTGGATGCAAGTCTAGGCATGCCAGTGACCTTGGGCAAATCATTCTACTTTTTTTGAGCTTCATTTGTCTTATCCATAAAATGGACAACAGAATGCCTGGCACACCGAGCCACTTAGCAATCGGAAGCTACGATTTTCCTAATAACATTCATGGAGAGACAGCCCTGCACTGCCAGGTAATGCAGTTTGTGTCATTAGCATTTCAATAGCAGTCACGTCCCTGGAATTAACAGAAAAACAGGTGACTGTTTCTAGTTATAAGAGATTCTGTGGAATAGTACACAGAGATCTTCTGGTTTGTTTTCCTTTCCTTTCATTTACATGTCCAGTTGTCAGCAGTGGGCAGTATTGTGCCACAGTTAAAGAGAATAGACTTCAGAGGCTGACCCACCTGGCATGGCATCCTGGCGCCACTACTTTCTATCTGAGTGTCCTTGAGCAAGTTACTTTAATCTTTCTGAGCCTCAGCTTCCTCATCTGTAAAGGGGGCATCATATCTACCATTTAGGGTTCCTACTAATATTAGAAGAATATATTGTAAAGCTTTATAAATGATAGCTACATCATTATTAGGTGGTTGTCATGGCCGTTGAGTTTCAGTCAAATCCGTCTGTTGTCACCCTAAGTTCTTAGGACAGTTATCAGAGTGTACTACTAGGTGGTAACAAACTTTGGGCTTTCTGCTGTTTTTGAAGAACTGAAGCAGCTTCTGCAGGCTAGCTTATGAACATGTTTGGGAAACGTCAGCCAGTGTGGGTAATTACCATTTCCACTGACTCTCTCCGTCTTTGACAGGGCACTTCAGATGGCGTTTCTAAATCCCTGGAGCCTCATCAGGGTCGGTCCCACTCACAGGTAAATGGAAACAATGGCACATTGATCAAAGAAGAGAAGAGTGATCATCATCTTCCAGCTCCATCACAATGTGCCTTATCCAGAGACAGCAACATGTGTAATAATGGTAACCGCTACTTCCCTGCGAAGAATGGGGAGAAGAGCCGCTTACGAGAGCAAAAGCTAGGAACTATGACCCAGCAGAAGGAGGGGTAACGAGCAGAAGATGGCTTCAGCAGATCAGGAAGAGAGGAAAACCTATACTTTTCTGATTATAGGCCCAAGTTAGAGGAGGACATAAATGCTTACCCTAGATTTACCCAGAATTTTACTGGGATGTCCTATTGTACTCATCTTGTCCCACTCCCTGTCTTTCTCTGGACCTCCAGACTTAGTGGTCTGCTTCTAGAGAAGCTCTGGCCAGAGATGAATGGCAGCAAGACTAGCTCCTATTCTCAAATTGAATATGAAGTGCCAATATTCTCTTTGCCTCCCCTGGGAGTGTAGTAAGGCAGTGTCTGTCAGAAATCTGGTGTCATCCTGTAAGGCCCTATAGAAAAGTTCCAGCTTTGGTTTTCTGAGTCTTCATCACGTTACCCATTTACAAAACCCATGGATGGTAGGGGTAGGGACTGCTGTCTGTGGCCTTCTAACTTGCTTTTTCCTCTATGAAGTAGTGGGACCTTGGTATATAATCCGTACCTTCCTCTCACTCTTTCTCCCCATTCACTTAACCCCGGATTCTGTACCACCACCTCTAACTCTGGCCTGACAATCAGAGAGGTAAATGTTTTCAGGGAAGTGAAATAGTATTGGTTATTTTATTTTATTTTTTATTTTATTTTATACACTTTAAAAAAAAACAAAAGCTACCAATGGCCTTTGTACTGGGGGATTCTAGTGAGTCAGAAAAGTACTGGGCAGATTTTTCCTGCCTCTGAACTAATGCATTGTTTGTAAAATAGAAGATGTGGCGCAGTTCACCCACTCCCTGCTGCCCACACCCTGAAAGGGTGGGAATCAATGTATTGAAACTGAGTACGAAAGGGAACTCAAAAAAAAGTGCGTGCGTGTGCGTGTGGGGGGTGTGTGTGTGTGTGTGTGTGTGTGTTTGTGTATGGGTGTGTGGGTGGATGTATATATGAATGTGTGTATCTATACGCATACACATACCCTTTATATAAAGAGACAGATCTATTTATCTATACATATTTTATATATATAAATATATGTGTGTGTGTGCATGTGTGCATGCACACATACATACATACATACATGGTGATGTCCCAGAGGATTTACTGAATTTCCCAGAAATGCTTCCACTGCTATGGAGTGGTGGGTTTCAAAAGACCATACTTTAAAATCCTTACTGAGTCACAGCCCATCAGTTATGAGAAGATGGGCTTCTCTAAAGCAGACAAAAAGTACTTTCCAGAGATTGCCTGTTCAGAACAACAAACAGTTGGGTTGTCACAAGTTTAATCTTGAACAGAGCCCTCACATCCCATAGAGTGAACACAGAGAGGTTGGAATGGCGTGGGGAAGATTCGGGCATTTCCTTCGGCAGGAACAGCCTCGTTCAGAGAGAGAAAGGGGATGGGAGGTGATTACCAGGGCTTGCAGCCAATTTGGAGGAAATCTCATCTGGAACTCCTGGGTCAAACTGGCCTCAGGCTAGAACTGATTGCCATGAATCCCTGAAGGAGAGAGGACTAGCAATAGAAAGATGGGGTAGGGAAGTGTGAGGAAATTGACAATTTGATTTTACATGCCTAGATTGTTTTATTTGTTCACTGACATTTTGACTACTGGATCTTTTCATTTGCTTTGCAAGGAGGACTTCAGAGGACTCTGGGCCAGGCCTTTAGAGGCATTCTGGAAAGGCTCCCAGCCCCTGAGGAGGCCAGAATCTGTCCAGGACAAAAAAAGCTGTTCTTCCTTGCCGGAGATACTCTTGAGACAACCTTGCATTTCCAGTTTCCCTCCTCAGCAGCTTCGGTATGAGGGCTGGGAACATGGCTTACAACAGATTAGCATTGTGTCTTCATTCAGGAACTGAGGCTTCCAGCCTTACACATCTCCTTTTGGGCTTTGCGATATTCTTGCCCAAGAAGTACCATTTCTACAGGAATTCAACCGACTAGACTTCTAGCAGGGTTTCTCTCTCTTTTTGAAAAACCCCATGCACCTTAACCCACAGTAGGTCCTTGGTGATTTTTTTTCCAGACAACCAGAAGGCTGTTTGCTCACTGCCCACTTACAATGAGTGCATCATGAGAGACTGGAAACAGTCTCAGACTGTTTAATCCTAGTCTGGCCCAGTTTAAAAGAACCCGCAACTTGTAGGGGGAGGGAGGCCCCTAGAATGCCTCTCCCCCTGCCCAGACACTTCTTAAATAAACCAAAGCAAGATGACAAGAGTGCACACCTAGCAAGATATAACCAGGAACAAAGTGTACAGAGACCTCCTCTTTGGAATTTGCTCCCTTAATTTGGTCCCCCCTCTTCTTGTGGACCTGCCCAGCCTTTCACAAAAATCTTGAAGGTTAGGATTTCTATGTCCAGCAACAGAGGGATTTGGTAATGGACTTCCATGGCTTGGAAATTTCTTTCTGGAGCCACAGAGGGAGGAATCCTTTGAAGTTCTAAAATTGACCAGAATTACTGAGCTAAGTATGTAGACACCATTTTCTCATAGGAAGCACTTGGAGTTCTATGGAAAGGTATTTTCTTCAGTTGTTGTTTCTGTACATCTTGAATCTATTCAACACAATCAAATGACAGTATTGTTAACTCTCACAGCCTTAAGAACGTTTCTTATTTTATAGGCATTCACTGTGAGAAGTAAAATTGCTGCTTTGACAGGGATGATTCTAGTTTGCCAAAAGGCTTGCTTTTCTCCCTTCCACACACCTCTGCTTTCTCCTAGCCTGGCCCAGGGTGAAATAAGTGGCTCACTTCCAACCTTGATTTTTTATTTGAATTCAGCATTTTGGGTTTGGAAGGTTGTAAGAAAGGACCAAAAAGGGCCACATTCCTGTATTTTAATTTATCTGCCAAAATATACAGTTTAGAAGCCAAAAAGTCTCAGGTTCATTACTGAAAGATGAACTTTTTCTTATCTGAGGACAAATTGGGAAGGTGGGTCTGATCTTTGCTGCGAGTACCACTTGAAGAGACTGTCATCCTTTTACTTGAGGTTCCATTTCTTACTATGATGTGTGTGGCCTCTCTTGAACAAAGTCATATAGGTACCCCCAGAAATGACCCCTTGACCTTGTAGGGCCACAGGCAAATGTACCCTGGTTGTATATAGCCACTGATTCCCAAGAATTTGCAGTTTTTCTTGATTTCTGCTGGTATGTCTTGGGGTCAGCCTATAACTCCCACCCTATTCAGTGGCCAGTCTGGTCTGAACCAGGCCCAACAAACTTTTGCTCACTTGCGTCATTTTCATTCTGAGCCAGGAGGACTTTGTAGACTTTAAAGCCCAAGAAATGGCACTTGCTTTGGCCAGTGACATTTGATTTTGATCTCCATCTTGATTTTCTGGCATTATTGATTGGCCAAGTCACATTGCCTTCTTTTGATCACTGAGAAAAACAGCCAGACAAGGCATAGGGAGGGTGGTTAAGGTGGGGGGTGGGGGGAGGAATGTTTACGTAGGGTAGGAAGAATGTGGAAGTAACTGTTCGGTTATAGTGATCCAGTCCGTTGGAACCTTAGAAGGCTCGTGTGGGCATGTCAGTGCTACCCTTTCAGTCTCTAAGAACCCCCACTCCTTTGAAATGACAATACAAGTAGACCGCAGTTTAAAGTAGCTCGTAGAATTCTACTAAGGTTTAATCATTATACTTGTTCACTTCCTGATGCATATTTCCTAAATATGCTTGGGGTTTGGGGGCAGGGGGTAAGTTTTCACTGTTCCATTGTATGTCACTCTATATTTTTCTCCCTCTCGTGACTTTGGCATCTTTAATTTGACTTTCCATTCTCTTTCCCTTGGCTTTACTGCAGTAGTCTGCTGGGGCAAGTAGAGCTCAGTGCACTTATTCCCTTATTACTGCTAATTACCTTCAATATTGTCAGAGGTTGTTTTGATGTTCTAAGAAGATAACTTCATTTTTTCTTTTTTTACAAAATCATCTTTTCCAAGTTAAAAGCAAAATAAAATACCCCCTGTGCTAGGGTGACCATTTCAGCTTTTGACATTGCCCTTGTACTTTTATAGATGCTCTTTTTGTCCATGTTGGTAGTAACTAATGACTAGTGAATTTTCATGTAAATGAAGCAAATTAAATATTTCAGATTTTATTAATCTCTCATAACCCTGCCAAATCTGATGACTTCATTTTAGTTACTTCCCCTAAGACACTTCCCCTCCTTTTATTTTATTCTATTCTCTTCTATTTTTAGAATAACATACTAGGTTAAAGAAACTTTAACTGCAAGGAGTCCCTGATTTTTAGTGCTCCCTGATAAATGATGTTATTGACAAAAGTAAATTCTTTCATTGTTTTTTCCTGTGTTAATATCTCTTCTGTGCTCTTGACAGTGTGTTTAGTGGATGGATAATATGTACTTCTCTTTTCCACTCCCAGATTCCAAATTCCCTGCCTTTTTGGCCCACCTCACCACAAAAGCTCCATAGTTTATTAATGTAAGTTTGAATGGATGCTTCTTAGGGGAAACTGCAGGAGTTTCTGGAAGTGTTTCAGAAAGGAATGAAAATGTCTCAGGAGTTGTTCTGTGATGGAAATTGGTCTGTTGTTCTGTTAATGCTGATGGAAAGAAACTTACAGTGCTTAATAAAAGTCTATTCTTTTAGTTAAAAAATGTGAAATAATTTTGGGTGTGTGAAGTTTAATTTCTTCTCCCATTTCTGGATCCCTTTCTGCAAGTGGGGGATATGCTTGTCTCAATTCAGAAATGTTGCACAGAGATTTAGGAGCCTATTTGTAGTTGAATATCAGGGCAAGAGAAACAGTACAAGAATCATCAAAAGGAAGGGCATATTTAGCTTCCTGCTGAACTTTTTTATTTGGATGTTCTAAAGGCAATTTGACTTGACATTTCCCAGACTGAACACATCCTCTCTTCTGAAGCCACCTCCTCTCCGTGAGTGACACTACCTTCTACTCAGTGGTCGAAATCGCAAACCAACCTGGGAGTTATCCTAGACTCATGCCTTTCCATCATTTCTGAAACCCAACTTGTGACAAGATCTGTTGATAATACTCAACCAGCCTTCTGCTTCTCACATCTCTTTTTTATCCCAGCTGCTGTGGTTTAGTTCAGGACTCTTCGTGTCTCACCTGAATTATTGCAGTTGCTCCCCTGTCTTACGCCTAACCAGGAAATTTTAAGCAACATTTTGTGTTTAAAATGTATGTACCTTTTCCCAGTGAAAGGGCCTGTAGCTTTTTTTCGGGCTCTTAAAGAAGGCTATGGCTCAAGAGACGTTAAGAACCACTGCTTTAATCCACCATGTATATCAGCTTCCAGAGTAATCTGTCCTTCTAACATGCTGTACCCCCATTTCCATGGTCCCTTCATGATCTGGCCACTGACCACCGCCCTAGCCTCATTTCCTACAACCCTAACCCACTTCAGCAACCCTACAGTGCATCCCATACAGCTGTTAGTATCCATTTCTTCTCATTTGCTTGTACCATTGCCTAGAATGCCTCTCTCCCCTTGTCTCTGGTGCATTCTCAACTTTACCCCCCAAGAGTCAGCTCATATCTTTGTGATTCTTTTCTTGATCCCTGACTAGGGATCCCTGTACAGACTCATCACACCCAGTCCCTATAGCACTTTGCTGCATCTCTGCCCCTCAATTAAACTTGATCATCTCTGTCTTCTTGGCACCTTCCACCCAGCATGCACTTAGCAAATCAAGGACATCTAAAACACCTTTGAAAATATTCCCTGGTATAAAGAAGATTGTAGACTTCTGAGGCAGGATATGTTGATGGCAAAAACACAAAAAGATTGAGTATGAATGTTCAGCACTGGATGGTATTCATTTAAACGTGTTACGGGGCTGTGAAAAAAAAAAACAACCCTGAGCTCTGAGTCACCTTTGAGCCATAAAGGGATGCTTGGAGCAGAGTCTGAAGCCAGGACTCTAGGGCATTCTTCTTACCTTACTGCTTCTGCTGAAGGACACCAGCTGGGCTTGGCCTCCCTAACTGCTCTGTGCCTTGTGTGTACAGAGTACCAAAGGAAACAGCTGAGTCTAAAGGTGAGCATTAGAGCCTTACTGAAGCTTATAAACACCTTACCCTTAAATGAAAACTCTTATTTGTAACATACTTTGTTTTATATTGGGTTCATTTTGCCTATAGATGCCTTTGATCTTTGGGGGTTGGGACTCAGAAATTAACAATAGGAAATCTTTATCATTTGGTTTTTGAAAGTTGCCATTTATTGAGCACCTATTGGGTACCAGGCATAGTACTAGGCTCTTGTAGCTTATTTCTAATCCCCGAACCACTCTGCATAGTAAGTACTAGCCCCACTTTGTATATGAGCAAATGCATTCAGTGGCATCCAAGTTTGTACATACTAATGAGCAATAAAACCAGGGTTCTAAATCTAAGTTTGTTTTGACTAAGTAGATAACTTTGTTTCTGCCTGCCCAGCATTCCTTCTTTCTAGCAGTTAAACCCAGTTTTTCCCCTTGGGGTAGTGCTTCTCCCTGTCTTGGGGTAGAGGTGGGTTGATGGTCAGTCACGTGGCTTCACCTTCCCCAGTGGGGTGGGTATATGATCCGAGCAGGACCAGTTGTGCTTTTTCATGGATTTGAAGGAGAAAGTGACAAAAGAATTAAAATATATCTTCTAAACATACAAGCATTAGGAATAATGTGAGCCCAGAACATTGCCTTCTATCTTCTACAACTAGTCTTTCTGTGTGAGAAATACGAAAATTCTGTGGTTATTTATTAGGAACAGATTACAGAAAGCGATCTATTGCGGTCTTGCCAGAGAGAGGTCTGGGCACTTTATTTTACACATTTGTATACATTCTCATTTCATTATTCAGTCCTTATCAATAATCTCTGTTGAAAAGGGGAGTGTATCAGTCAGGATAAGCTAGGTTTTGCTGCAATAACCCCCAAATCTCAATAACATAAGAGAGGTATACTTCTAGTTCATATATGTCCAGCATGCATTGGCAGGGGAGCACTTCATCTATAGTCACGTGGGAACTCAGACTAACAAGCCCCATTACTGGGTCAGGGGAAGGCATGTGGCCAAAATGCATACTGACTCTTAAAGCTTAAAATGGCACACATCACTTCTCTCTTTTCATCACCCAAAGCAAGTCACATGTTTGCACCTAACTTCATAGAAGTGGAAAAGTACAATTCTACTATGTGCCTGGAACAAGGGAGAGAGGTAAGTTTGGTGAGTTGCAGTAAAAGCATCACAAGGAGAAATGACCCATTTCTGGGTAGAACTAATTCATCACATTTCGTCTGGTTGCCATTATCTAACCACTTGAGTCATTATACATAATGAAATAGTGAAGCATCCATTCCCATTCCAGTGTCATAAGGGATTCTGTACATGTGGGTGAAGTGAATATAATCTGGTGGTAACACAAATGTTTGAGTTTAGCTCCCCTAGCCCACTTTGTGGGGGTGGTTGTGAGGATTAAATGACACAGTGTATGTAATGTGCCTGGAATATAATCCAGCCTTGATAAATGTGAGCTATTGTGGTTTTGTGGGGAGATGGTAATAGATGAAAGACTTTATGCTCCCAGTCCTGACTTCCTGATAACACATTCCTTCCTAGCCTATGATTAGGTGCCAGTCCTTCCATTTGAATGTGGCTGATTCCAAAGGTGACCAGTGTACTCCCAGTCACCAAGTCCTGGATGTTCATACAGGCCTCATCTCACTGAGGACTTCCATAATAACTGACACTGAAACAGAACCTATTTCCTCAAACTGGCTGCCTTCCCTGACATTTCTCCTCTGTTTCTCTTCCCTTTTTGACTACTTGGAAAAAAATCAGGTAATATTTGATAAGCCAAAAGGCTATATGTAACATACATTATGAGATTAGATAATAAAATGAACACTCATGAGCCCACTGCCCAACCTAAGAACTATTCCATCTCCCCATCTTCCCCAGAGGTAACTGGTATCTTGAGTTTTATTTCTCATTCCCTTGTTTTCTTTTTAAATACTTTTATCACATAATTATCTCTGAAGAATATATTGTTAGGTTTTTAATTTTATAAAATGTAATTTTTATGTAGTCTCCTACAACTTCCTTTGCTCACTCAATTTGATTTCTCTGACTCAAACGTGTTGTTGCTGTAATTGTAGTTTATTTGTTTTCACATCTATATAGTATTCCATTGTATGAATACACCACTATTTACCCATTCTCTGTCCAGTGGAAATACGGATCTCTAGTGATGTTGCTGTGAATACTTTTGCACATGGCTCCTGCTCGGACCTAAGGCATGCAAATGTTCACTTTTATAAGATAGTGAAAAAAATTATTTTAAAAAAGTAGCAGTAAGTGGGAATAATAATACCTCCTTTGCCTCCCTTACAGATAGTTTTGAGATTAAAACAAGCTAATGGATGTGAACACACATTTAATACATTAAGAAGACATGCTTGGCATACTGGTTTTTGGTCCAAGTTCAAACTCCTAAAGTTGACCCATGTGCATTCTAGTTCCTTGGACCAGAAAGACCAAAACTATTCATTGTCAATTTAAAGTATTTCTAGAATTTTCTGATAAAAAAGTCTAGACTCTTAGATTCTGAGGCAGGTGTCTGTCTGTTTGTTTTCCTACCTGACAGCAACCTTTCCTTGTTCTATCCAGTAATATCACCCCAATTTTCCAAGGATATACCTCTGTTCTATTTTTGGAAATTTCCCCAAGTGCTCTGCTCTCCCCAGCCAGCTCACTCACTGTGGTTAACTATCATTGTCATAGATTTGGGTTTTTTGTTTGTTTGTTTTTTGTTTTGTTTTGTTTTGTTTTGCTTGTCCTCTAAAGACTCCATTTACTTCTGGTAAATCCGCCATGATTAATTGATTACAAAAATGGCCACAGTTGTTCATATCTTCCTGTATCTACACCTTCTACAGCTCCTCCCATTAAGAGATGGCATCTGTTTCTCCACCCTTCGAATCTGGACTAGTGTTTTGTTTTGGCCAATAGACTGTTGCAGAAGTGATGATTATGCCAGTTCCAAGCCTCGGCTGGATGCTTCTGCTCACTCTCTTGAACCGCTGGAACTACCATGAGAACAAGCCTGGGCTAGCCTTCTGGAGGGTGAGACCCAGCTACCAGCTATACCAGACAAGACCATCCTAGACCTGTCAACCCCCAACCAACCCACCAGCAGACCACAGGTACATGAGCCCAGCCAAGATCAGCCAAGCCTGGTCCAGAACAGCAGAGCTATGCAGCCAACCCATAGATTCATAAGCAATAATAAATGGTTTGGTTTCAAGCCACTGAGTTTGAGGATGGTTTATTACGCAGCAGTTGCTAACTCCCATATCCAGCAATACAGTACAAATTAAGTTTTATGCAGGATCAAGTTTTGGTAGTAGGTGGGCCCTGCAGGATATCTAGTCCTCTGTATTGCTTCTTGACTTCTTCACTTCCTTCTTTAGCCTGTCTCTCAAGATTAGCGTTTCTCAGTTTCTGTTGTCAGGCATCTTCTCACTATTCTTTCTCCTTGGTGAGATTCATCCCATCCCGTGGCCTCAACTCTTACCTTTATATAGATGATTTCCAAATCTACCTCTAACCAAACTCTTCTGAGGAGATGCAGAGTTCAAATGGTCTGCTGGACAAATCCATATAATACTGTCCCAGAAAAAGCATAACTCAGTATGTTTAAATGTGAAGTCTTGCTACCGCTCCTCCATTGTTTCCTATTTCTCCTCCTAACTCCAGCTTGATTCCTCTGTCTCTGGTTAATGTCAACACTATCCTCACATCACCCAGGCCAGAAACTTCATCATCCCAGATTCTCCTCATCCACCATGTCTAATCATTCAGCTGCAGTGTCTTATAGCTGTCCCTTCCTTTCCATCTTCACGGCCCACTCCCATGCTTCCTTTTTCTTCTTCCTCTTCACCTCCTTTTTTCTTGCTATCAAAGTTTGATCAGTGGTCCAGCAATATTAACATCACTTGGGGGCCTATTAGAATTGTAGAATCTTGAGCCCCACCTCAGATCTACTCAATCAGAATCTGCATTTTAACAAGATCCCTAGGTGATTCATATGCATACTAGGGTACAATAAACAACTCCCCAGTTGAGTCTCAACCTGGATAGGTATAGGCCCTCACCAGTTTATAACCTGTGCACCATGTCTATGGCACTCGAGTCTGGTTGAATACCTGGGAAGTCAATTTTCCATGCATCTTTTCATGATTTAATCTTTTAAAAAAGAATATAACATTTTTACTTGTTTTTTCAATACAGAAATACAAAGAAAGAAACTAAAATTGGCCTGTGCCTTGCCCAGATAACTCCAAATGACATTTTCTTTTTTTAAAAAAAGGAAAATTTACCTGAAGTTAGACAATTAAAACAATAAAAATGTACAAAGTGATGACTGGAAAACCTCTAGCACCACCCCAATCCCAACCCCTCTCAAATATAGCCATTCTTGATCAGAATTAAACTTCTAAGAAGTAATTAACCTTCCAGGAAATAAGTATATACCTGCATATATTTATCTGTTTATTCTTTTGTTTGAAAAGTATAAATTACTCCCTCTTAGTCATCATGATTTTTTATACTTAATATATCTCAGATATTTCTTTATGAGCATATACAGACTTTCATAATTTTTAACACTACATAGTGTTCCATTAGATGGATGATTCCATCAGATCATTTCCCTATTGAGACTGCCTTGATTGCTTCCAGTTTTAGCTATTGAGGGTGGTTTTATTATTACAAACAAGGTCGCAATGGTCATCCGTGGACATATATTTTGGTAACCTTCTGCAAGGATATCCATAGGGTAAATTTTCAGTGGCAAGATTATTAAGTATAATGATTAGGATGCTTTTGTTTACAAGTAAAACACAACTCCAAGAGTAGGGTGAGCTAGAGCTACCCAGTTTCTTTCAGTTTCTATGTACTGTAGTCCCTACTTTATCCAAGTGGATTTTTAAATGCAGTCCCTGGACCAGCAACCTCAGCAGCCTTCTTACAAAAGGAAATTCTTGGTCCCTACCTCAGATCTACAGAATTTGAAATTCGAGATGGAGATCAGCAATTTGTGTTTTAACAAACTACGTGATTCTGATGCACACTAAACACTGAGAACCATTGCTGTAGGCAAGGTAACCATGAGATGGCTGCCAGTGGCAAAGGACGCAGAGTCTCTTCCCTTAAGTTCACAAAAACTTCTGATCTAGCCTTTCAAGTGAGCAGGACTCCCAAGATGCACCCTAATTGGCTTGCTGATGTTACAAGTCTTCCCTGTAGTAATAATGTCTGTGGCTAGAAGAGCTAGGAGTAGAATCAGTTTATCCCCAAATACATGGGCTATGAGTGGGAAGATAGATACACAAATAAAAACATGAATTGGTAGAAAGGAAAAAGTGGGGAATGATTGCTGTGAATGCTCTAGCAAAGTCCACCACATTCAGTCAAAGAATCTGTGCATGTTCTATTTTCATAAATATTGCCAATTTGTACCTGCAAAGAGTTGCACCAACTTACGGTCTCACCAGCAGTGTATATCTATTTCCTCATATCCTCACTTGCTCTACGTATAATCAAACTTTAAACACTTCCCAATATGATAGGTGAAAATGGAATTTTATTGTTTTGATTTATATTTCTTATGTATCTCATGGATGAGATTGAACATATTTTTGAATCCTTATTGATGTGTATATGTCTTTTTTTTAAAAGATTTTATTTATTTATTCGACAGAGATAGAGACAGCCAGGGAGAGAGGGAACACAAGCAGGGGGAGTGGGAGAGGAAGAAGCAGGCTCATAGCGGAGGAGCCTGATGTGGGGCTCGATCCCATAACGCCGGGATCACGCCCTGAGCCGAAGGCAGACGCTTAACCACTGTGCCACCCAGGCGCCCCTGATGTGTATATGTCTTTCTTTGTAAATTACTTGCTTATTCTATAGCTCATTTTACTATTGGGTTTTGCCTTTTTCATGTTGTTTTTTTTTCTTTTTTTGGTAATAATTTTTTATTATGTTAGTCACTATACAGTATATCCTTAGTCTCTGATGTAATGTTCCATGATTCATTATTTGCATATAACACCCAGTGCACCATGTAATATGTGCCCTCCTTAATACCCATCACCAGCCTATCCCAGTCCTCTACCCCCTCCCCTCTGAAGCCCTCAGTTTGTTTCCCAGAGTCCACAGTCTCTCATGGTTCATTCCCCCTTCTGTTTACCCCCCTTCATTCTTCCCTTCCTTCTCCTACCAATCTTCCTATTACTTATGTTCCATAAATGAGTGAAACCATATGATAATTGTCCTTCTCTGCTTGACTTATTTCACTTAATCTCCTCCAGTCCCATCCATGTTGCTACAAATATTGTGCAATCGTTCTTTCTGATGGCTGAATAATATTCCATTGTATATATGGACCACATCTTCTTAATCCAGTCATCTGTTGAAGGGCATCTCGGCTTCTTCCACAATTTAGCTATCGTGGACAATACTGCTATGAACATTGGGGTGCATATGGCCCTTCTCTTCACTACATCTGTATCTTTGGGGAAAATACCCAGGAGTACAATTGCTGGATTGTAGGGTAGCTCAATTTTTAACTTTTTAAGGGAACTCCACACTATTTTCCAAAGCGGCTGTACCAACTTGCATTCCCACCAACAATGTAAGAGGGATCCCCTTTCTCCACATCCTCTCCAACAATTGTTTCCTGCCTTGTCAATGTTTGCCAATCTAACTGGCATAAGGTGGTATCTCAATGTGGTTTTGATTTGAATTTCCCTGATGGCTAACGATTTGGAACATTTTTTCATGTGTCTGTTAGCCATTTGTAGGTCTTCATTGGAAAAGTATCTGTTCATATCTTCTGCCCATTTTTTGATTTGTTATTTATTTCTCATGTATTGAGTTTGTGAAGTTCTTTGTAGATCTTGGATACCAGTCTTTTATCTGTAGTGTCATTTGCAAATATATTCTCCCATTCCGTGGGCTGCCGCTTAGTTTTTTTGACTGTTTCCTTGGCTGTGTAGAAGATTTTGATCTTGATGAAGTCCCAGAAGTTCATTTTTTCTTTTGTTTCTCTTGCCTTTGGAGGTGTGTCATGAAAAAAGTTGCTGTGGCCGATGTGAGACAGGTTGCTACCTATGTTCTCCTCTAGGATTTTGATGGATTCCTGTCTCACATCGAGGTCTTTCATCCATTTGGAGTTTATCTTTGTGATGGTGTGAGATAGTGGTCAAGTTACATTCTTTTGCATGTAGCTGTCCAGTTTTCCCAGCACCATTTATTGAAAAGACTGTCTTTTTTTCCACTGGATGTTTTTTCCTGCTTTGTCAAAGATTAGTTGCCCAAGGAGCCGAGGGTCCATTTCTGGGTTCTCTATTCTGTTCCATTGGTCTATGTGTCTGTTTTTGTGCCAGTACCATGCTGTCTTTGTGATCACAGCTTTGTAGTACAGCTTGAAATCCGGCAACGTGATGCCCCCAGCTTTGTTTTTCATTTTCAAGAGTTCCTTGGTGACTCGGGGCCTTTTCTGGTTCCACACAAATTTAAGGGCTGTTTGTTCCAGTTCCTTGAATAATGTCATTGGTATTTTGATTGGGATGGCATTGAAAGTGTAGATTGCTCTGGGTAGCTTAGACGTTTTAACTATGTTTATTCTTCCAATCCATGAGCATGGAATATTTTTCCATCTTTTTGTGTCTTCTTCAATGTCTTTCAAGAGTGATTTGTAGTTTCTAGAATATAGATCCTTTACGTCTCTGGTTAAGTTAATTCCAAGATAACATATGATTTTTGGTGCTATTGTAAATGGAATGGATTCCCTAATATCTCTTTCTTCAGTCTCATTGTTTATGTATAGGAATGCAGCTGATTTCTGAGCATTGATTTTGTATCCCACCACATTACTGAATTGCTCTATAGCTTCTAGTAGTTTGGGGGTGGAGTCTTTTGGGTTTTCCATATAGAGTGTCATGTCATCTGCAAAGAGAGACAGACAGTTTGACTTCTTCTTTGCCGATTTGGATACCTTTTATCCCTTTTTGTTGTCTGATTACAGCAATCATGTTGTGTTTTTTTCTGAACTCGTTGTAAATTAAAGAAACTAGCCCTTTGTCATATATGTTGCAAATGTTTTCCCAGCTCTGTTGATCTTTTGAATTTGTTTAAGGTATTTTTTGTCTCACAAAGCTTTTAACTTTTATACACACAAATTCATCAGTAGTTTCCTTTATTGGTATCTGGGTTTGGGATTCTGCTTTAAAAGGGTATTCCCTATTCTTAAGTACATATAAATATTCATCTTTTCTTCTAGAATTATGTTTTCATTTTTTTCCTTTTCCACTTCTGATCCATCTAGAGTTATATTTTGGTACAAGGAGTAAGGTAAGGATACTCTCTGCCCCACCCCAACACCAAGTAGCCAGTTATCTGGGCACTATTTATGAATAAGCCCTTTTTTCCCCACTAATTTCAATTGCCACATTTATCATAAATGAAATCCCTTTTTGTATTTAGGTCTCCTTATGGAATCTATTTGTTCCATTGATCTAATTCATTTCTTGTTCTAAACTGTATTAATCATTTTACTTCTATAGTATTTTTAATATCTGACAGAACTAGGTTTCTATCACTTCCTTCTTTTTTTTCTTTTTTAGAAATGTTCTAGTTATTCTGCCGTGTTTACCTTTCCAGGTGAACTCAAGTCAGTGAAGCTTTTAAAAATTAAGGACACTGGGCCTTCACTTCAGACGTAGTGAAGAGGATTTTTTTAAATGTGACACTCCATAATGGGTTGAATAGTTTGCCGCCAAGATTCACATCCACCCAGAACCTGTGATTGTAGCCTTATTTGGAAATATGTTCTTTGCGGATGTAATTGTGTTCAAATGAGGTCATACTATAGTAGGGTGGATCTTAATCCAATGATTGGGGTCCTTATAAGAAAAGGCAGATTCAGGCACACAGGGAGAACACCATGTGATGGTGGAGGCAGAGTGATACATCTGCAAGCCAAGGAATGTCAAGGATTGCAACCACCAACAGCTAGAAAGAAAGGAAAGATGCTCTGCTAGGGCTTTCACAGACAACGTGGCTTGCCAACACCTTGATTCTGGACTTCTCGCCTCCAGAACTGTGAGACAATAAATTTCTATTGTTTTAAGCTATCCAGTCTGTGGTACTTTGTTATGGTAGCCCTAGAAAACTAATACACACTCTCTATCTAAATTCTTAAAAAAATCTTTAAGTATGATTCTAATATACCACGAGGGTTGAGAACCACTGGACTGAGTAATAATCATAACCATTCTTGACTCACTCGGTATTTAGTAGGAGCAGAAAAACAGGATGGCTGAAATAATTCCCCTTTTAAAAAGGGAGTCTTGGTGTTGAAACAATCAGCTATCCATTTGGGAAAAAATTACTTTATCCCTATATCATATTAAATTTACTAGAATAAACTCAAAGTATTCTAGAAGCTGGGAACAAGACAAAATCCCTACTCTCATGGAGTTTCCAATCTAAGGAGACACAACAAATTTCAGAGAGGTGATGTATGAAGAAAATAAATCAAAGTAATGAACTAGGGCACATCTTAATGGAGAGTGGGTGGTCAATTTAGTTAGGGTAGTCAGGGAAGGCCTTTTGGAAGAACTAATATTTGAACCAAGTGCTGAAAGTGGCAGGCATAGGAAGATATGGGGGAAGAGAGTATCTAGATAGGAAAAGTACAAAGATTCGAGAAGGAAAGAGTTTAGGGTAGATTAAAGGCCTAAATGGAAAGCACTATAACAGACTGAGAAAAAGAGAAAATGGTTGTTGACTTGTATAAGAAAGGCCTTCTAACAAAGCAGGAAAAGCAATAGAAAAAAATGTTGATATAAATATATCAAATCACTGTACAAACATTTAAAACTTCTGTATGATAACACAAACCATAAACATGTTACATACTGTGGAAGAATATCAGCAACATGCATAATAGACAAAGGGTTAATATCCAGAACTAGAAATGACCCCTACAACTCAATATGGAAAAGACGACCCTGAAGGAAAAACTAGACAAAGTTTACAAACAGTTCATAAAGGATGGGCCAATGAACATAGGAAATTATACTCAACTTCACTAATGATGAGAGAATGAAAATTTAAAACAAATAAACATAAGTTACCATTTTCTTTCATCCATCAGATTAGTAAACAATTTAAAGGAGAGTCTGAGGAAACATGAAGATATACTGCTAAAGAGTGAAAATTGGCATAATGCTTTTGAAATGCAATTTGGCAGTATGTATTAAAATTTCAAATGTCCATACCCCATGTCCCAGCAACCCACTTTTGAAGTGTCCACCTAGAGAAACTTGACTGAGCTCAGGAGGCTCCTACTGGTATGTTACTGCCACTCCGTATTAGAGAAAAATGAAACCACTTTAAATATCCATCAGAGACGAGGGGTATATCAATTTTGTTAATCCTTTCAAAGAAGCGGCTCCTAGTTTCATTGATCTGTTCTGGTTTTTTTTAATTTCTATATTATTGATTTCTGCTCTAATCTTTATTATTCGTCTTCAGCTGGATTTAGGCTATATTCGCTGTTCTTTTAACAGCTCCTTCAGGTGTAAGGTTAGGTTCTATATTTAAGATCTTTCTTATTTCTTAAGGAAGGCCTGTACCGCTATATACTTCCCTCTTAGGACTGCCTTTGCTGCATCCCAAAGGTTTTGAATTGTCTTGTTTTCATTTTCATTTCCTTCTCTATATATGTATATATATATTTAATTCTTTTGTAATTTCCTGGTTGACCCATTCATTTTTCAGTAGGATGCTCTTTAAGCTCCATGTATTTGTGGTCCTTCCAAATTTTTCCTGTGGTTGACTTCAAGTTCCATAGCATATGGTCTGAAAATATGCATGGTATGATCGCAACTTTTTGTACCAGCTGAGTCCTGATTTGTGACTCAGTGTGTGATCTTTTCTGTCAAAAAGAAAAGAGAAAGGACCCAAATAAATAAAATCATGACTGAAAGAGGAGAGATCACAACCAACACTGCAGAAATACAATTATAAGGGAATATTGTGAGCAATTATATGCCAACATATTAGGCAATCTGGAAGAAATGGATAAATTCCTAGACACATATGAATTACCAAAACAGAAACAGAAAGAAATAGAACCTAAACAGACCCATAACCAGCAAAGAAATTGAATCAGTAATCAAAAATCTCCCCACAAACAAGAGTCCAGGGCTGGATGGCTTCCCAGGGAATTCTACCAGACACCTAAAGAAAAATTAATACATATTCTTCTGAAACTCTTCCAAAAAACTGAAATGGAAGGAAAACTTCCAAACTCATTCTATGAGGCCAGCATTACCTTGATCCCAAAACCAGACAAAGACCCCATCAAACAGAATTACAGACCAATAGCCCTGATGAATATGGATGCAAAAATTCTCAACAAGACACTAGCTCCTAGGATCCAACAGTATATTAAAAGGATTACTCACCACGACCAAGTGGAATTTATTCCTGGGCTGCAGGGGTGGTTCAACATCTGCAAATCAATCAGCATGATACACCACAATAATAAAAGAAAGGACACGAACCATATGATCTTCTCAATAGATGCAGAAAATGCATTTGACAAATACAGCACCCTTTCTTGACAAAAAACCCTCCACAATGTAGGGATAGAGGGAACATACTTCAACATCATAGAGACCATATACAAAAGACCCACAGCGAATATCATCCTCAATGGGGAAAAACTGAGACCTTTTCCTTCTGTGGTCAGGAACATGACAGGGATGTCCACTCTCACCACTGTTGTTCAACAGAGTACTGGAAGTCCTAGCCTCAGCAATCAGATAACAAAAAGAAATAAAGGGCATCCAAACTGGCAAAGAAGTCAAATTTTCACTCTTCATAGGTGACATGATGCTCTATGTAGAAAGACTCCACTAAAAAATTGCTAGAAGTGATACAAGAATTCTGTAAAGTTGCAGGATATAAAATCAACACATAGAAGTCAGTTGCATTTCTATACACTAACAATGAGGCAGAAGAAAGAGAAATCAAGTAATTGGTCCCATTTACAGTAGCACCAAAAACCATAAGATACCTCCAAAAAAGCCTAATCAAAAAGGTAAAGGATATGTACTCTGAAAACTATAGAACACTCATGAAAGAAATTGAGGAAGACAGGAAGAAATGGGAAAATGTTCAATTCTCATGGATTGGAAGAAGAAATATTGTTTAAATGTCTACAGTACCTAGAGCAATCAGTACGTTCAATGCAATCCCTATCAAAATACCCCCAACTTTTTTCACAGAGCTGGAACAAACAATCTTAAAATTTGTATGGAACCAGAAAAGACCCCAAATAGCCAAAGGAATGTTGAAAAAGAAAGCCAAAGCTGGAGGCATCACAATTCCAGACTTCAAGCTGTATTACAAAGCTGTAGTCATCAAGACAGTAAGGTACTGGCGCAAAAACAGACACATAGATCAATGGAACAGAATAGAGAGCCCAGAAATGGACCTTCAGCTCTTTGGTCAACTAATCTTTGACAAAGCAGGAAAGAGTCCCAGTGGAAAAAGACAGTCTCTTCAACAAATGGTGTTGGGAAAATTGGACAGCCACATGCAGAAGAATGAAACTGGACCACTTTCTTACACCATATACAAAAATAAATTCAAAATGGATGAAAGACCTAAATGTGAGAAAGGAGTCCATCAAAATCCTAGAGGAGAACACAGGCAGCAGCCTCTTTGACCTTGGCTGCAGCAACTTCTTGCTGGACACGTCTCCAAAGGCAAGGGAAACAAAGGCAAAATGAACTACTAGGACTTCATCAATATAAAAAGCTTTTGCACAGCAAAGGAAAAAAACAACATAACTGAAAGGCAACCTACGGAGTGGGAGAAGATATTTTCAAATGACATAGCAGATAAAGGGTTAGTATCCAAGATCTAGAAAGAACTTATCAAACTCAACACCCAAAAAACAAAAAATCCAATCAAGTAATGGGCAGAAGACATGAACAGACACGTCTCCAAAGAAGACACAGAAATGGCTAACAGACACATGAAAAATGCTCACCATCACTTAGCATCAGGGAAATACAAATCAAAACTACAATGAGATACCACCTTACACCAGTTAGAATGGCTAAAAATAACAACTCAGGAAACAACAGATGTTGGTGAAGATGCAGAGAAAGGGGAACCCTCTTACACTGTTGGTGGGAATACAAACTGGTGAAGCCACTCTGGAGAATGGAGGTTCCTCAAAAAGTTAAAAATAGAACTACCCTACAATCTAGCAACTGTGCTACTAGGTATTTATCTAATGGATACAGACAGTGATTCAAAAGGGCAAAGTCACCTCAATGTTTATAGCAGCAATGTCCACAATAGCCAAACTATGGAAAGAGCCCAGATGTCCATCAACAGATGAATGGATAAAGAAGAAGTGGTATATGTACACAGTGGAATATTACTTGGCTATCAAAAAGAATGAAATCTTGCCATTTGCAATGACGTGGATGGAGCTAGAGGGTATTGTGCTAAGCAAAATAAGTCAGTCAGAGAGAGACAAATACCATATGATTTCATTCATATGTGGAATTTAAGAAGCAAAACAGATGAGTATAGGGGAAGGGAAGGAAAAATAAGATAAAAACAGAGGGAGGCAAACCTTAAGAGTATAATGAGCACTAGGTATATGCAACTGATGAATCACTAAATTCTACCCCTGAAACTAGTAATACACTATAGGATAACTAAATTGAATTTAAATAAAACACTTAAAAATATATTCATCAGAGGAATAAGGAAATAAATCAGGACTCATCTGAGTCATGGAATTCCCTGAACAAGAATTCCAAAAAGAAAACAAGGTTGATGTTGGTTTTGGTAGAAAGATCTCCGAGACATATTACCAAGTGAAGAAAGCAGTTAGCCAAATAATATGGATAGTATGATCCTGTTCATTTGAAAATGATAAATATCCACACTAACCTCCATATATCTGTGTTATTATTCTGTCTTTACCCACTGCCAACACAACTCCCGTGGAGAGGAGTTTGGTTAGGGCAGAGAGTGGCTACAATCCCCTAAAATCACCTACCTCATAATTACCATTCAACAGTAGTGGGAGGCTGCTACGTAATTTGTGGGGCTCGATGCAAAATGAAAATGGAGGACTCCTTGTTTAAGAACCAGGGGAGAGGTGGAAAGTGTAGTTAAAGGTACTAAAATATAAATATTTTTCCTTTAAAAAATATTTAACTTATAAAATATAGGAGGGGTGAGGTTGGAAGATGTCAGCAGAGTAGGAGGACCCTAGGCTCACCTCCTCCCACAACTACAACTACATAATATCAAATCATCCTAAATACCCCAGAAATTGACCTGAAGACTGACAGAACAAACTCCACAACTAAAGGGAAACAAGAGGCCACATCGAAGAAGGTAGGAAGTGTGGAGACCCAGTTTAAGAAGAAATAGATTGTGACTGCTGAGAGAGCTGTGGTCACAGAGAAGGGTGAGAGACAGACAAGCACACAGGGAAAACAAATCCCCATAGCAACCGGCTTGAAAGTGAGAGGGGCCAAATTTTGTGACTTTTGGCAACCAGTAGGACTCAAAGACTGGAGTTTTATATGTCAGTGGGCTTGGCTGGGATAGAGCCTGGAGGGCATTGCCCTGTTCTTGGACAGAAGGCAGGCAAACAATCTGAAGACATACAGCATGTAAAGGGTGATCTGAAGAGCACTTGAGGCACACAATGGGGAGGTTATTTGCTCATCTCAGAGCATGTCCCATACAGACAGCATTTAGGGAGAAACCCCTCCAGGAATGAAGGAACTAGCGAGCACCATTTCCCTATCCCACTACTCAGCATAAGCACAGAGCCTCCTATGGGAACCAGTGCAGTGCCAACACTCACTACCTAACTTGCTTACACTAAGCCCTGCCACCCGACGCTCCAGTGGAACTGCCCTTCTTAGGCACACTTGCCTCAGTCCCAACATGGTGGGGCCCCTCTATGAGAAGACAGGCCCAACCCCTGCTCACACCATGTCTTCCAGCACAGGAGTCTACTGTAGCCTCGGTTCCTGCAATGGTGGTGACAAGTTTCCTTTCACAAATAGAACAGAGCACACCTGGTTAAAAGGCACAACATTCAGGCCAGGGACCAAACATTGCCCACAACGGGCAAACAGAGCCTCTGCCTGAAGGAAAAAGTGGCCAGGACATAACAGCAGAGCACATGCAGCTCACATTGGAGACACTCCTGGAAGCACCAGGCCCTGGAGAATGGGGTACAGCACAGGACAAGGCACCACAGGACCTCCTATTGATAAGGCCATTACCCTCAAGTACAAGAGACACAGATGACTTTCCTAATAAACAGAAACAGGCACAAAGACTTAGACAAAATGAGAAGACAGAGAAATTTATCCTAAATGAAAGAACAGGACAAGACCACGCCAGAGACCTAAGTGAAACAGATATAAGTAACATGCCTGGTAGAGAATTTAAAGTAATGATCATTAGGACACTCACCTGACATGAGAAAAGAGTGGAAGACATGAGTGAGACCCTTAACGCAGAGATAAGGAATAATATAGCAGAAATAAAGGGTAATATACCAAATGGGAAGCAAGCATGGTGGAATGAATAGCAGGATGGAAGAAACAGAGGAATGAATTAGTGAGCTAGAAGACAGAATAATGGAAAGTAATCAAGTTCAACAAAAGAAAAAAAAGAATTATGCAACACGAGACTAGATAGGGAACTCAGTGGCTCCATCAAATGTAATAACATTTGTATTATAGGAGTCCTTGAAGAAGAGAGAGATTGGGGGGCAGAAAATTTATTTGAGGAAATAACAGCTGAAATCTTCCCTAATCCGGGGAAGGAAACAGACATCCAGATCCAGAAGGCACAGAGAACTCCCATCAAAATCAACAAAAAAAGATCCACCCCAAAACATATTGTAATTAGATTTGCAAAATACAGTGATAAAAAAATTATAAAAGCAGCAAGACAAAAGAAGACAGTTACAAACAAGCGGAAACCCCATAAGGCTAACGGGATTTTTCAACAGAAATGTTGCAAGCCAGAAGCGAGTGGCATGATAAGTTCAAAATGCTGAATGGGTAAAATCTGTAGCCAAGAATGCTCTATTCAGCAAGACTATCATTCAGAATAGAAGGAGAGATAAAGAGTTTCCCAGAAAAATAAAAACTAAAGGTGTTCATGACCACTAAACCAGCCCTATAAGAAATATTAAAGGGGATTCTTTGAGTGTAAAGGAGAAACCAAAAGTGACAGCATAAATGTAGGAAACAAAAGCAGTAAAAATTAATATTTCCATAAAAAATCAATCCAGGGACTCACAAAATAAAAGGATATACAATATAAAAACCTATACCTAAAATGTGGGGAGGAGAGGAGTAACAATGGGTTCAAACCTAAATGATCAACTTAATATAGACTACTATATACAGAAGAGATTTTATACAAACCTAATGATAACCATGTGTCAAAAACCACTAATACATGTGCAAAGAATAAAGAGAAAGAAATCCAAATATATAAAGAAAATCAGCAAGCCATGAAAGAGAGAAAGACAAGAAAGGATCAGAGAAAGTATTTAGAAACAACCACAAAACAAATAATAAAATGACAATAAATACATATCTATCAATAATTACTTTGAATGTAAATGGACTAAATGCTCCAATCAAAAGACATAGGTGCAACCACTCTGGAAAACAGTATGGAGGGTCCTCAAAAAGTTAAAATTAGAGCTACCCTATGATCTGGCAATTTCACCACTAGGTATTTAGCCAATGGATACAAACATAATGATTTGAAAGGGCACACACACCCCAATATTTATAGCAACAATGTCCACAATAGCCAAAATATAGACAGAGCCCTGATTTCCATGGACAGATGAATGGATAAAGAACTGGTATATGTATATGATGAATATTACTCAACAATCAAAAGGATTGAAATCTTGCCGTTTGCAATAACTTGGATGGAGCTACAGGGTATTGTGCTAAGCAAAATAAGTCAGTAAGAGAAAGTCAAATACCATATGATTTCAATCGTATGTGGAATTTAAGAAACAAAACAGATGCGCATAGGGGAAGGGAAGGAAAAATAAGATAAAAACAGAAAGGGAAGCAAACCATAAGAGAAACTGAACTCTATTTTTAAAAATATTTTATTTATTTATTTGACGGAGAGACCAAGAGAGCATAAGCAGGGAGAGGGAAAAGCAGAGGGAGAGGGAGAAGCAGGCTCCCCTCTGAGCAGGGAGCACAATGCGGGGCTCAATCCCAGGACGCTGGGATCATGACCCAAGTTGAAGGCAGATGCTAACTGACTGAGCCTCGCAGGCGCCCCAAGACATGAACTCTAGGAACAAACTAAGGGTCGCTGAAAGGAGGGTGGGTGGGGGGAAGGGATAATTGGTAATGGGCACTAAGGAGGGCACTTGATGTAATGAGTACTGAGTGTTACATGCAACTCATGAATCACTAAATTCTACCTCTGAAATAATTTTTAAAAGTCAGTGCAAAAAAAAAGACATAGGGAGACAGAATGAATAGAAAAACAAGATGCTGCCTACAAGAAACTCATTTTTAACCTAAAGACACCTACAAATTGAAAGTGAAGGGATGGAGAAACATCTATCATACAAATGGATGTCAAGAGAAATCTGGGGTAGCAATACTTATATTGGACAAAATAGACTCTAATACAAAGACTGTAGGGGCACCTGGGTGGCTCAGTTGGTTTTGCCTCTGATTCTTGGTTTCAGCTGGGGTCATGATCTCAGGGTCCTGGGATTGAGCCCCACGTCAGGCTCTGTGCTCAGTGTGGAGTCCAGTTGAGGTTCTCTCCCCCCTCCCTGTGCCCCTCCCACTGGTGCTCTCTCCCTCTCTCTCTCTAAAATATATGAATAAATCTTAAATAAATGAATGAATAAATAAATGAATGAATGAATAAATAAATAAATAAATAAATAAATAAATAAAAAAAACAAAGACTGTAATAAGAGACAAAGAAAGACACACATAAAAATAAACGGGTCAATCCACCAAGAAGATGTAACAATTATATATATTTATGCAGTCAACATAGGAGCACCCAAATACAGGAAACAGTTCATAACAAACACAAAAGAACTAATCAATAATAATACCGATCATCTAAACAGAAAATCAACAAGGAAACAATGGCTTTGAATGACACACTAGAACAGATGGATTTAACAGATGTATTCAGAACATTCCATCCTAAAACAGCAGAATACACATTCTTTTCAAGTTCACATGGACATTCAACAGATCACATATTAGCCCACAAAATAAGCCTCAACAAATTCCATAAGGTCAAAGTCATACCATGCATCTTTTCTGACCACAATGCTATGAAACTAGAAGTCGAACAAGAAAAAGTCTGAAAAGACCACAAATATATGGAGGTTAAAGAACATGCTACTAAAGAATGAATGGGTCAACCAGGGAATCAAAGAAGAAATTTTAAAAATATGGAAACAAATGAAAAAGAAAACACAACAGTCTGAAACTTTGGGATGCAGAAAAAGTGGTTCTAAAACAGAAGTTTAGAGCAGTACAGGCTTACGTCAAGAAGCAAGAAAAATCTCAAATAAACAAACTGACCTTACCCCTAAAGGAGCTAGAAAAGTACAACAAATGAACACTCAAACCAGCAGAAGGAAGGAAATAATAAAGATTAGAGCAGAAATAAATTATATACAAAATAGAAAACAACAGAACTGGTCAATGAAACCAGGAGCTAGTTCTTTGAAAAAAAATCAATAAAATTGATAAACCTCTAGCCAGAATTATCAAGAAAAAAGAGAAGGGATTCAAATAAATAAAATCACAAATGAGAGAGGAGAAATAACAACCAATACCACAGATATACAAACAAACATAAGAGAATATGATGAAAAACTATATATCAACATAGTGGACAACCTAGAAGAAATGGATAAATTCCTAAAACCATATAAATTACCAGAACTGAAAACAGGAAGAAATAGAAACATTGAACAGACTGATAACCAGCAAAGAAATTGAATCAGTAACAACAACAACAACAACAAAACCCTCCCAGCAAACAAAAGTCTAGGACCATATGGCTTCACAGGCAAATTCTACCAAACATTTAAAGAAGAGCTAATACCTATGCTCAAACTATTCCAAAAAAGAGAAAAGGAAGGAAAACTTCCAAATTAATTCTTTGAGGCCAGCATTACCCTGATATCAAAGACACCAGTAGAAAAGAGAACTACAGGCCTATCTCTAATGAACAGAGATGCAAAAATCCTCAACAAAAAACTAGCAAACTGAATCCAACAATGCATTAAAAAAATTGTTTACCATGATCACGTGAGATTTATTCCTGTGTTGCAAGGGTGGTTCCATATTTGCAAATCAATCCACCTGATACATCACATTAATATGAGAAAGGATAAGAATGATATGATCAAGATGACTGAATTAAGAAGATGTGGTCCATATATACAATGGAATATTACTCAGCCATCAAAAAGAACGATTTCTCAACATTTGCAGCAACATGGACGGGACTGGAAGAGATAATGCTAGGCAAAATAAGTCAAGCAGAAAATGACAATTATCATATGGTTTCACTCATTTATGGAACATAAGAAATAGGAAGATCAGTAGGAGAAGAAAGGGAAGAAGTAAGGGGGGGTAAAGAGAAGGGGGAATGAACCATGAGAGACTATGGACTCTGGGAAACAAACTGAGGGCTTCAGAAGGGAGGGGGTGGGGGAATGGGATAGACCAGTGATGGGTAGTAAGGAGGGCACGTATTGCATGGAGCACTGGGTGTTACACGCAACTAATGAATCATCGAACTTTACATCAAAAACCAGGGATGTACTGTATAGTGACTAACATAATATAATAAAAAAATTATTAAAAAACAAGAGTGATATGATCATTTCAATAGATGTAGAAAAAAACATTTGACAAAATACATCATCGATTCATGATAAAAACCCTCAACAATGTAGGTTTAGAAGGAACATACCTCATCATACTAAAGGCCATCTATGAAAACCCCACAGCAAACATCATCCTTTTTTAAAAAATTTTTATTTCAAGTTTTTATTTAAGTTCTAGTTAGTTAATAGATATGGCAAAATTGGTTTCAGATATAGAATTTAGTAATTCTTCGCTTACATATAACACCCAGTGCGAACATCATCCTGAATGGGTTAAAACTGAAACATTTTCCCCTAAGATCAGCAACAAGACAAGGATGTCCCACTTTCACCACTTTTATTCAACATAGCACTGAAAGTCCTAGCCATGGCAATCAGACAACAAAAAGAAATAAAAGGTATCCAAATCAGCAAGGAAGAGGTCAAACTTTCACTATTCACAGATGACATACCGTATATAGAAAACCTGAAAGACTCCACCAAAAAACTGCTAGAACTGAGAAACAAATTCAGTAAAGTCGCAGGATAAAAAAATCAATGTACATAAACCTATTGGATTTCCACACACCAATAATGAAGAAACAGAAGGAGAAATTAAGAAAATAATGCCATTTACAACTATACCAAAAATAATTAGATAATAATAATAAGGAATAAACCTAACCGAAGATTGAAAGACTTGTACTCTGAACAGTATAAAAAAACACTTATGAGGGGCGCCTGGGTGGCTCAGTCGTCAAGCATCTGCCTTCGGCTCAGGGCGTGATCCTGGCATTCCGGGATCGAGCCCCACATCAGGCTCCTCTGCTGGAAGCCTGCTTCTTCCTTTCCCACTCCCCCTGCCTGTGTTCCCTCTCTCGCTGGCTCTCTCTATCTCTGTCAAATAAATAAATAAAATCTTTAAAAAAATTAAAATTAAAATGCTTATGAAAGAAATTGAGGATGACAGAAAGAAATGGAAAGACATTGTATGATCATAGATTAGAAGAACATATATTGTTAAAATGTCTATACTACCCAAAGCAATCTACACATATGATACAATCAAAATACCAATGGCATTTTTTCACAGAACAAAAATAAACAATCTTAAAATGTGTATGGAACCACAAAAGACCCCAAATAGCCAAAGCAATCTTGAAAAAGAAAAGCAAAGCTGGAGGCATCATAATTCTGGACTTCAAGTTATATTAAAAAAAATTATGGTATTACAAGAAACAAATAAATCATAAAATGGGCAGAAGATATGAACAGATACTTTTCCAATGAGACATACAAATGGCTAACAGACACATGAGAAAATGTTCAAAATCATTAGCCATCAGGGAAATTCAATTCAAAACCACACTAAGATACCACCTTACACCAGTTAGAATGGCAAAAATTGACAAGGCAGGAAACAATTGTTGGAGAGGATGTGGAGAAAGGGGATCCCTCCTACATTGTTGGTGGGAATGCAAGTTGGTACAGCCACTCTGGAAAACAGTGTGGAGGTCCCTTAAAAAGTTAAAAATTGAGCTACCCTATGACCCAGCCATTGCACTACTGGGTATCTACCCCAAAGATACAAACGTAGTGAAGAGAAGAGCCATATGCACTCCAATGCTCATAGCAGCAATGTCCACAATAGCTAAATCGTGGAAGGAGCCGAGATGCCCTTCAACAGATGACTGGATTAAGAAGATGTGGTCCATATATACAATGGAATATTACTCAGCTATCAAAAAGAATGGTTTCTCAACACTTGCTGCAACATGGATGGCACTGGAGGAGATAATGCTAAGTGAAATAAGTCAAGCAGAGAAAGACAATTATCATATGGTTTCTCTCATCTATGGAATAAGAACTAGGAAGATCAGTAGAAGAAGAAAGGGATAAAGAAAGGGGGGTAATCAGAATGGGGAATGAAGAATGAGAGACTATGGACTCTGGGAAACAAACTGAGGGCTTCAGAGGGGAGGGGGTGGGGGAATGGGATAGGCTGGTGATGGGTAGTAAGGAGGGCACGTATTGCATGGTGCACTGGGTGTTATACGCAACTAATGAATCATCGAACTTTACATCAAAAACCAGGGATGTACTGTATGGTGACTAACATAATATAATAAAAAATATTATTATAAAAAAATTACGGTATTGGCACAAAAATAGACATGTAGATCAGTATAACAGAAAAGAAAACCCAGCAATGAACTCACAACTCTTTGGTCAATTAATCTTCAACGAAGCAGTAAAGAATATCCAATTAGAAAAAGACAGTCTCTTCAACAAATGGTGTTGGGAAAACTGGACCACTTTCTTACACCACACACAAAAATAAATTCAACACGGATTAATCGCCTATATATGAGATCTGAAGCCATAAAAATCCTGGATGTGAACACAGGTAGTAACTTCTTTAACATCAGCTACAGCAACTTCTTTCTAGATATGTCTCCTGAGGCAAGGCAGATAGAAGCAAAATAAACTGTTGAGACTATCACAATAAAAAGCTTCTACACAGCAAAGGAAATAATCAACAAAACTAAAAAGTGACTTACAAAATGGGAGAACATATTTGCCAGTGACCTATCCAATGAAGGGTTAGTATCCAAAATATATAAGAACTTATAAAACTCAACACCCCAAAAATGAATAATCCAATTAAGAAATAGGCAGGAGACATGAATAGATATTTTTCCAAAGAAGATATCCAGATGGCCAACAGACACATGAAAATATGTTCAAAACCATTAGCCATCAGGGAAATGCAAATCAAAAGTACAATGAGATATCACCTCACACCTGTCAGAATGGCTAAAATCAACAACACAAGAAACAAGTATTGATGAGGATGTGGAGAAAGGGGAACCCTCTTGCACTGATGGTGGGAATACAAACTGGTGCAACTACTCTGGAAAATAGTATGGAGGTTCCTCAAAAAGTTAAAAATAGAACTACACTATGAGCCAGCAATTTCACTACTAGGTATTTACCCAAAGAATACAAAAATACAGATTCAAAGGGTACATGCACCCTGATGTTTATAACAGCATTATCAACAATAGCCAAACTATGGAAACAGCCAAAGTGTCTACCGACTGATGAGTGGATAAAGAAGACATGGGAGATATATATATATACTTATAGATACACATACACATATACAGATATAATATATATTTATAATATAAATACCTAGAATATCTATAATATATCTATATATGTGTATGTGTATATATATCCCACATCTATATATCCCACATTATATATAAATATCTGTGTATATATCCATAAACAATGGACTATTACTCAGCCATAAAAGTGAACAAAATCCTGCCATTTGCAATGACGTGGGTGGAGCTAGAGAGTATAATGCTAAGCCAAGTAACTCAGTTACAGAAAGACAAGTACCATATGATTTCACTCATATGTGTAATTTAAGAAACAAAACAAATGAGCAAAGGGAAAAAAAGAGAGAGAGAGCAAACCAAGAAACAGACTCTTAACTATGGAAAATAAACTGACGGTTACCAGAAGGGAAGTGGTTGGGAGGATGGGGTTAAATAGGTGATAGGGATTAAGGAGTGCACTTATGATGAGCACCTGGTGATGTATGGAAGTGTTGAATCACTATATAGTACACCTGAAATTAATATTACACTGTATGTTAACTAGTGGAATGTAAAGAAAAACTTTAAAGAATAAAAAGTTCTGGCTCCCTTTTCTGCAAATTCAATTAGTCATCAAAGTTTATATTTTTAGGAACCTCATTTTCTTTAAAAAATGTTTTTATTTTATAGTTTACACACAATATTGCATTAGTTCCAGGTGTACAACATAGTGATTCAACTCCTCCATACATCATGCTATGCTCACCTCAAGTGTAGCTACCATCTGTCACCATACAAAGTATCATTGACTATTAAAGTATCATTGACCATATTCCCCATGCTGTACATTTACTACCATGACTTACTCATTCTATAATTGGAGGCCTGTATTTCATTCCTCTACACCCATTCATTCCTCTACATCCCCCCAACCCCCTCCCCTCCAGCAACCATCAGTTTGTTCTCTGTAGTTATAGGTTTGATTCTGCTTGTCTATTCATTCATTTTGTTTTTTAGATTTAGCAACTTTATTTCCAACCAATATAATGGAAAGCACCATCAGTCACAATGTCGTAAATAATATTTGATAACTTTTCATTTTGAAAGGGAATTCTCTGTTGGTGCAACTGTTACTGGGACTGTTTTTTGTAGGCTGTGGCAACATTATGATGGATTTCTGATAAGTTATTTCAAAAGAAAAATTTTAATGCATCTAGAGCTGGTAACTCTTGTGAAAGAATTTTTCTTAAAAAAAAATTTACTTTTGGGCGCCTGGGTGGCTCAGTTGGTTAAGTGACTACCTTTGGCTCAGGTCATGATCCTGGGGTCCTGGGATCGAGCCCCACATTGGGCTCCCTCTGCTCTGTGGGGAGCCTGCTTCTCCCTCTCCCTCTGCCTGCCACTCCCCCAGCTTGTGCTCTGTGTGTGTGTGTCAAATAAATAAATAAATAAATAAATAAATAAATAAATAAAATCTTTAAAAAAATTAACTCTTCATACAAATCATTTTGTGAAAGTCTGAATCGAATTTTATTTTATTTTTTTTTAAGATTTTATTTATTTATTTAACAGAGACAGCCAGCGAGAGAGGGAACACAAGCAGGGGGAGTGGGAGAGGAGGAAGCAGGCTCCTAGCGGAGGAGCCTGATGTGGGGCTCGATCCCAGAATGCTGGGATCACGCCCTGAGCTGAAGGCAGACGCTTAACGACTGCGCCACCCAGGCGCCCCTGAATCTAATTTTAAATATAAATTTATACAATGGCATTTGGTGTTTCCTCTGACATTTCCTGTAACTTGTGGAGCTCTGCTATAGACTGAATGCTTATGTCCCCCTGCCCAGCTTTATGTGTTAAAAACCTAACCCCTAATGTGATAGTATTAGGAGATGGTGCCTTTAGTAAATGATTAGGCCTTGAGGGCAGAGCCCTCATGAATGAGATTAGTGCCCTTACAAAAGAGACCCCAAAGAGCTCCTTCACCCCTTCTACCACATAGCAAGTAGATGGCCATAGATATGAACCAGAAAGTGGGCTCTCACCCGACCCTGAATCTGCCAAACCCTTGTTCTTAGACTTCCTAGCCTCCAGAAATAAAATTTTGCTATAGCAGCCTACACAGACAAAGACAAGGTCATACAAGAAATAGAAAATGGTTTCACAATTTATCCATAGCTCAAAATGCCTGTTTATGTATTCTAGCTCTGTATCTTTAGTTACAAGGAAAACACTTTTAAACTGTCTTCCTCATTAATAATCAGCTCGTCGGAAGCTTTCATCAAATGTGTCTAATGTGATGATCTTTAAATTTCATTTCCATTTTTATGCCTGTGGGTATTTGTTGCAATGTTGCAGCAGTTTTCAAAACCAGAGATTCTAAACTCTTCAAAGGATTGTAACTCCCGATGTTCTTTACTGCAACGTCCATGGATACACTTTTATTTTGTAACAATTTACTGACAAAGTTTACTGCCTGGGCACCAGCAGTTCCTGTTCCAGTGCTCAAGCCAGAGTTAATATTTTGCAGACGCTGCAAGGACAGGCTCTGCTGACAGAAGGGCAAGATTGCCTCTCACCCGGGCCCCATCACTGCCTCTAGGCAGAAGCCATCCTTCTCTCAGGGCTATTGCCACTTCCCCCCGACTGCTGCTTCTGCTACTGTTGCCACCATTGTCACTGGCCCACTGTCTCCCCTCCCGGCTGCATGGTGCACCAGACTGCCCCAGATGTGCTTGTGCACACCAGGCAGCCTGACCAATGCTCAGCATGCACATAACCTACTAAGCCCACGTGCTGTGCACATTGCCATCCAGCGTATCTCTACTGCTCGTGAGTAAACTCCATAGTCACATTGGACTACAAGTACAAAACACAAGTTCAAAGATAAAATTATTAAGAATGTCAAGACAGCAACCCCACAGGTGGCACATTCTTAAAGCTAGCCCTAGAGGAGTGGGTTGGTGTCCTTAACCTACCTAGTTTTGGCACCTGAGGGACCATCCTGCTAGTCTTTATCCCAAGTGAGTGTAAACCCTATTTTGCTTTCTGTGATTCAAATTATGCAAAGAATGGTTGATTACCTTCCCCCACTACATTGATCTTAGAAACACCAGTTGTTTTTAAATCCAACTAGTGGAATAATGGAGTGGTGAAGGGCCTAGACTCTGGACCCGGATCACCAGGAACTCCATCTTGGATACGTACTAGCTATATGACCTTGAGCAAGTGATAAAGTCTCTATAGAGGCATACCTCGTTTTATTGCACTTTGCTTTATTGTGCATTGCATATAGTAGGGTTTTGTTTGTGTGTGTGTTTGTTTGTTTTTACAAATTGAAGGTTTATGGCAACCCTGCAACCAGCAAATCTATTTGTGCCTTTTTTCCAACATTATTTTCTCACTTTGTGTCTCTGTGTCACATTTTGGTAATTCTTAAAATACTTCAAACGTTTTCATTATTATTATATTTGTTATGGTGATCTCTTATTAGTGATCTTTAATGTTATTACTGTTACTGTTTTGGGGCACCATGAACTGAGCACATATAAGGCAGGAAATTTAATTGATAAATATTGTTGTGTTCTGTTTGCTCCACCCTCCAGCTGTTCCCCATCTCTCTCATTCTCCTCAAGCCTCCCTATTCCCTGAGACACAACAATATTGAAATTAGGCTAGTTAATAACCCTACAATGGCCTCTAAGTGTTCAAGTGAAGGGAAGAGTTACGGGTCTTCAAATCAAAAGCTAAAAATGATTAAGCTTAGTGGGGAAGACACGTTGAAAGCCGAGATAGGCCAGAAGCTAGGTCTCTTACACTAAACAGTCTAATTGTGAATGCAAAAGATAAGTTTTTGAAGGAAATTAAAATTATTACTCCAGTGGACACACAAATGATAAGAAAGTGAAATAGCCTTGGGACGCCTGGATGGCTCAGTCATTTAAACATCTGCCTTCAGCTCAGATCATGATCCCAGGGTCTTGGGATTGAGCCCCACATCAGGCTCTCTGCTCAGTGGGGAGCCTGCTTCTCTGGCTGCCACTCCCCCTGCTTGTGCTTGCTCTGTTTGTCAAATAAATAAATAAAATATTTATTTAAAAAAAAAAGAAAGCGAAACAGCCTTAGCGCTGATATGGAGAAGTTTAGTGGTCTGGATAGAAGATCAAACCAGCTACAACACTCTGTTATGCCAAAGCCTAATCCAGAGCAAGGCCCTAACTCTTCAATTGTGGGAAGGCCAAGAGGTGAGGAAGCTGCAGAAAAGTTTGAAGCTAGCTGAGGTTGGTTCATGAGGCTCAAGGAAAGAAGTAGTTTCCGTAACACGAAAGTGTAAGGTGAAGCAGCAAGTGCTGGATGTAGAAGCTGCAGCAAGTTCTCCAGAAGATCCAGCTAGGGTAATTCACGAAGGTGGCTACACTAAACAACAAATTTTCAATGTAGACAGAATGGCCTTCGATTGGAAGGAGATGCCATCTAGGACTTTCAGAGCTAGAGAGGAAAAGCCAATCCCTGGCTTCAGGCTGACTCTTGTTCCGTGCAAATGCAGCTGGTGACTTTTAGCTGAAGTCAATGCTCATCTACCACTCTGAAAATCCTAGGGCCCTTAACGGGGCACCTGGCTGGCTCATTTGGTAGAGGATGTGACACTTGATCTCAGGGTCATGCGTTTGAGCCACACATTGGGCATAGAGTTTACTTCTTAAAAAAAGAATTATGTTAAATCTACTCTGCCTGTGCTCTATAAATGGAACAAAGCCTGGATGACAACACATCTGTTTACATGGTTTATTGAATCAAGTCCACTATAGAAGCCTACTGCTCAGAAAAAAAAGATTCCTTTCCAAAGGACAGTGTACCCAGTCACCCAACATTTCTGATAGAGATGTACAATGAAGTTAATGTTGTTTTCATGCTTGCTGCACAACATCCATTCTGTAGCCCATGAATCAAGGAGTAATTTCAACTTTCAAGTCATTATTTAAGAAATACCTTTCCTAACAGTATAGCTGCCATAATGATTTCTTCGATGAATCTAAGCAATGTAAGTTGAAAACCTTCCAGACCTTTCCAGATATCATTAAGAACATTCATGATTCATGGGAAGAAGTCAACATATCAACATTAACAAGAGTTTAGAAGAAGCTGATTCCAGGCAAAGCGTTTTCCCTCTCAGAATCTTGATTTGCCTTCAGCCAAAGAAAAGGTGATTGCTTTATAGACTTGTGCCTGCAACCAGGACCCTGCAATGGCCATCAGATGCCCTGTGGGGATTTCAGAGACACTGAAGGAGAAAGGGGGACTCACATTGTCTGCACAGCTTCAGATGGTTCCTCACCCCTCTCCCTCCACTCACTGCCACTAAGGAGTTGCTGATCAGGGTCCACCCCATGGCCCAGGAGGAGTGCAGAGCAGACAACCAGAGCTGCATAGCCCCTTCCCTTCACAAGCTTGGAGAAGGGCAGGGTGCCTGCCTCCTGAGCCCTCTCCATCAGGAGTCTCATTCTTCCTCTGAGGCTCTGGTAGAGGTGGGTGTCCTCTGCCAGGCCCAGCAGATGATGTGAGGAATGAATTACATGCCCAGTTCTTATTGTTAAGTTTTGTTGTGCAATCACAGCTGCCGTGATAGATATTTTTATCAGTGCTTAGTTGCTTTTAAATAAAATGTACGCTATTCTTTAAAAAAAGTCACGGATGACTTTTGACTTTGAGGTGTTCAAGACTTCAGTGGAGGAAGCAGTTGCAGATGTGGTGGAAACCACAAGAGAACTAGAATTAGAAGTGGAACCTGATGGTGTGACTGAATTGCCATGATCTCATGATAAAATTAACCAGTGAGGAGTTGCCTCTTATTGATGAGCAAAGAAAGTAGTTTCTTGAGATGGAATCTGCTCCCGGTGAAGCTACTGTGAAGACTGTTGCAATGACAACAAACGGTGTAGAACACGACATAAACTTAGTTGATAAGCAGTGGCAGGGCTTGAAGGACTGACTCCACTTTTGAAAGAAGTTTTACTGTGGGTAAAATGGTATCAGATGGCACTACATGCTACAGAGAAATCACTTCTGAAAGGAAGAGTCAATCCATGAGACAAACTTCATTGTTGTCTTATTTTAAGAGATTGCCACAGCCACCCCGGCCTTTAGCATCTACCACCCTGATCAGCCAGCAGCCATCAACATCAAGGCAAAACCCTGCACCACCAAAAACATTATAACTCGCTGAAAGGTCAGAAGAATGTTAGCATTTTTGAGCAATAAAGGATTTTGTAAAGTAAGTTCAGTGCTCAACATGGAGCTTGAACTCATGGCCCCAAGATCGAGAGTCACATGCTCTACTGCCTGAGCCAGCCAGGTGCCCCAACAATAAAGTATTTTTAAATTGAGGTATCTATGTTGGTTCTTTTACTTAATGTTATTGCACACTGAATAGACTGGTATAGTGTAAACATAACTTTTATATGCACTGGGAAACCAAAAAGTTCATTTGACTAACTTTATCATAATATTTACTTTATTGCAGTGTTCAGGAACTGAATCCACCACATTTTCAAGATATGCCTATATTCCTTATCCTTAAAATAGGCATAATACAAGAGGTACTTTAAAGACTGAGTTAATGCATGCATGTAAGGAGGCTAGAACAGTGCTTAGCACATAGTAAATCCTCAGATAATGTTATCTGTCATTATTTTTCTTTTGTTTTCACTGTCCTTGTACTTCCCAGTTTGTTTTGGAGCAAGCCTGTTCTTCCTTGTGCGATTTTTTTCCCATTTCCCCCTCTTTCTCCTGTACTTTACAGTAGTCCACTTTAGCCCTTATCATTTTTCATCTCAACAGTTAAATGTACATAACATATGCAGAGAGATGAATTAGAAAAGAGGCCACTGAGGTTCCCCCTAAGGAAGCAAACAGGGATTGAGTAGTGGTCAGAGGGTATCTTCAGCCTGTTTGAATGTTTACAGTGGGAATGCATTTACTATTGCATCTGCAATTAAAAGGAAATGTTCATAACTGTTAAGTGGAGGTGGGGTAGGGGAGGAAAGATTCCAGGGCAGCTTCCTTCTACGGCAGCCAGTTCACATCACTGACGGCTGCTGTGAGGGACACATCCAGACAACACATTTCCAGGGCTGCAGCCAGCAGCCTCCTACCCATGGCAGTGCCAAGAGTTCCTTTGTTGCAAAATCTGCCTCAGATTCACCTCCCTGTCTGCTTTGCCTTTCCCATTACCCTTTAGCACCCCCACCCTACCTCCCAAGAACACTGGGGAGGAACTTTCAGGGATGAGTACTATTGTACCTGGGTCAGATGCCAGCTCCTGTGAAGGCTTTTCCTGACATACTAAGTGAACATGTTTGAATTAATTGTGGCTTTTTGTTCCCACACATGTTGCTGATACCTCTATAGGCAACACTTAGGGTTTGACTTTTTTCAGCCTTGTGTTGTTCAGTGAACCTTGACTCCCTCATTAGACTGTTTACTTCTTATGGGTGAATACAGGGTCTCTTATTCATGGCTGGAGACCCCACCCCAGTCACCACCTGTATCCGGCCCAGTCCATCATAAATGTTCAGGAAGTGTTATTGAAAGGGCATCCTGAACTGCCCCCCCACCCCATTACGACTTTTGCACTTTTTATTCCTTCTGTCCTGTCCCTGGCCACTTCGTATTATTCAGATCTTGGATCACATGTCACCTTCTCCAAGCGGCCTTCCTTGAGTACCCTATCTAAAACAGACTAACTTCTACCCGGATCTTTATCTTCTTTTTGTTTTTATTATAATATTTTTTATTATATTATGTTAGTCACCATACAGTACATCCCTGGTCTATCTTCTAACTTGCTCATAGCACTCACTACAATCTGAAATTCTTGTGTTTGACTCACTTTATTGTCTGTTTCCCTAGCTGGAATGTGAATCCACAGGAGGGCAGGGACCTTGTCTTTTTGTGTTTGCCTTGAGTCCCCAGTGCTTAGAACAGTGACTGGTATATAGCAGGTGCTCAATAAATATATGAATAAACTGTATTTGTTTGGTTATTGACTGATCCCCGAGTACAATGTCAGCTCCATGGAGGCCAGGCTCTTATCGGGGTTACCGCTACATCCTCAGCACCTAGCATGGTGCCTGGTGCATAGTAGATGCTCAAGAATTTCTGGGTCAGTGAATTAATGTCCCCCACACACTTGAACTCAACGTGCTCCAAACTGAACTTAGTTTCTTCTTCCCCACCAAACCTGCTTTTCCTTCTGTGCACTCTAGTTCAGTCAATGGCACCCATTATCCACTCCAGACACCCAACCCAGAAATGAACTCACACTCCTTTCACTCCTTCACCTACTATTTTCAATTAGTCTCCAAGCTGCACTGCCTATTCAACCTCCAAAATATCCCACTTATCTAATCCTTTTCTACCTGTGTTGCAGCTATCCTGATTCAGGCCTCATCTTTTTTTTTTTTTTTCATTACTAATGCAACAGCCTCCTCCTTCCTGTCTCCCTTTATTTTTCCTTTTTATTATGGAAGACTTCATAACATTGCATGTCATCCGTGTGCAGGGGACATGTTAATCTTCTTTGTGTCTTTCCAATTTTATTACGGCCAAAGTGAAACCCCTCTTTCCTCCTTGTGAAGCTAAGAAAGCTTTAGCTGCAGGACCTATCACCTGCCATATGGTCACAGGGTCATATGTTTTTATAAAGTTTGCAAAATATATTTAAAGCTCAATTGGTTAAAACTGCTTCACCTTCCACTGGTTTCCTCCTAGTCACACTTTCTCTTGTATTAGGTGGTGTTGGAGCTGCCCGGTTTTTTTGAGACCCAGCTAAATGGAAGTTGCTTTAGGGTTTACATTTAGTTTGGGTTTAGTGAGACATTGTATCTCTTCTATTTATAGCTATTATCCAGGTGTAGGAATAGCTTCTAGAAATACTCTACCTTGGAGCCTAATTTTGTATTCACAAGTCTATATTTTTTCCTTAAAGTCCTACCTCACAAACTGTACAAACTTCAGGTCCCACTAAACCTCACTCCCACTAAACAGGGGAAACCTGGCTAAGACACAAGTGTGACTCAGTTGCTCTTGCTCAAACACTTTCAGTGGTTTGTTATTGCTTACAGGATAAAATCTAATATTTAACTTCTCTTTGGATGTTTTCCCATGTGCCTCCATGCATTTGTACATGTTGATCCTTTTATCTACAATGCTCTTGCTTGTTAATTTAGAGAACTTTCAGGTCTCCGTGAAACCTTCCTTGACAGCAGTAAGCAGCTTCTGGTGCACTTTCATGACTTTACTTTGCACTTTGCAAGAGGTATCTGTGTACCTACTGGACCTGGTAATCCAATTGTTGACTTGCAAGCTTGTCTCCTGCCCTGGCTAGCAATTTCCCCACTGCAGAGTCCCTCTTCAACACTGTATCCCCAGGGCCTAAGCCACCACCACTTAGAAAACTGGTGTGCACACACATGTTTTCTTGTTTAAAGTGGTGGGACCCTTTAAGAAAATGAAATAGTAAGAGGATTCCTAGAGAATATTCTAGAATGTCAGAGAACACCAGCGCCATCTTGAAGCATGTGTGTGGAGTTCCATTCATTCAACCCCTTCTCCCACCCCACCCTCAGGCTGTAGTCAGAAAATCCTGGACTTGTGCATGAAAATCCTTGCGCTGTATCTGAAGCAAGTTGAACTGAAACAATGGAGTCAAAGAAAAGACAATTCAGAGGGAGCTAGGAAGTCGACAGAAGCTTTATGGAGGAACTAGGAATGAGGGACCGACGGCGGGACCAAAGACAGATCGCGGGGGTAGTAGAGGGTGCAAAGTTCAACTTCCCGGCTCTGAAATTCAAGCCACTTGTCTTCCCTAAGCCTGTGTCCTCACTTGGGAATAACAACAGAGCTTTCCTTACAGGGTGAAGAATAAACGCTTCGGAGACCGTGCAAGGCAGCCTAGCCCGCTGAATATGCTCAAAGAGCAGAGGCTGCTGTGAGTACTCCACCCCTTCCCTGGCCAAAGCCCGCCCCCGCCGCCACCCGTTAGTTTTGCAGTTTGCAGTCGCTGAGTTCACCTCCTCTCATAGGACGAGAAGGCTGCGGAGGGGGAGGAGGGGGGGAGGTAGGGCAGGAGGGGGTGGAGGAAGAGTGGGGGTGTGGGGGGGGGTAGGGAAGGAGTGGGTGGAGGAGGAGTGGGTGGGTGGGTGTGTATGTTGGTGGGGGGGGGGGGGGTACTTAACTCCCTGTTTACCCGGAGGGGGAGGAAGGCTGGGAAGGTTCTGGCCCCACTCAAAATGGAGCCAAGCGACTGCCTCGCCTAAGATGGTGGCTTAAGGTCCTAAGCCTCGATTGGTTACCTAGAGGAAACGAGCAGGTCCAAAGGTAGCCGAATCCCGTCCCCTTTTCTCAAGGTGGCGCCCCGCCTCTGCGGGCGTCACGCGGGAGCCGCTAGCCTCCCTTCCCCGCCTCTGCCACGGTTACCTCGTGTGCCCAGCCCTCATAAGATGGCGGTAGGGTAGCCTCCCCGCGGCGGCGCCGCCACTCTCAATATGGTAGCTGTTTACCCCATATTTCTCCTCCCCTCTCCGCTTCAACTTCCTCCTTGTTTTGAATAAACTTTATTGACTACTTCGAACCGCCTATCACCGCCACCAGGCTTCTCCCGGCGACTTTTCGGGCAGTTTCCCCTCCGACCTGGCCGCCGGCGCATCTCATTCCTGGTTGGTTTGCTCGCGGCGATCTCCTGCTGGCCCAGCGACGACGCCGTTTGCTTGTTCACCAGGCGGCCACCGGACTAGGCCTGAGTCGCGGACTCCAGTAGGCCCTAACGCCGGGCCCGGGGCAAAACCGTGTGGAAAGCTGCCCTGAAGCACCGCCGGGCGCCCAGGGCCGCGCGACCCAGCGGGTGGTTCTGGGGGAAGGCGAGCAAGGTTCGCAGCGTTGCCGTGACGATCCCAGAATTCGGCGCGCGCTGCCGGTGGGGCCGGAACTGCTGGCTGATCGTCCGCTGAGCTAGGCGCCCAGGCGCTCCAGAGCGAGCCCGGCAGCCGGCGCGTCGCTGGAACTGAACTCCGCGAGTGTGAGCAATCCCTGCAGCTTTGCAGATGAGGAGGTCTCTGTAGGGCTTGGGACGAAAGACATTCTTGTCAGGTTTGGGGCGTGAGGAGGTTCCTGTCATTTGGGAGGCGTGAGGAGATCTCGTAAGTTTCGGGGGCTGCAAGACTATTCCTGTCAGTCTTGGGATCTGTGATGAGATCTCTGTCAGTTTTGGGGGACAAGGGAGTCCTCGTCACTTTGAGGGGGCTGTGAGGAAATGCCTACCGGTTTCTGATCGGTGGGGGGAAAATCCTTGCTTAGTTGCAGGAGTGTGAAGAAATTCTAGTCAGTTTCAGGGGTTTAGAGGAGATCCTTTTTAGTTTGGGGGGTGCAACGGGAACCTTGTCGTCTTTGAAGTAGAGGACGATCGGATCAGTTCTGAAATTGAGATTTATTTCATTTGTTGGGGTGATGATACTCCTGATTGGTTGGGGATGGAATGATTTTGAGAGTGAAGGAGAAGACCATTTAAACTCGCAGCACGACCCCACAACTGTGATTTGAGTTGGGCGCCTAGTCTTGTTTGCCTTGTTCCTGAAGGCATCGAGGTAATTCTCGAGTAATCTGAGCCAACTTCCAGGGATCCCTCATCTCTCTCTACTTGCCCCTATTTTGGGGATGAGGCGTTTTCTGAGGTATCCCAGCCTATTTCTTTAGTCTCTGGTTTACGTCATAATAGAGCCCTGGGAAGAAAGGTTGTGAGCAAGGAGAGGGTACAGTGAGGGATTAAAGAAGCTTCCTGAAAAGGCGTCAGATATTTCCCTGAAACCCGGAAAGAAGTTATCACTGACTCTGGGGCCGAAGGAGGTAGGGAAGGGGAAAAAAAAAACCCAAAACCCTTGACGGTCAAATGCCGTCTTTTATTTGTTAAGGAAATTCTAGAGGCGGGTGGACTTTTCTCCGATTGCCCCCATCTCGGCAGCACTAACTGCCCATTCGTGAACTGAGGGTTGGTACCCTGGGGGACCTGATTCACTAGGTAAAAAGTGTTGTTTGTGCCCAGCCATCGTCCAGAAAGGACGCGTGCTGCTTGCTGCCTCCTGCTTCTCTTGACGCTACGAACCTGGCCCGCCGCAGAGCGCTCCAAGGCCGGGCGAAGATGGCCTCAGTGCCCGTGTATTGCCTCTGCCGGCTGCCTTATGATGTGACCCGCTTCATGATCGAGTGTGACATGTGCCAGGACTGGTTTCACGGCAGGTAAGGAGGGCAGGCCAGGCTGGACAGGTGCTCACTAGCTCGCTCCTTTCTCAGCCCAGTTTTAGGTTCCCGCTCAGAAACACACACCCCCCCTTCCCGGACTCCGGCAAAGAATTACCTCCAACCCACCTCCCAGACCCAGGTTCTCTCATCCCTCCTTGCAGACCAGGGCCTAGCTGACATTGGCTTCTGGTGTCTCCCCTTTTTCTCTTTTCCCATATATGTTTCTTCTTTGCCCCCTTTTGAGTTTATTTAATTTACAAGATATTTTTTCTGCCACAAAGAATGTATCATTTTTGTATCCTGGCTATTTTGTTTTGCCTTAGACTCTGGCTTTGTAGGATACAGTACTATATTCTTGAGATAACTGAGTCCAACAAACATGGATTTCAGTTGTGGCTTTGCAACTTAATATCAGAGTGTCCTTGGGTAAGTTGCTTTGCCTCTCTGAGCCCCATTGTCTTTGCCTATAAAATATATCTAATACATCTGTCCTGGTTATTTAAAGCATTTTGCATGCACTCAGTGAGTGCAGAACCATCCAACTAAATTGAATTAAGCAGAAGAGATATTGGGTAAAACAGCAGGAGTAAAACCACTAATGAATTTCCTCTAGTTAACCATGTGTGCACATAAGCACCTGTCACCCAGGATCCCAGAGAGGTTAGTGTGTGGGAAAAAACTGGTGTTATCCCATTATTGGGGCTTTAATCTCAGCTATGGAAAGAAAACCATGAGAGGAATTTTTGCACTGGAATACAACAGAACAGTATATGATGCCCTTCTCCTGTTGCATGTTAGAGTCTACAATTTTCAGTTGTCACTAGTCCCTTCCAAATGAGTTTCTATTGTTTCACCCAAGACCAAACTGAAGGTGCTGGTACTGCTAAAATTCTGCTCTCGGCAGGGATTGCCCCCTGCAGCGCATTCACATTCATGTTCAGCTGTTCTTTATTGAGTGTTTACTGTGTGCCAGGTGTGGAGTTCTGTTTGCTGCTTCATGTTATTTAAGAGAGGACAAACCTACAGGGTGGGGCCTTTTTCTTTCCTCTGGAAATAAGCGGGATTAGGATGATTTTCAGGATTCCTGGTATCTTTGCTAGTGCTGATCAAGTCACTCCTCTGTTTAAAATTCTTTTGGTGGTTCCCCTACAGAGTAAAATTCAGTCTCCTTTGTGTGACAGACAACACCTTTGTGATCTACTTGTTCAGTCTCCTTTCCCGCCACTCCTCCTCCCGGTTCTTTCTTTATGTCCCAGCAAAACTGAACTACTTATAGTTCAGGAAAATTTTATACTCCTTTATGCCTCTTTCTTTGTGTGTGCTATTCCCACTAATGTCCTCCCCTTTATAACGCACAGCATATACCTCCTCTGTAAAAAGCCTCCTTCCTCCTGGTTCCCATTGCACTTTGTGTACATCCTTATTGAAAGTAATTATTTCATCATATCATAGTCATAAATACACCTGTGTCACTCATTAGCCAGAGCTACTTGAGGGCAGAGATGTCCTCTTTTCAGTTTTGGTATCCCCAGAACCTAGGTCAGTGCTAAACATGTCGTAGATACTGAGTGCATTTTTGAATGAATGAATGAATGAATGAATGAGTGAATGAATGTATGTGTCTTGTTAAGAAAAGCCATTGCCTGTGGCCTTTGCTTTGGATTATGTGAGAAGTGTGTAGGTTCAAACCTGGGAGGTGAATTCCTTCCTGCCCACAATATAGAGACCCTAACTGCACAGTCTAGGAACAGAAAACTAGAACAAATGCTTTCTCATGTGCTAGGCCCCATGACAGGGACTTTGCATAAATTATTTCAATCCACACCCAACCCTGAAAGTTAGATATTTCTTTTTTAAGTAGTATTTTAAGTTTTTTCCTGATTACATATGTGAGACATGCTCACTGTAGAAAAGACAGAAATAATAAAGAAGGAAATAAAAATCATCTATGAATCTGCTATCCTGCATAATCCACTGTTAAATGTTTTATTGCATTAACTTCTGTCTTTTGACTTAAAATATGAAACTATATTTTTATAACACAGGACTGTATTATAAATACCATTTTAAAGCCTGATTTTTATTCCTACTTAACATTATAATGTGAGTATTTTACCAGGTTGTCAAATATTCTTCTAAACCTCATTTCTGTTATCCCACCATATATATGTGTCATCAATTACTTGGTCATTTCCTCTGTGGTTGGATACTTAACATTATTTCTACTTTTTTATAATAAAATATTGTGATATGAGGGAAACTTGGGGATTCTGGAAATGTTTTTCGTTTTGATATGGGGTGCTGGTTAAAACAAAAAGAAAAACGTTATGGTGAACACTGTTGCACAGTAGAGACTGGACATTTATAATGAACACCACAGAGGAGGGCTTCAAGAATTCCAAATTTACAAATACAGAGATGGGTTTATGGGTCAGGCTCCTCCTTAATCACATTTCTGTGGTGAGTCCTGTGTTTCTGTGAACACCCTGACACAGGTTAATTGCCTTAATTTGTTTTTTCTATGAAAGAGACCAGATTTTTATGTCTCTTCGTGCTTCTGTTTATGGACTAACAGAAAACAAGGAAGCCAGCTGACAACCAGGTCCTTGGTGGGTTGCTCGTGCTTACGCAGTGCGTTGTGTACCTGCACGCGCACACACTAGGCTCACAGTGCTCCATGTAAGATTGTACTTAAACACAGTTGAAAATGACTCAATATCGTGGACTTTTCATGGTTGCTCACAATAGGTAAGCCTACAAATGCCTATAGGTGATATAAATCTATGTTTCTGATGACTTCCATAGGCTGGATTTCTTCAGTTAGGGAACAGTAATGCCAAGTTACCTCCTGGAAAGGTTATAATGGAAGGTGTCTATTTCATTTTGCTGGTGAGAGTCTACAATTCATGGAATTACTTTCTAAGTCTGGATTTGAACTTAGAATTACCTGGCTCCAGATCCCAGGTTCGGAAAGAAATTGGTATTAGCTTAATTTCTCCTACTATAAAGGGCAGGGTTTTTGCAAATCACTTTGATTTGTAGAGCAGTGGTTCTCAAACTTTAGCATGCATCAGAATCATGTGGGAGACCTGTTAAAAGACAAGATAGGTGGGCCCCACTTATAGGGTTTCTGATTCAGTAGGTGAGTGGGGGCCACCCTCAGAACCACTGATTTAGAGCATTATTCTGTCTCAATTCCTTCCCTTTCTGTGGAGTGTGACAGCTTCTGATGTTGGGGGATGGGCAGGCTAACATATCGTTATTGTACACTGTTCTCAAAGTGTGGTTCAGTAATGGAATTTGTTAAACATGTGACTTCTTGGGCTGGGACCCAGTGATCTCTAACAAAAAGGAAGATTCTGATGCACCTTAACTTTTGAGACTCGTACACTGGTGGAGAGTTAGTTGGTGAGCATTTATTGATGTCTGGGGCTTTGGCAAAACCTCACCCCTTTGCGGTTTTCCTATCTATAAGGGAAGTATTGGTTGGGACATCCCCCCGGGATGACTCTAAACTCTAGAGGAAATAGCACTGGCTTCAGAATTGGGTTTGAATTCTGACTCTTTAGCAAAGGATTTCATATCTGCAAAGCCTCTGTTTCCCCAAGAGTCGTTGTGATGATTTAAATAAAATGATAATGAAAAAAATAGTAATGGCCTTTGTTTACCAAGTACTAGCTAATGTGCCAGCCACTATGCTAAATACTTTGCCTAATTAACTTTGTTTAATCTTTTAAAAATTTAATTGTTTGGAGATTATGGATTATATTTATTTAATAGTTTTAGGACTATTAAAGTTATGTATTTAATATCGAGTACGTTGTGGTAGTTTGTGCTTGCCACGGAATTGATACATTTCATCTAAGTTGTCAAATATAAATGTGTAGAATTGTTCACAGTATTCCCACAGGCTAGCTGTGTGGTGATATTTCATTCCTGATATTGAAAATTTGTATCTTCTTTTTTTCTTTCTCACATGGTAGACATTTGTCAGTTTTACTTATCTTTTCAAAGAACAAGCTTTTTGTTTCATTGGCATTCTCTATTGTCTTTCTGTTTTCAGTCTCATTGATTTCTGCCTTTATTATTTCCTTCTGCTTGCTTTGGGTTTATTTTGCTCCTCTTTACCTAATTTCTTGAGGTGGGAGCTTCGGTTATTGATCTGAGACTTTTCCTGTTTTCTGATGTAAGCATTTAGTGTTATTAATTTCCCTCTTAGTACTGATATAGCTGTGTCCCACAAATTTTGATATGTTTTCCTTTTTGTGTAGTTCAATGTAATTTTTTTTAAGATTGATTGATTTATTTGAGAGAGAGAGAGGGTGGGGGGCAGAGGGAGAGGAAGAGAATCTGAAGTAGACTTCACGCTGAGCACGGAGCCCAGTGTTGGGTTCGATCTTATGACCCTGAGATCATGACCTGAGCCGAAACCAAGAGTCAGATGCTTAACTGACTGAGCCACCCAGGTGCTCCTAGTTCAATGTAATTTTTAATTTCTTTAGAGACTTCATGTTTGACCTATGAATTGCATAGCAGTGTGTTATTTAGTTTCCATGTGTTTGTAGATTTTCCTGTTATTCTGTTACTGACTTCTGGTTTGGTTCCTAGTGGTCAGAGAATATACTGTGTGTGATTTCAGTTTCTTTAAATTTATTGAGGTCTGTTTTATGGCCTGGTATATGCTCTGTCTTGGTAAATGTTCCATGGTCAAACGAAAAGAATCCTGCTGTTGTTGGGTTGAGTTTTCTATAAATGTTGATTTACTCCTGTTGGTTGATGGTGTTGCTGAATTGTTCTCTGTCCTTGCTGATTTCCTATCTAGGTCAGTCAGGTGTTGAAAAGGAGGTATGTAAGTGTTCAGCTACAAGTGTCAATCCTTTCAGTTCTGTCATTTATTGCTTCGTATTTTGCAGCTTTGTTGTTTGATGCATATGCATTTAAGATTGCTATGTCTTGGTAGATTGACGTTTTGTTATTATTATGATGTCCTTCTCTGTCTCTGATAATTTTTTTGCATGAAAGTCTACTTTATATAATAATAAGATAGCCACTCCTTTGGATTAAAGGTTGCATGGTATATCTTTTTTCATCCCTTTACTTTCAGCTTACATCATTATATATAAAGCTAGTTTTTTGTAGTTAGCATATAGTTCAGTATTATTTTTACCCAGTCTGCCCGTCTCTTTTAATTGGTGTATTTAGACCATTTCTACTTAATACAGTTATTGATATGTTAGGGCTTAAGTCTGTCATTTTGTTTTGTTTTATTTTCTGTTTGTTTCCTCTGTTCTTTTCTCGGTTTTCTTTATCCTGCCCTCCTGTGGAATTTTCTAGAATTCCACTTTGACTTATCTATTGTGTTTTTGAATATATCTCTTTGTATAGCTTTTTCAGTGCTTGCTCTTGGTACTCACATAATACATACATAACATACCACAATCAACTGTTACTGACATCTTACCAGTTTGAGTGAAGAGTAGAAACCTTACTTCCTTGAAACTCCTTTATGCTTCCCTGTTTATAATATGATTATCTTGAATATTTTCTCTACATACATTGAGAAGCATGTCAGATAGTGTTACAATTTTTGTTTCAACTGTCAAACATGGTTTAGAAAACTCAAGAGGGTAAGGAAAGTATGCTGTATTTACCCATATTTTTACTCCTTCCCCTGTTCTGTCTTACTTCCTGATCTTCTCAAAGATTCCTTCTTTTATCATTATCTTTTTAGAGAGCTTCGTTTAGCCATTCTTTTAGGATATGTCTGCTGGCAACAAATACTCTGTTTTCCTTCATATGAGAATGTCTTGATTTCCCTTGGATTCCTGAAAGTCTTTTTTTTATTAAAAATTTTATTTATTTGAGAGAGAGTGAGAGCGAGAGAGAGCACAGAGGGATAGGGAGAAGCAGACTCAGTGCTGAGCAGGGAGCCAATGTGGGGCTCGATCCCAGGACCCTGAGATTATGACCTAAGCTGAAGGTAGCCACTTAACCAACTGAGCCACCCAGGTGCCCCTGAAGGTCTTTTCATTTGATATTAGATTCTGGGTTTTTTTGTTCTTTTCTTTCAGCACTTGAAAACTATCATGCTACTTCCTTTTGGCCTCCATAGTTTCTGATGAGAGATCGTCATTCACTTGAATTGGTGTTCTCCTTTATGTAATGTGTCATTTCTTTATCACTACTTTAAAGATTTTTCCTTTGGAGGTGCCTGAGTGGCTCAGTCAGTTAAGCATCCGGCTCCTGATTTTGGCTCAGGTCATGATCTCAGGGTTGTGAGATCAAGCCCCACGTCAGGCTCCCTGCTGGGCGTGGAGCCTGCTTAATATTTTTCTTTACCTCTCCCTTTGCCCCCCCCCCACCCTCTCCCTCACTCTGCTTGAAAATGCTCTCTCTCTGAAAAAAAGATAAAGATTTTTTTCCTTTGTCTTTTGTGTTCAGGAGTTTGATTATGCTATTTTTCAGTGTAGAAATATTTCAGATTGTCTTTGGTTTTAGTTTTATAGGTTGCTGAAGCTCTGTTTGTATTTTTTAATCTATTTTTTCTTTCAGTTTTGTTGAGATATAATTGACATACAATACTGTCTAAGTTTAAGGTGTAGAGTATAATTACTTGACTTGAAATGATTACCACAATAAGGTTATTTACTATCTATCACTTCATATAGACACTCCAAAAAAGAAAAGAAAACAAAACTCTTTTTTTCCCCTTGTGATGACAACTTTTAGGATTTACTCTCTTAGCAGCTTTCAGATATACCATATAGCAGTGTTAACCATAGTCCTCATATCATACATTACATCCCAAGTACTTATTTATCTTATAACTGGAAGTTTGTACCTTTTAACAGTCTTTTCTAATGCCCCCATCTTCAATCCCCCCACCTGTGTTAACCACAGGTCTTAGCTCTTTTTCTATGAGTTTGTGTTTTCTTGGGGTTTTTTTTGTTTGTTTGTTTAGATTCCACGTATAAGTGAGATCCTATGTTATTTATCTTTTTCTGACTGACTTATTTAGAGTAATGTCCTCAAGGTCCATCCATGTTGTTGCAAATGGTAGGATTTCTTTTTTTTTAATGGCGTAATAAAATAGTATTCCATTTTGTGTGTGTGCATGTCACATTTTCTTTGTCCATTCATCTTTTTTTTTTTAAGATTTTATTTATTTATTTGACAGGGAGAGAGACAGCCAGCGAGAGGGAACACAAGCAGGGGGAGTGGGTGAGGAAGAAGCAGGCTCATAGCAGAGGAGCCTGATGTGGGGCTCAATCCCATAACGCTGGGATCACGCCCTGAGCCGAAGGTAGACGCCTAACCGCTGTGCCACCCAGGCGCCCCCTGTCCATTCATCTTTTGGTAGACACTTAGGTTGTTTCTGTGAGTTGGTTATTGTAAATCATGCTGCAGTGAACATAGAGGTGCAGATATTTCTTCAACATAGCAATTTTGTTTCCTTGGATATTTACCTAGAAGTGGAATCACTACATCATATGGTAGTTTTATTTTTAATTTTTTGAGGAACCTCCATACTTTTTTTCATAGTGGCTATACCAATTTGAAATCCAGCCAACAGTGTGTAAGTGTTCCTTGTATGGACATTTTAACGATATTCTTCCAATACATAAACACAGGTTATCTTTCCATTTATTTGTATCTTCAGTTTCTTTCATTGATGTCTTACAGTTCTCAGTGTTGAGATCTTTCACCTTCTTGGTTATTTTTATTCCTAAGTATTTTACAGTTTTTGATGCTATTGTATATGAGCTGATTTTCTTTATTTTTTTTAGATGATTTGTTGTTAGTGCAGAGAAATGTTACTGATTTTTGTATATAATTTTGTATCTTATAATTTTACTGAATTCATTAATTAGATCTAAGTTTCTTGGTGGAGAATCTTACAATTTTCTATATATAAAATCATGTCATCTGCAGATAGAGACAATTTTACTTCTTCCTTTCTAATTTTGGTGCCCTTTATTTCTTTTTCTTGCCTGATTGCTCTGGCAGGGATTTCTAGTACTGTTTTGAATAGGAGTGGTGAGAATGAGCACCCTGGTCTTGTTCCTGATCTTACAGGAAAGGGTTTCAACCTTTCACCATTGAGTATGATGTCAGCTGTGGGCTTGTTGTATATGGCCTTTTTATGTTGAGACGCATTTCTTATAAACCCTGTTTTTTGAGAGTTTTTTATCATGGACAGATGTTGAATTTTGTCAGATGCTTTTTCTGGGCTTTTTGAGATGATTACATGATTTTTTTCTTTTCTTTTCTTTTTTTTGTATCACCTTTGTTGATTTGCTTATATTGAAACATACTTGCATCCCAAGGCTAAATCCCACTTGATTATGGTAAATGCTTATTTTAATCTGCTGAATTCAGTTTGCTAGTATTTTATTGAGAATTTTTACATATAAATTCATCAGGGATATTAGTGTGTAGTTTTCTTGTAGTGTCTTTTAGTGTCTTTATTTGGCTTTGGTATCAGGATAATGCTGGCCTACTAAAATGAGTTTGAGAGTCTTCCCTCCTCTTTGATTATTTTTGAAGAGTTTGAGAAGAATTGAAATTAATTCTTCTTTAAATATTTGGGTAAAATTCCCTGGTGAAGCCATCTGGTCCTGGGCTTTTCTTAACTGGAAGTTTTTTGTTGTTGTTTTTGCTGATTCAGTCTCCATAGTAGTTATTGGTCTGTTCAGATTTTCTATTTTTTCCTGATTCAGTCTTGGTAGATTGTATGTTTCTAAGAATTTATCTACTTCTTGTAGGTTGTCCAGTTTGTTGGTGTAGAGTTGTTCATAGTTCAGTCTATTTTCTTTCTGTTGTTCAAATTGGGTAATCTTTATTTTATCTTCAGGTTTACTGTTTTTTCCTCTGTTGTTTCCATTTCGCTGTTGAGCCCATCCAGTGAATTTCCATTAAAGTTATTGTAGCGTTCAGTTCTAAAAGTGCCATTGGTTCTTTTCTGTATCTTCCACTTTGCAGAAATTCTCTATTTTTTTGCTGACATTTTCTGTCCATTTGTTTCTGGCATGTTTATAATTGTTCGTTGAAGCATTTTTATGATTACTCCTTTAAGATCCTTGTCAGATAATTCCAACATCTGTGTCATCTCAGCATTGAGATTATTGATTTCCTTTGTTCATTCAAGTCGTGATTTGCCTTGTTCTTGATGTAATGAGTACTTATTTTCATGATATCCTGGATATTTTGGGTATTATGAGATTCTGGGTATTACTATATCTTCTGTTTTTGCAGGCCTGTTTAGACACTGCTCTTTAGTGGCAGGGGAAGGGGGTGCTACTTAGTTACTGACAGGTAGGAGCGGAAGTTCAAGTCTCTTAGTCTGTGTTGACACCCACTACTTCAGGTTCTGCTCTCCCTAGTCAGATTGCCTTCTTCTCTCCGTCTAACTTCACACATCCAGTAAGTGGCAGAGGTGATTCGAACCCAGGCAATTTGGCTCCCAACTCTATTTTTAACCCCTGTGCTATAGTGCCTCTGAATACTGTACAGAATGCCCTGATTGATTGTGGAGATTAAATGTAATGATATATGTATAATTCATAGCTCAGTTTCCTCCCAGTTCCTTCTGTGCAGGCTTCAAATTCGTGTTTTCCCCTCATCCCCTTAGCCTGCTCTTTTACTTTTTACTACTTATGAAACTTGTGGCACCACTTGTCTGTCTCCGCCTCTAGAACGTCCACTCCATGAGGACAGTGGATGTTCTCAATCAACATTTATTGAATTTGTGCATTCACTCCTTTAACAAATACTGATTGAATGTCTACCATGTACCAGGCTCTCTGGTACACGCTGGGGATAATTCATCTTAATCTTGAGACCTGGTGCTAGGATAATTGGCCTCTTCACTAAGGAAGCAAATTAGCATTTAGGGCCATTAGTCCCAGGTGATGATTATTGAGACAGTGCAGCCAGAAGTCTGATTTTCATCCATCTTCCTGATGTGAGGAATTATCTAGCCCAATGAATGTTCATTGAGTTGAAGAATAAATAAAACAGGACTGGGAGATGGATAAGGTGAGGACTTCTGGTGAACAAGGTCAATGCTGTCTGCCAAATGTAGTGGGGGCAGATAACAAGTAAATAAGAAGCCGCAAGTCCATGTGGTGAGTGCTGAAGTAGGGATAGTGTGGGGGGGGTGCCATGGTGGCAGGAAAGAAGAAGAGCAGGAATGTTCTAGGCACAGGGAGCCATGTGTGATGAGACTCAGAGACCAGAAAAAGCATGGCACTGAGAGTCCAGCTGACTTTTTAGAGCAGGGCTGACTTCATGGGCATGTGACCAGTCACACAGAGCCTCATATTCAGAAGGGGACCCCATGCTTGAGGTTTAATGCTCTGTGATTGTTGTCTTGAAATTCTTAATAACTTTTTACCTTTGAATTTGTGTTTTGTATGTGAAATCCAGTGGAACAATGGAATGTGTCCTAGGGACTTAGAGCTTTCAGTCTCATGTGGTCCTCCCTCCTGCTGCCTCTCCACTCCCTAAACAGGTTCTCATTTGGCTGCCTGGGGCACCAGGCCTGGATGCAAGTGCAAGAGAGCCAGGGTTAGGTGCATACATCCTATGCACTGAGTCACGGGGTGTGGCCTGTACTTGCCCCTTGAGTATTCTCATGCCAAGGGAGCATGGCAATAAGTAACAAATAAAAAGCCCTATGACAAGTTGAGAGAGAGACCGTAGAAGAAAGGAAAAAGCTTTTTTTTTTTTTTCTGTTTTATGAACAAGGTTTCCTTGGTTTTCGTTTGCACTGGGCCTCACAAATTATGTAGCTGACACTGCATGTCAGAGGTCATAGGTGAGGCCAGAGACGCAAGGCCTTTTAGACCCTGGTAAGTTTAAACTTTACTTTAAGAAAAATAGGAAGCCTGTGAGGGGTTTTGAGCAAGAGTTGACAGGATCAAGCTTGTGTTTTTAAAACGATCACTTCGGCTACAGTGTGAAGGTCCAGTTGGGTGAGGATGGAGTAGAGGCCAGGAGCCCAGTTAGGAAGGCAGGACAGTAATCCCAGTTAGAGATAACAGGGGCCTGGATTAGGGCAGGGGCAGGAACGATGACAGCAGGGCACAGTTGATAGCTAATCAGGAGATAGAACGATAGGACATGATAATAACTTGAATGGTAATAGCAACACATACAGAACACTTAACTGTGTACCAGGCACTGTTGTAAACACTTTGTATGGATTAACTCTTTATTTTTTATAACCTTATGATGTACTTAACAGTTTTTATCCCTACCTTAGGGATGAGGAAACTGAGGCACAGAGAGATAACATGCCCAAGATCCCACAGCTAATAAGTGGCAGGGACAGCCAGGATATAAACTCAGGCAGTCTGAGGTTATGGTGCCAATTGCCAAAAGAGGGAGCAGGTTTAGGGTGCAGGCAGAGGGAGAGATTGAATTTGGACATGTGAAATTTGAAATATGTAAGGAGGCTATCCAGTAGAAGTACCAGGAGGCATTTCGAGGGAGGGGTCTGAAACTCAGCAGAGGGATCTGGCTTGCTGTTATAGGTATGAAGAAGGCACAGGGAGCCCTGGGGGTAAGATCAACAAGGGAAAGTGAGGAGAGAAGAATGCCTAGGCAAGAAGGCCTCAGAAACATCAACCTTTAAGGAGTGGGCAGAAGAAAAAGAGTGCAGTGGGAAACAGAAGAAGCAGCCAGAGACATAATTAAGATAACGTCACGTCCCTGCTCATAATTGTCCCGTGGATTTCACCCAGTTTTTCACTCAGGAAAAGCCAATGTCCTTTATGATGGCCTACAAGACCCTACTACATGAGCCCATTACCTTTCTGCCCTATCATTGTCCCCCTCCCTACTCTCTCTATTCCAGAACACTGCCCTCCCCTCCATTGCTTCAATAATCTAGGCACACTCCTGCCACAGGGCTTTTGTACTTGCTATTCTCTCTAATTGTGATGCTCTTCCCTCGTGTCTGTATGGCTTGCTCCCTTACTCCCTTCAGGTATTTACTCAAAAGTCATTTTGTGGGGCACCTGGGTGCCTCAGTGGGTTAAGCATCTGCCTTTAGCTCAGGTCATGATCCTGGGGTCCTGAGATCGAGCCCTGCATCGGGCTTCTTGCTGGATGGGGAGCCTGCTTCTCCCTCTCCCTCTGCCTGCCGCTCCCCATGCTTGTGCTCTCTGTCAAATAAATAAATAAAATCTTTAAAAAAAAGTAATTTTGTCAGTGAGTTCCTACGTAAAATTTCAGTACCTACTGGCTTCCCTACCTAAAATTTCAGCACTGTTGTCATTCCCCCACCCCAGTGTGTGTGTGTGTGTGTGTGTGTGTGTGTGTGTGTAGTTATGTACACATGCATATATATTCCCCTTACTGCTGGATTTTTCTGGTTGGCTCTTCTCACTATGATACAATGTATTTTACTGATTACATTGATTTATTTTGTTTCTTGTTTGCTTTCCCCGCTAGAATGTCAACTCCATGAGGGCAGGGATTTTTGTATGCTTTCTTCTGTCTTTATCTCCCCGGCACTTGGACCAGGGCCTGGGAGATGCTCATTAATTGTTAACTGAAGAAATGGACATCAGACAGATGGGGTGTTCTGGAAGTCAAGGGTAGAGAGCTGCTAAGAGATCAAGTGAGATAAAGGAGAGAAGTGCTTATTGCATGTACCACTAAGGAGGTCAGAATATTGATGAACTCTGTTTTAAAGAAGGTGGGGACTAAAATCAGACTGCAGCAGTGGGTGAGAAAGTATACACAGCAGCTCTAGAAAATTCCTCTTACAGGTTTTGGCTCTGATAAAATGTCTCTGGACAATACCAGGTGGCAAGAAGTAGGTGGACTTTTCACTGTACACAGTTTTGTACCTTTTGAGTTTTGTACCAAGTATATGTGACAACTATCCAAGTAAGTCATTAGGATCCTGCACAAGTTTAAACAAAGAAGGTATTTGGCTGTGAAGTGGCAGAGAGGGGCAGAGAGGAGGGAATGTCTGTTCTTTTTTATCTGTAAAGATCCAGGTGAGCTTGTTTAAATGCTGTTGTGAAGGAGAAGGAAGAAAGGGAGGGCTGGAGAGGTTGAAGATACTGAAGAAAGAAGGGTTACTTGATTGAGAAGATAAAAAAGATGCGACCCAAGTGGAAAAGCTGACTTTAGAAAGGAGGAAGGGTATTCGTTTCTTTGTAACAGGAGGAAAGGATGGGTGCAGAAGGAGGTGGATTTGGTGTGGGAAGTTGAGATAGTTCCCGTCTGATTACTTCGTGTTGTCTAAGAAGTAGGCAGGGTCATTTTCTGAGAGAGAAGAGGGAGGTAGTGGAATCAAGGACTTGAAGGAGCCACTGTGGATAATGGGAGAGACGGGCGCAGGGAAGTACAGGAGGATTGTGAGGAAGCATGACCCAGATATTTTTTCAGTAGACTTGAAATTTTAGAGTAGTTTAAAGTTCACAGTCAAATTGAGAGGAAGGTACAGAGATTTCCCAAATTTCTCCTGCCCCCACATTCATAGCCTCTCCCGTTGTCAGCATTGCTCACCAGATGAATTCCTTACCATCAACGAACCTACATTGACACATGATTACTACCCAAAGTCCATTTACATCAGTGTCTACTCTTGGTGGTGTACATTCTATGGGTTTGGACAAGCGTATAATGACATACATCCACCATGATAACATTTTCGTAGCATACAGAGTAGTTTCACTGCCCTAAAAAAATTCTCTGTGCTCTGCCTCTTTATCTCTCTCTCCCCTCCTAACCTCTGGCAGTTGCTGACGTTTTTACTGTCCCCGTGGTTTTGCCTTTTCCAGAGTATCCATAGTTGGAATCATATAATGTGTAGCCTTTTCAGATTGGTTTCTTTCACTTAGTAATATGCATTTGAGTTTCCTCCATGCCTTTTCATGGCTTGATAGCTCATTTCTTTTTAGCGCTGAATAAACATTTCATTGTTTGGATGTACCACAGTTTGTTTATCCATTCACCTACATCTTAGTTGCTTCCAAATTTTGGCAGTTATGAATAAAGCTGCTATAAACATCCATGTGTAGGTTTTCGTGTGGACGTAGTTTTCAGTTCCTTTGAGTAAATGCCAAGGAGTGTGATTGATGGATTGTATGTTAAGAGTATGTTCAGTTTTGTAAGAAACTGCCAAACTGTCCTCCAAAATGGCCGTACCATTTTTGCATTCCCACCGGCAGTGAATGAGAGTTCCTTTTACTCTGCTTCCTCATCAGCATTTGGTGTTGTCAGTGTTCTGAATTTTGGCTATTCTGATAGATGTACAGTGATACCTCATTGTCGTTTTAATTTGCATTTTCCTAATGACCTAGGATGTGGAGCACCTTTTCATATGCTTATTTGCCATCTGCATATCTTCTTTGCTGAGGTTTCTATAGAGATCTTTTTGCCCATTTTTGAGTTGGGTTTGTTTTATTGTTAATTTTTAAGAGTTCTTTATATATTTTGGCTAACATCCTTTATCAGATATGTCTTATGCAACTATTTACTCCCAGTCTTTGGCTTGTCTTTCCTTCTCTTGACAGTGTCTTTCAAAGATCAGGTTTTTAATTTTAATGTAGTCTGTTTTATTAATTCCTTCTTTCATGGATCATGCCTTCAGTGTTACATCTAAAACATCATTATTGCTATACCCAAGCTCATCTAGATTTTTATCCTATGTGATCCTCTAGGAGTGCTATAGTTTTGTATTTTACCTTTAGATCTGTGGTCCATTTTCAGTTCACTTTTGTGAAGTGTACAAGGTCTGTGTCTAGATTCATTCATTTGCATGTGGATGTCCAGTTGTTCTAGTACCATTTGTTGAAAAGACTATCTTTTAGTCACATTTGTTCTTTTGTCAGAGATTAGTTGACTATAGTTATGTGGATTTACTTCTGGGATCTCTGTTCTGTTCTATTGATCTGCTTATCTTTCGGCAGTACCATACTGTCTTGATTACTGTAGCTTTATTTGTTTCAAATCTTTTTGTTTTTTGAAGATTTTATTTAAGAGAGAGATAAAGACAAAATGCACATGAGCAGGGGGAGGGGCAACGGGAGAGGGAGAAGCACACTTCCCACTAAGTAGGGAACCCGACACAGGGCTCGATCCCAGGACCCCGGGATCATGACCTGAGCTGAAGGCAGCTGCTTAACAGGCTGAGCCACCCAGGCACCCCTGATTACGGTAGCTTTACAATAAGTCTTGAAGTTAGGTAGCATCAGTCTTCCAGCTTTGTTGTTTTCATTCGATATTGTGTTGGCTATTCTGTGACTCAGTTATTTTGGACAGGGTGAAATTTTTGTGGCACTGATCCAGTGGGTGATTTTTCTCCAGCCATGTCCAACGGTCCAGTGTTACGTAGCTGGATTGAGCCAGGGCTGGGATTTGCATGTGGGGGTGATGGAAAAGCAGTGGGGCAAGAGAGTTGAGAATGGCTGAAGTGAGGAATGCTAGAATCTAAGCTAGATTGGGGAAGAAGGATGAAGTTAAGAATGGGTAAAAAGTAGGATCAAGGGATTTTGAGGGCAAAGAACAGGTATAATGAATGAGAGCTGGATGATTGCGTTTGTGGTCCTATTGTGTGATGTATGAATTTCATGTTCCAGATGTGGAGCAATTGCAGGTGTTGACAAGGTCTGGATGATGACCATGAGAATTGATAGCTGAAAGGGGAATAGGCAGTGCAGCCCCTGAAGATGAAAAGGTCAGAGAGCTAAGAGGCCAGGATGTTGGGCCTCTGACTCAATACTGATGTCATGTGGGATATTGGCAGGACGAGGGATGGAGAGAAATCTGTGAGCAGGTTCTTTAATGAGTGAAAGGGTTATGTTGGGGAGTTGAGTAGCTGACAGTGAAGAGGAGTGGGAAGAGGCATGGCTAGATGATAGGAAGCTCAGGAGTAAGAGATCTTACACAGGGGTAGAGAAGAGACGATCTCAAAGTCTCACTGGAAAGTGAGGGGAATGTCTACCCCCAGCACAGCCCTGAGTTGTAACGGTCTGGTAGAATTCACAGCTTCTGCCTGACAAGACTCTAGCACAGTGCTTCTTAGACTTTCTGTGGCTAAGAACCAGGCTGGTTTGTTTCTTTAACTTTCTAATCCATAATGGGCCAATTATTTGGTAAAATCAAAAATGAATTACTAGAAAAATGGTCGAACAAAAAAAGCTATACGAAATGTAAGCCCCAATTTTTTTTATTATTAGATTCAACAATAGACATAAAATTACTCAGCCAAATTGCGATACAAGTTTATGGATACTTGCTCTCACTTTTTGTACTTAACCACAGAGCTGTGGGAAACAGCTCACGGATCAGCATTAGTCTGTGGACCACATTGAGTGGCACTCAAAAAGGGAAAATGGCTTTCTCCTAGGAGAAGCTGTTGTCAGTTAAGCCAGGAAGGTGAAGAAGGGGTTTGTTGAAGGGGGTGTGGATTAGAGAGGTTTGTTTACCAAGGAATGGGGTTGCCGGGGGTACAAGAGAAAAGTTAGGAATGTCGATGACCAGTGGATGTTTGGGGGCAGAAAATGCACATAGCTATATGGGATGAAAGTTCAGGAGAGAGGAACGACTGGAGGGGTTCCTTTTTGAGCAGTGTCCAAGGCTAACGGGGGTGTGAGACAGAAAGCATGTAGTCTGAGAAAGTGAATTAATGCTACAGGGTCTGGGGAATATATTTAAAGAAAGTTTAGGTAGGTGAAGGGTGAGGTGTGCTTCTCTGTGCTCACTGTGCTAAGCACTTTATATACATTCTCCGAGCCCTCAAAAAAAAGCTCTACCAAGTCGATGGTATACCAATTTATATTGATATGCAGCAGGTTTTACAGGCATAGTATTAGCGGTTGGGATGATGGTGGGGTCCTAATCCCAGGAAGTCAGTTTGTGAACGTGATCTCGGACAAAACAGTTATAGAGTTCTGCCCTATTTTTATGCTCCCTGCTGTGTGTGGCTGACCAATAATTTAGGAGTTTGATTTTAGCCAGATGTTATTAGGAGGGCTGCTGATGAATTCTTTGGTGAGGAAGGGTTTAATTTTGTAAGATTGCCACCTCACATACATGCAAACTCAAATTTTCAAAATTAAATAAATCTTTTTTCAGACATTACAGTATGAAATAAGTAACACATGTTCATTGTGGAGAATTAGAAAATATAAATAAGGAAGAGAAGAATGATTGTGTGTGATCCTTCACTCAGAACTCGTCATTTATAAAATTCTCTTTTCAGTCCTTTTCAGTTAGTCAAATAAAATAGCTCAATAAAGTTTAAATTTTTTATTATATGTTGAAGTAAGAATATTTTGGGTATATTGGTTAGCATAAATATTAAAATTAATTTCATCTGTTTCTTTTTACCTTTTTAATGTGGCTATTAGAACATTTAAACTTACATATTTGGCTCACGTTATATTTCTCTTGGGCAGCACTGTTCTAGAATCTCTTCTAGCTTTGACCATTCTGAGTCTTCTTTTTAAAAACAGATTTATTGGGGCGCCTGGGTGGCACAGCGGTTAAGCGTCTGCCTTCGGCTCAGGGCGTGATCCCGGCGTTATGGGATCGAGCCCCACATCAGGCTCCTCTGCTATGAGCCTGCTTCTTCCTCTCCCACTCCCCCTGCTTGTGTTCCCTCTCTCGCTGGCTGTCTCTATCCTGTCGAATAAATAAATAAATAAAATCTTTAAAAAAAAACAAAAAAACACATTTATTTATTTATTTTAGAGAGAGAGAGAGTGTGTGTGTGTGAGCAGAGGGAGGGGCAGAGGGAGAGGGAGAGAATCTCAAGCAGACTCCCTGCTGAGTGAGGAGCCTGACGCAGGGCTCAGTCTCACAACCGTGAGATCATGACCTGAGCCAAAAACAAGAGTCAGATGCTTAAGCGACTGAGCCACCCAGGCTCCCCTTGACCATTCTGAATCTTAATGAAGCTTTGCTGTCTACATTTTTAGGTCTGTTATAATTGTTTTAGACCAGTGTGCTTCAATATAACTTTTTTGTACTGATAAATATGTTTGATAATCTGCCCAATATGGTAACTTTTAGCTATATGTGGCTACTGAGCTTTTGAAATGTAGCTAATATGATGAAGGGAGTGCATTTAAAATTTTATTTAACTTGAATTAATTTAAATGTAAACAGCTATGTGTACTGGACACCACAGTTCTAGACCTTGTGAAAAATAAAATTTCCATAAATCTTGATTGATTTTTTTCTCTTTTCTAGTTGTGTTGGTGTCGAAGAGGAAAAGGCTGCTGACATTGACCTCTACCATTGCCCCAACTGTGAAGTCTTACATGGGCCATCCATTAGTAAGTAGATCTTGGGGTTTCCAAGAGGAGATGGTCCAGAAGTGAGACAAAGCAAGGAGCTTGAAAGGGAGATTGCCTTTGCCTGAGTGCTTGGGAAATACCAAAAGCCTGTGTAGGTCCCCCACAGGCTAGCAGCTGTCCCACTGAGAGGGCAGAAGTGCAGAGCTTTATCTCCCTACGGACTTCCCCAGAGGAAGCACCAACCTCACCAGGAACTTTCCCTGAGTTTGTGAGGGCCTCATTGACTTCAGGTGCTCTAA